>NC_139962.1:21856648-21861648 GCF_963454915.1 Gymnoscopelus microlampas
GTGTGTGTGTGTACTGTCCTTATAGGGCATCTGTTAAACTGCACTCTGTTGTGACACAAACACGTTTTGCCTTTCTACTCTCCTTCCCTTGATTTCAATATCACACTTTGAAATGGTGGCTAACATCCAGGGGAGATTGCACACACACACACACACACACACACACACACACACACACACACACACACACACACACACACACACACACACACACACACACACACACACACACACACACACACACACACACACACACACACACACACACTAGAGTGGCTCAGAGCCTTTACCTGATCAATAAAAGCCAAATATCTCCCAAGGGGATTCTCCAGGGCATTACAGACACACACACGCACACACACACACGCACACGCGCACGCACACACACACACACACACACACACACACACACACACACACACACAAATGCACACACAGCTGCGCTACACAAAATCAACAGCACATAGACATGCAAGCTGAGCGCACAATGAAGAGCAGGGATTCTAGATCAATAAATATGAATTTATGTCTAGAGATCCCTCCTGCAGGCATGAAATCAATATTCATAAAACGTGATAGGGATGGACAGACAGACAGACAGACAGACAGACAGACAGACAGACAGACAGACAGACAGACGAGAGAGAGAGAGAGAGAGAGAGAGAGAGAGAGAGACACCTACAGTATACTGTACAGTATGTAGAAGAAATTAAGTGCTCTGTACCAAAATTGTCCTCTTGGCAATTGGCATCTCTCCCTCTCTCTCTCTCTCTTCTCTCTCTCTCTCTCTCTCTCTCTCTCTCTCTCTCTCTCTCTCTCTCTCTCTCTCTCTCTCTCTCTCTCTCTCTCTCTCTCTCTCTCTCTCTCTCTCTCTCTCTCTCTCTCTCTCTCTCTCTCTCTCTCTCTCTCTCTCTCTCTCTCTCTCTCTCTCTCTCTCTCTCTCTCTCTCACTTTGTCTTCCTCTTCTTCTTCAAGGACTTCTGAAGGACCAAGTAAGCAGTCTTCAATAATTGGGAGTGGAGCAGTGGTACTACTATATACAGTACAGTACTGTACATCTATACATTAAACATGTCTCTACCCTATCAAATTCAGATGGAAACAAAAGATGACTCTGGACATATGCATTACACACACGCATGGGTGCTTGCATGCGCACTCACACACACACACACACACACACACACACACACACACACACACACACACACACACACACACACACACACACACACACACACACACAGAGAGAGAGGAGAGAGAGAAGAGAGAGAGAGAGAGAGAGAGAGAGAGAGAGAGAGAGAGAGAGAGAGAGAGAGAGAGAGAGAGAGAGAGAGAGCCAGGTTGCAGTCATTTGATTTATGTGCGTGGAGTTGAACCAAACATGTCAGAAGCAATCATCCTTCATTTGAGGAGAGCCACGCACCCTGTGTGTGTGTGTGTGTGTGTGTGTGTGTGTGTGTGTGTGTGTGTGTGTGTGTGTGTGTGTGTGTGTGTGTGTGTGTGTGTGTGTGTGTGTGTGTGTGTGTGTGTGTGTGTGTGTGTGTGTGTGTGTGTGTCTGTGTGTGTGTGTGTGTGTGACAGGTATGATGTATCAGTAGTGATGGTGCCAGGCCCGCCTGCTCTCTCTGCATCCTGTAAGACGCAGGGAGCAGCAAAGCCTCATGGGAGAGGAGAATGTGCTGGCAGCTACATGCAAGAGCTCTGGCACAGGAACATAGGTTCACACACACACACACACACACACACACACACACACACACACACACACACACACACACACACACACACACACACACACACACACACACACACACACACACACACACACACACACACACCACACACACACACATGCATGTACACCTACAGTACATTTACATACCCTCACACACACATGTACAGGCACTCACGTATACACATCACAAACTCTCTCACGCACGCACGCACGCACGCACGCACCCACGCACGCACCCACGCACCCACGCACGCAGAGAGAGAGCCATGTGACAGGTTCCTGATCAAAGGTACCACTGATGTGTGCTGCTTTGTACTTTGTAAATTCCATCTCTCCGTGTCACAATACATGTCTGCCTTAACCTATTTGTTTCCTTAATTAGCCGAAAAACATAGTGTCATAACGGCTTATTCATGTTTACAAGATCACATAGTGTTACAACACATGGTCACGTTAACATACGAACTCGACTCTCCACTAGGAAGTCTCAAGCTACCACTTTACCAGCAAGAGCCCAGTGCTGAGTGGATCAAAGTGACCAGATGCACCCGGCCGCAGACAGACATATAGCGACAGGCAGGAGAAGTGTAGACTTGCTGTGCTTGTCTCTGGCTATTTGTAAACGGACTATGTATGTAGGGCCACAGTGGAATTCTTTTTTGGTCCTTTTGACCAAATGTGTGCAATTAGGTGTTTGTACATCATGTTTTGCAGTCAATAAACAAACACATCAATCAATCAAGCAAGCAATCAATCAAGCATTGAGATGCTCGTCTCCATTTATTTCCCCCTGATTTTTGAGCTGGTGTGAACCTCTCTCTCTTTTTCAAATTCTTCATTTGTCTTTTTCCCCTTTTCTTCGAATTTAGTTGTTATGACAATTCCCCCTTGCACTCCCTAGACGAGCATGTGTCTGCTCCGATACGCGTGACGTCACCAGGCCATGGAGGAATGGAAACGCCTACTTTCCACGGCGGTATAGGCAGGCACCTTAACGCCTGTCCCAGCTGGACGCCCCTTGTCAATCTCAGCCTGATAATGATCCATCTGTCTGTGCTGTGTGGTCCTCCTGTGCAGCCCCTCAGGACACACGCATACAGAGGAGCTCTCCTCTTCCTGTTTACACCTTCATCTATTATTCACTCCATCCGCCAGCATTCCCAGTGCACCTTTACACGCACGCACACACACGCGCGCACACATACGCGCGCACACACACACCCACGCACGCACGCACGCACGCACGCACACACGCACGCACGCAGGCACGCACGCACCCGCGCACGCACGCATGCACGCACGCACGCATACTCACACACACACACACACACACACACACAGGCACGCACAATATGTTTCAATGTACTACTACACTTGCGAGGACATCTACGTTTTAGGATGGTGATTTTATGATGCTATTTACAAAAGATTTGGCCATTTTGTACCCGAACCCTAAAGCCGATATTAGCCAAAAATAGCCACACCTTTGGGGGGTTGTATATCTGCTATTTTCGGTGTACGACACTAACCCCTAAACCTAACCTCTAAATATCTAATCCTTGTAGGGACATTTGGTCCTCACAAGTATAATAACATGAGTCCACTGTGCACACAAACACACACACGTGCACGTTCCAGGCACCTCATATCACGGGTTTAGAGAGTTAAAGGTGGCTCGTTAATAATTCACTTTTCTCATTTTGTTGTTTTGTGTTGTTTTCTTGTCTCTGATGTTTTCCTTGCCATCAGCCTTGCTGCTTGCTGGCTCACTGGATGCGGACAGTAAAAATAACATTCTATGAAACGTTCCGAGTCACTATGCTGAGTAAGTAAGGTTATTCAAGTTTAGAATGTTCGTATGTTTGTATTTGCCTTTTTTTATGAAGCCCAAACTATAACAACGCTGGCTAAAAGTGAGCTTCCAGTTGTGAGAGTGTTAATGTGCACTCCCTTGTATCCTTTTAATGTGTCATTATCCAGTGTCATGAACTAAATATTGTGTTAGTAATGTGTCATTATCCAGTGTCATGAACTAAATATTGTGTTATTAATGTGTCATTATCCAGTGTCATGAACTAAATATTGTGTTATTAATGTGTCATTATCCAGTGTCATGAACTAAATATTATGTTATTAATGTGTCATTATCCGAACTAATTGTTAATATGATGTTATTAGATTGTCATTAGGCACATTGTCCTGTTAAATGACAGATTAGATTACATTGCTTCAGTGCGCAGACACAGTGGTAAAGTAGCTGCCCACCAGTCTGGGGGTTCAAATCCACCGCGGATGCATCCGGCTTGTTCATACGAACACAATGGGCCCGTTTTCGGGGGTGGGAAGCCGGGCAGTCATTACTGTCATTACCCCGCGGATAGGTGGCACCTGTCAGCGGGGAGTGTTGGGTGAGAGGAGTAGGAAGAATGCTCTATGTCCTCCTAGTGGGGGCTCCTCGCTGGCAGGTGAGCCAGTGGGATACAACAGCAGTGACAACACACATAAATGTGTGTGGGGAGGAATCAATTGGCATTAGACTAAATTGGGGAAAAACTGTGTGTGTGTGTGTGTGTGTGTGTGTGTGTGTGTGTGTGTGTGTGTGTGTGTGTGTGTGTGTGTGTGTGTGTGTGTGTGTGTGTGTGTGTGTGTGTGTGTGTGCATGTGTTACCTGCGCTGGTGGCCATGTCTTCAGGCTTGCATTTCCCCCTGGTGATGGACACGTCATCAATGGCGATGTCACCCTCAAAGCTGGGACCCCGTATTCCTTCAAATACAATCTGGATATATGAGAGAGAGAGAGAGAGAGAGAGAGAGAGTGGGGGGAGGGGGTGGAAAAAGACAGTAGAGAAGTGCAATGATTTATGTTACAGATAGTTCACAATGGAAACATTTAACAACACATTTTATACATATAAATACAGTAACAAGGCAGACTTGAGCCCTGTGAAATACTGAGCTGCTAATGACTTGGGAGTGAGAATGCATTGTGAGTCCACTCTTTGGTTTGTACAAACTACCTGCTGTATAGAGTGAACGAATCACTTTGTCCTTAAATAACTGAAGGACCAACATGGTCAACAGCAACAAAAACAATGCAACCAACTGAAAACTCTCCCAACAGACTCCTCAGTTTAAGCCACCAGCCATCTGCTTCTGACTCACTGTCTAATTACAGTACAGTGGTGAACCGACAACATGCCCAAAAGCCCATTGCACACAGCTAATCAAAAACCAACCATATCCCACCTGTGTGTGTGTGTGT
>NC_139962.1:21866648-21886648 GCF_963454915.1 Gymnoscopelus microlampas
TAGTGGTGAGGCCAAAATCGTTCTGCCCGGTTCTCCTCAGTGGCTGGAGAAATTGATCTGAATTTGCACACAGCCATTCACCATTACCATGTGCACAGAACACTGGAGCTCGTTTTTTCGATTTCACCAAACGTCAGCTGTTTATTAGCGTTTTTATGTAAAAGCCATGGTTACGGCTGGCCAGCTGTGGGATGGCCCCGCGAGCTATGGGATGAATGGCTCCCGGGTTGCCAGATCATGTGCGCATATCCCCCCACTGGTATATGCTAGTGTGGTTAATTCATAAAAAATGACATAGTTGCCGTTGACCGATTAGAAAAATGTCTTCGTCTGCTGGCAACGAGCACAAGATAAATGCCATAAAGCACCCTGCCCTCGATTAATGTCACAGTCTCCTCTACACTGTCATAACAACAAATGGGAGGATGAATATTTAAAATGCTTTGTGTAGGAGCACTGCTTCATTAAAGATACAGTACACACGCGCGTGCACGGGCACGAGAATGCAAGCATGCACGCATTGCACAAGTGCGCTCTCACTGTCTATGTGAATGGATTCCATCCGGGATGGAATGGAAAGGACACGACTGTCCCTAGTGTCTTCCTCTGAGTCTGTGTGTGTGTGTGTGTGTGTGTGTGTGTGTGTGTGTGTGTGTGTGTGTGTGTGTGTGTGTGTGTGTGTGTGTGTGTGTGTGTGTGTGTGTGTGTGTGTATGTGTGTGTGTGTGTGTGTGTGTGTGTGTGTGTGGGGGGGGGGGCATCATCATCTTCTACAGCAGGGGTCTACTTTTTCAGGCCAAGGACCCCCTAGCTAAGAGAGAGAGATGAAGCAGGGACCCCCTCTATGTTGTATAAAATTGTGTTTTATATTAATCTTTTTTTTGGTCTGCCCTTTTTTCCCTCTACACCTCTTTGCTAAATAATTGGGTTAGGGTTAGGGTCGCCTCGCAGTGCGAGGCGTTGTGAGCTTGTAGATCTGCTATTTTTGGCTTAAGTTCTCCTCAGAAAACGGATGCTAGGGTTCAAGTGGTTAATGTAAAAAAAAAAAAAGTGAGGCTCGGGAGGGCTCCCCAAACCGAACCGATCTGTACAGCAAATGCTAATTCATACAGCCAGACCCTGGCCACCACAGATCACACTGTTGGTGGCGATTAGCTCGGGCCAAGCAGTGTTCACTACAGCCAGCACTGCTGGAACCAATGGTTTTAATACCTGGATAGAGAACACCCGAAACCAGTTCTCTGACCGCCCATCCGAAGCTCTGAATGACGTCATATTCCAGTTTGTGGCCAGCCGAACCGAACACATTCCGCCTGTGCAGGTGTAGTATGCATTAGGCTTTAGGCAACGGTGTGTGTTCTGTGTGCAGTCACCCCATCGATCAGCTAGCATTGTCTTTAGTTACAGGCTAAAATGTTCTCTTTAAAACAGCCAGGCCAGTAACATGTTGTGGAGGCATCGTTAATTAAGTGCTCAGGCAGGCCTCCAGCCTTCATCCATCATGGACTCCATTTCCCAGAAACACACACACACACACACACACGCTCGCACCCACACACACACACACACACACACTCACACACACACACACACTCACGCTCGTACCCACGCACACACACGCGCTCGCACACACACAAACTGGAATAATTACAACACAACTAGCAGGCCTCCCCTGCTCATAAATAAGCCTGCTAATTGAGCTGTCATGGCTAATTGCTGCAGGGGGTAGGAGCCTGGTGTGTGTTTTGGAAGAGAGAAAGAGAAAGAAAGATAGGTTGTGTCCGAATTCAGTCAATCGTTCACTACTCCCTACTCCCTATATAGGGAGTCAGATGTACCTGCTGATATTATAACCCATGGGGACTATTAGTGAACTAATCTGCAAAAATGTATAATTAATAATTTCGGACACTACTTAGGTCGTCGTCAATTAGTTCATTGCTGTCACACAATTAAAACGTCCCAGATCAGTGTTGGCCATTGATGCTAGATAGGAGGATGTGGAGGGCAGCGATTCAGGAGTCCCGAGCTTTTGTTGGCTAGACCGCACTCTCGCATCGCATTTCCTCGATACGGGTCAGTTTCCCGTAGCTTAATTTGATTGGCTCAGCAACAGATTTGAACCGTAACGCACACCCTCTTCATATATGTTTTTCGAGTTCAAATCTGCTGCTGAGCCAATCAAATGAAGAAATGAGAAACTTATCCCGGATCAGGGAATGTTGCTCACCTTCTGGAAAAGGGAACTACAGCTATTCGCAGAGGCTATAATGCCCCTGTGAATTGAATTGAATTGAATTGAATTGAATTGAATTGAATTGAATTGAATTGAATTGAATTGAATTGAATTGAATTGAATTGAATTGAATTGAATTGAATTGAATTGAATTGAATTGAGAAAGCAGGGAGAGAGGCAGTAGAAGACTGCATTGAGCAGCTCTTGGCTGGACTGAGGGGGGTTAGAGGCCTCTGTGATATTGACTCAGAGCTGACAGGGGCCACTTAGCAAGGAGACTGGGGCTCTGGCGGAGTGCTGTCAGGGTTCTGTTTACTGTTCATACTCTCTCTCTCTCTCTCTCTCTCTCTCTCTCTCTCTCTCTCTCTCTCTCTCTCTCTCTCTCTCTCTCTCTCTCTCTCTCTCTCTCTCTCTCTCTCTCTCTCTCTCTCTCTCTCTCTCTCTCTCTCTCTCTCTCTCTCTCTCCTTCCTTTTCTCTGTGACACTGCAAACAATCGGGATATCGCGGCCTGCAGACATGCTTTTGTACACATAGAGAGGCACACCCACACACACAGAGAGAATAAGAGAAAGGCACACAAAGAGGCATGAAGAGAAGCAGATAGTGACAAATTCCCCGTGGAGGAAGTGAGGGAGGGCATAGAGTCCAACCCCCCCACAAGGCAGAGCTTTGTGTGACTGCGGAACAGACAAGACTATCACCACGTGTCAATAAGCAGAGCTCACATCTCCTTCAGTACTTCTGTTATCTACCCCTGCTAAGTCTGTCTGTCTGTCTGTCTGTCTGTCTGTCTGTTGCAACATTGCAATAATATTGCAATATCTTTTTAACCGCTATGATGAATTGTTTTGTTTTTTGTTTGTTTATTTCATATTGAGGAAGATTATGTCTAAGGAACCATATGGTAAAATACACTGTTTAAGGAGAGGCTAAATCATTTTAGAAGGAGAGCTAGCTAGAATCCAAACCACAAGCCACACTGACCAAAGAATACGGACAACCTCATGTATACTCATATAGCACACATTCTTCTACAGCATTTACACTGCACCTAACAATGTCTATGCTTCATACATTACAAACTATACTCCACTCCATACCTTTAAAGCCAGATAAACCACACATAAACTCACCTATGCTTCACTCTTGCCTTCCATGTTAGTTTCTGTTAGAGGGCCAGTGGTCAACCCCAGTACTTGAGTCAAAGTAGATACTGTACTCAGGGAAGTGAAAGTTGCTGCCAGTATTGGAGTACTTGCTTTTGAACATACAGTACTTAAGTATTCAAAAGTACATATTACAAAGTACATTTTATTGTTAGTATCAATTAATTAGAATACACTAGACCATACCCGGTCGACGCATCCGTGGGGGGATATGCGCACATGATCTGGCAACCCGGGAGGCGACATTGTTTGACACATAAACGCTAATAAGAAGCTGAGATTTGATGAAATTGAAAAACGGGCTTCACAGTTAAGTTCAGATGGTAATGGTCAATGGCTGTGTGCAAAATCAGAGCAATTGGTCCAGCCACTGAGGAGAACCGGGTAGCTTCACTCACTCACCTACCACTACAGACAGAGGTTACTAGAATTATAGTAGGATTTTAGTAATAGTGAATATAGCAGATCAACAAGCTCACAACTCTTTGTGATGCTGCATGTTGTGAGCTTGTAGATTTGCTATTTTCACTACTTTTGAAATAGAGCTTACTGTAAGTGGTTAATCCACATTG
The DNA here is from genome assembly GCF_963454915.1 of Gymnoscopelus microlampas. Classification (NCBI taxonomy): domain Eukaryota; kingdom Metazoa; phylum Chordata; class Actinopteri; order Myctophiformes; family Myctophidae; genus Gymnoscopelus; species Gymnoscopelus microlampas. The sequence goes on from NC_139962.1 coordinate 21,870,623, forward strand.
AGAGTGAAAATCATGAGTTTGAAAAAAATCAAGTAAAGTAGTCAAAAAGGTTACTTAAGTACAGTACTCAAGTAAATGTACTTTACTTTACTGTAGAGGAGCATGCTAGGTTATAATGTCAGCAGGTAAGGTCTAATAAGAAGGCATCTTTATGTTGAGCTTAATATAGTCAATATGCTTTAAAATTCTATTATTGCACAGTTAATGCTGTTTATTGCAAACAGTTGACACCTGCTTAAGTCTACAGTACTTAAACTGCATTACAATACCATGTTTATTTTATTGTTTTAATTTGTGCTTTGATATCAGCATATCTTGATGAAGTAAATAATCGTCTTGTTACTGTGTGGACATTTGCTGCTGAGATTGAGCAGAAAATGAGCTGAATTTCACTCTCTGGCCCTCATCCATCAATATTCCCCTCAGTGTTGAACCATCAAAAAATCTGAAATGCTTTGCCCGCACTTATCTAATAAATTAAACATTTTAAACACTATCATGTTATAATTAATAATGCTCTTTGTCATTTTCTTTTTATTAGTGTGGTTATTATTGCTTTCTTTGGAAGGGGCTTCAACCGTCAAAGAAGAGAAAGGAAATGCATATCTTTTCTCTACTGTGACTGCTCTGTTTTATTATTTTCAGCTTATGTGAATAGATTTTAGATGTCTGCAATGACATCTGCAATGTCGGCCCATGTATGATTCATGGGGCTCGAAGTCGAAGGGGCCTTGAAAAATGTCAAAGTCTTAAAACCCTCTGGTTCATTGAGAACTTTTACCTGGCTCTGTGGGTCTCAGGTGCCTTAGTGCCGCAATATGAAACAGATTTCCAAGAAAGCCCAATTTCTTTGACAATTCCCATGATTCCTCAGTGAATTCAAAGCAGTCAGACTTCCCTGTTCTGTGGGGGCTGGAGTTCAGATCTCCATCGAGGGCAGTCACTTAAGAGAGGTAGTGACTGACAGAAAAGTTTATAAGAGGTAAATTGAGGTAAATTGAAGACTAGATAAGAGAGAGCAAAAAAGCACACTGTTTTGGAGTTTGGGATAAGTCTTGACTTAAGTCCGGAGAAGAAGGCTCGACGATTACCACATATTAGATCGTTTTTTTTGTCACAGTTTATGAGTTATTGTTATTCAGACATGAAGAAATCAACATGAATAAGTCAACAATACAATAACATTTTCAAGTGTTGTTACCAAGAGCAACAGCCATTTTAAAAGCTTCAACACAGCTGAACGTAATAACTGTGGGAGTGTTTCATTCACTGTAGGTGTTAATGTCTGTCAGCATGGAAAGACATAATGAAACAATTCTACCTAACTCATCAACACCTGACACAGAAATACCTCCATTCTATTGTATAACTAATCAATGTCTCTGAATCATGCACTGCTCCATGTAAGGCTGCTAATTGTGGTGCTGAAGGGATGTGGGAAATGATATTCGTTGGAGCAACCAGAGGTTCTTTAAATAGCTTTTCAACACACGCAGTGCAGTGCTTCCCATCAAAATACTAAGATCATCTGATTGATCAACACACAGTAGGGTTGTATGTATTTTCCTCTCTGAAAACACGACACATATCTAGTTTCAGATACAATACCAATATGCATTAGACATTATGAAACATCACCAAGACAACTTGATATTAATTGATACCAATTTACCTATGAAAAGTTTCATACATCTTGGTTATATGTATTAGCGATTGTGATGTCCACACTGAACTCTAGCTACATTGATAATAATAAAAAAAAAGGTTTCTTTCAAAACAAGCCATTTTATATTTCTTAATAGGCTAGCGGATACATTTTGAGAATGCACACCATGGTAACACTTCCTGTGAAGTCAACAGCAATAGGGAATTATAAATATGGGCTTCATAATGCATTATAACGTATGCCTAATGCAATTTATGAGTCGTACATTTAGGGGGAGGTTTCATTTATTATCCAACTGTTACATGTACAGAGTAAATACACACTTGAGGTGCAACAGCATTTTATCACAAACATAAATTAGTTTTGTTTTATGTTTTATTTATTTTTATTTTGTAACCCCATTTTTTTACACCCAGTGCCAATTGTCTATGTAATCCTGGGCACTACCTTCCCTCTGCCAACCTAGGGAGGCCAGGGCCGAGCTCATGCCGCCTTCAATGCATGAGAGCCTATTTTAAATTTTTTAACAATTTCAATCCTATCAGCCCGCTTAAATCAATGCAACTACCCCAGAGACCCAAATAGGTTTTCCGATGTAAATCTTATCATGTATTTATTCCTACTGTTCACGCTTTCCGCACAGCTGAACAGAAACACACAGTAAAATAGACAGCAAATAAATAAAAGCAGACTTGGCTGTACTGACTCATTTCCTGCAGTACTGTGAGGTATACTGTAATGCTGTGTTCACACTGGCAGCTAAAAAAAAAGATACAACACACTCGTCCACCCAACGACAAAAATATGAAGGAAAATAAAGCCTGGGGTTAAACAAAACACTGACCTGGATGACGTTTTCCCCCATTACAAGCAGGAATTGTGTGAAGAGAGAAGGTGATGGAAATGGTTAAACAACACTTGTTTTGTAGCTTTGTAACAGTAGTTGAAACCAGATCAACTTGGATTGCATCTTTGCAGATTTTGTAGCAGCTACAGTACAAACATCAGGTGTCACTTTGCATCTTCATGTTGCTGGCCTCCATTGAAAATGAATTGTAGCCTGTAGCTTTGTAGCTGCAAATAACAATGCGATGAGCATGCTGTTCTTCTTTAATGAAAAGTGAAAAGGTGAGAGTCTTACCTGGAATGGACCGCTGGGGTTGATGTCTAACAAGGCTTTGTTCCAGGTGGGGCCTTGGTGGCCAGACTTTCTCCAGACCAGCGAGTCTACAGACGCAATGCTTTTCACTCTGAGCAGCACGTTCAGGATGCCTGGAAAAAACACACACACACACACACACACACACACACACACACACACACACACACACACACACACACACACACACACACACACACACACACACACACACACACACACACACACACACACACACACACACACACGCACACACACACACACACACGCTTAGGACTATGACAGTAGATGGATCCACTGTGTTCAACCTTTTTTTTAAAAATGTTCATTAATTTATTATGACGAGCGAGCAAGAGAGAGAGAGAAAGAAGGAGAGAGAGAGAGAGGGAGGGAGAGTTTGTGTTTAAATGTAGATGTTCTAGTCTTTGATGTGATATCTGGTTAGATTAGGCAAATATGTATTCAAATATTATGAGTAATGACAGCGACATGCAGCCTAGAGATGTAAAAAAGTCTCTCTCCGATTCAAATATTTCCTTTTCATCTTTCTTTCTTTCTTTCTTGCTTCCTTTCTTTCTTTCTTTCTTTCTTTCTCTCTCTCTCTCTCCCAGATTCTCTTTCAAATAATATCCTTCAAAACATCACTAGATGACCCACTATAATCAGTACACAGCCCTAAATAATAACATGATATAATCTGAATTGAAGTGAGTGAAGGAATTGGATTTGTTATATTATATAAACTTTCTTTCAGACACTATAGGTCTATACAAACGAAATAACGGTATAAATGAAAGGGAAAAACATTGAAAAGATCGCTTATGATCAGCCCTGGCTTAATGCACAGGCTTTAGGGGCTGCAGCCCTGGGCAAAAACATTGGGTGGGCACCAAACACCTGAGCAAAAGTGAAGAAGACTATTGCCAAAACGTGTCGGAAGCAACACACTGTGAAGCAACAAACTAAGGGTTAATCCGGCCCTGCTTATGATTTAGCTATCAGCTTTCATCAAATTTTCAAAATACACCCTGCTTAGCCATAGCGCGGGATACTGACACTGTGAGTGTGTGTATTTTGTTTCTGCTTGCAGGTTAATGTATAGTTACTGTCGTATAGGCTACTATGGTTCATTGTTGGTGGTGTTTTTGTGATGTTGTTCTTCTTTTAACTCCTATACTACTTTTGGTGTTGCTTCCCTTGCATATCTCACAGTTATTCTCTTACTCTGTATCTGGACTTTATCTGCTGTGCTGCCTCTGGCAGCTGAATTTAATTCAGTTGTTTCATTCAGTTTAATTCAATAAAGGTCTATCTATCTACCTGTGCAATGTCTATTTATTCCTCATTATATAGCCTCTCATTAAAACGCGCTACCTCGGCAGAGCTAATTTCTTCACTTTGAATACACTTTACTCACCTAATGTAGTCTGGGCAGCAGCACCACCCTTTGATTTATAATATGTATGAGTTAAAAGAAAATGCAACTCCTCTACTCTCCTCATCAAAGTTGAGTTCTCCTCATTAAAACAGTGGTGTATGATTCACATAATAAGAATTAAATGTATCTGTAAGAGGAGCATTGAGGTGTAGAATGAACCAGCTGTGTCTGTTTCATTTTGACGAACTCAGTTGTTCAGCTGTAGCTTCGGTTTTGTCTTGTAAAGTGATGATAAAGGAAGGTCACCAGATGGGGACTTAAAGCTGTGACAAATTCATATTTCACTACACATAATGTGTGGTGCTGGGTATTGTTCTCTACTGACTGATGGTGCGCACAGTAGCTGTGTGTAGGTGTGCCCAAAACTATTGCTCACAGTGGCATATTAATACTGTAACTTATTATACTGCCTATACAGAACAGTAACTTCATAGTACAGGACAATAACAATGTAGCTAAAATCAGTACTATTAAAACATATTAAAATGTTCCTTTCATTGGCCTCATTCACACAGCAGACCTTTTCTACTCACATCATAGCAAAATGGCCGGCATGAGAATAGATTCCCCATAAAATGTACTACTAGTCAAACTGCTTTACCTTACCTCTCTCTCTCTCTCTCTCTCTCTCTCTCTCTCTCTCTCTCTCTCTCTCTCTCTCTCTCTCTCTCTCTCTCTCTCTCTCTCTCTCTCTCTCTCTCTCTCTCTCTCTCTCTCTCTGACAGAGAAAAGGATAAGTTGATAAGTGCTGTATTGATTGTTCTGAACAAATGCAGAGAATGTCAAAGTGAGAGTGTCAGAGTCACAGAGGACTGGGTACAACTCTATCAGGACCTTGTCTCTGACTTGTCCCTGGGGAAGACTTCCCCAGGGACAAGTGGGACGCACGCACACACGCACGCACGCACGCACAGGGCCGGACTGAGATATTAATTCAGGCTGGGAGTCATACTCCCAGTATCTCCCATAGTCTCAACTCCGAGTACAAATGTTATGCTATTTTCAATCCGTATTGTGTTTCTGTCTCTCCGTCTGTCTCTCTCATTGTTTTCCTTAGCCTATCGTCCTCTTAATTTAACTCCTGAGTTGACTCTCCATTGTTTCTATCTCATTCTCCTATCTTACATTCTTGTCCTTTAATCTCGTCACGTCACGTCACGTCACGTCTCTCTCTCTCTCTCTCTCTCTCTCTCTCTCTCTCTCATATCTGCTCGGTATTCTTCATTAAGAGTCATGCAGTGTATCTCTGGAAGAAGTGCAGAGTGCCTCTGCCAGGGTGAGGCAATTAAGAGAAGCAGATTGGAACAGACACCAGAACAACAGTGTAAATTGAGTGAGCTGGGTTTAGTGTGAGCCAGTCGTGAATGATAATGACCACCTGGAACAGGACCACACCTCGCCTGACCGTCAAGCCTGCAAACCTTGTATAATAATAATAATAATAATAATAATAATAATAATAATAATAATAAAAAAACACAGTAGCCTATACCAAAGGGCAAATTAAAAATGCCACATCATCAAAAAAATATGACCCCGCCTCTGATTGCTGTTCAGCCTGGGTATTACTTGAAGCTCCTCCCCCTGTGGCATGCTGTACCAGGGAATTGGTGACAGCGCTACCAGTTTAAAAATGCATGCGAAGGTCGCAGATGTAGAAAATTGCCCCACACTAAAAATACATTATTATATGTTACATTTTCTTGGTAACTGTTGTATAAAAGCAATAAAACACTCGAAATTGTGCTGTCACCCTGCACAGCTGTGCTAATATCCACAATATAGCTCCCCTCTATAGTGTCTTATTGCTTAAAGAGATCGTATACAATATTTGAATATGTTATTACTACAAATGACACTATAAGATGATATCGTGTTTATTGATTGAAATGTTCATTAATGTACAATGTCCCAGAGTATAAAAACAGTAGGGAGGTTAGAGTGGAAGAATGGAGGTTTGAGATCGGAAGTAGGGAAGTATGGAGGTTTGAGATAAGAAGTAGGGAGGTTAGAGATGAAGAAGGGAGGTTTAAGATAGGATGTAGAGTAGGGTGGATAGAGATAGGAAGTAGGGAAGTTAGATATAGGAAGGTTAATTAAGTTAATTAAGTATAGGGTGGACAGAGATAGGAAGTAGGGAGGGTAAACAGGGAAGGGATGATCATAGGGACGGAGCAAGGGCAGAGTATAGCGAATTAATGAAATATATGAATGTAGGATAGGGAAATAGCAAGGGCAGAAAGGATAGAACACACACAGAAATGACATGGCCTTCCCTGCCCCTTTATCTCCTTAGACACAGGAGGTGAAAAGAGGAGCACATGTCTGCAGTTGAGCCATTAATGCTTTAAATCAACACTGTTGTGTGCGTGTGCGTGCGTGTGCGTGTGCGTGCACGTGCGCGTGTGTGCCTGTGTGTGTGTGCCTGTGTGCGTGTGCGTGTGCGTGTGCGTGTGCGTGTGCGTGTGCGTGTGCGTGTGCGTGTGTGTGTGTGCGTGTGTGTAGACATGTGTACTTTCAGATGTACACTGTGGATAAAGTTGTCTGTTGTATAACTCTATGATGAACAGCCCTTCAAATGACCCACTGTATTTCATAGTGTCGTAAATCACACCCACCCCCTTCATCCACCTCTACACACACAGACGCACACACATAAGTGCACGCGCTCCCACACAGGTAAATGCATGTACGTGCACACCCTGGGAGAACAAACAAACGCTGTTTGTGTCCTTTATCTCTTACAAACACAATCACACCAAGCAAGGTCTGTGTGATGAGCTCTGCAAGCCAAGGTCACGACTGGAGGTCACGTTTTCTGACAGAGGTGCACAGATATAAAACCATAAAGGACAAGGGTATAAACTGTTATAACTATTGTGTCAAATGGCGCGTGATACAGCATATACCTGTTCAAAGTTTGTATTTTCAATCCTTTGCTATAGTACCCCCCTTTGGCCAATGGGAGTAACATTTATTCTTTGCCCATTTGGCATGACCCTCTAAAGTTTAAACCATCTAAAGTTTTGTGAAAAGTTGCTGGGCGGTTAAAAATAAACAGTTATACCACCACCAATCAGCTTCATATTCCTCCAGTGGTCACTAGCAGAGCCGGATTAGCAGCCCTGTGGGCCCCTGGCTCCGGGACCAGGGGCTAAATAGTGTTTAGTGCCCCATTTTGTTTTGCTGAGACAATAATGAAGGGTCAGCCTCTGACTGCTGATAAGCATGCAATGTTTTGTGGTGTTATGTCAAAACATTGTGAGTTAATTGCCTTTTTGGGGAAATGTTACACTGTCTACAATATCCACTAGCTCCTGGAGGAATCATTATTTTACGTGAAAACTTCTCTTCTACTAGATATTGATTTTGTGCAGATTGCTGAAAAATAAGGAGGAGTAGGAATTTAAGTGCTTTTCATAAAATTCAAAATGGCGGCAAAACTAAGAGGCAGAGATTATGGGACTCACTACCATTCTTCTTCATAGTTCCTTAAAAACCGACTGAGCGGTTATGCCTGAAGTGTGAAAAGTGGTGGAAGAATACTAACAAATACAATAGGGTGCCTACACACTGTGTGCTCGGCCCCTGAAAAACCCTTTGAACCTTACAGGTCCATTTGGTTCCGTTTGGCTGCAAGTCAAATTAACAATGAGGATTTTGCTGTGCAGTCAGGTCCATTTGGATCAATTTTTAAACTCTCAGAGATAAATGAGGATTTTCCTTTCTGTGTGTATGTGTGTGCACATGTGAGTGTGCATGCGTGCGTGCGTGTGTGCGTGTATCTACTCACCGATGTGTTTGCCCTTCATGTGGTAGAAGAAGGAGACACAGTACGGGACCCTGGCTGATCCTTTGGGACCTCTCTCTGACGATACGTTGAACAGAGGGGACACCAGACGCGCCTTGTCACCTGCTGCTCTCGGCCGCGACGCTTCAATGTACATGTAGTAACCTGCAATACATTTACATGTACATGTAGTAACTATCATATGTATTAAATGTCATACTTGTATTAACATGGAGTCAGGGAATAAATATTAAATGTACATCTTATACGTTAAAATAAAATTGTATTCATTAAAATAACAACGAAGGAATGTTACATTGTATAACATACTAATTCAGACATAATGTAAAGACAGCATGTGCCTCCAGTCTGCTCACCCTCCTTGGTTCCACTGCGGTCCGTCTCTGGACCGGTATTGGGTGATCGCTTGGGATTCTGGGTCAGGTGGTTCTGCCTCGTCCAATCAAACGTGTCACTTGTGTCCTGGTAGAAACCACAGATCCGCTCGTCCTCGAAGCCGCACATGCGGTCTGGTGTGTGTGTGTGTGTGTGTGTGTGTGTGTGTGTGTGTGTGTGTGTGTGTGTGTGTGTGTGTGTGTGTGTGTGTGTGTGTGTGTGTGTGTGTGTGTGTGTGTGTGTGTGTGTGTGTGTGTGTGTGTGTGTGTGTGTGTGTGTGTGTGTGTGTGTGTGTTTAGACGTATTGAGGTGAAGAAAGAGAGAAACAAATATGAAATAAGTGAGACATGAAGTTTCATTGTTAGACTTGTCCCCTTGTGTTTTTGACAGGAACATTATCAACAACAGCATTGTCAGCAGCCTCCAATTCACAGCCAGTCAAGGTCAGGCAAAGGAAAACTATTTGGAGGAATTATAGGTTTTAAGCAGAATTCACAACAGGAACATCGAGCAAATGTTCACAGTGCGAACATTTGAAAAATGAAATGAATTGGGCGTGTCTAAGGTCATGAGTGACAGCTTGTCACCGTGTGCCAACGTGTGTGTTTGCTCCCGAGGTGAAGAAACGGACTATATAAAGAATATTGATTACAAAGTTTTAAACTAGCGGCTGTAGAAGGGAAACTAATCAAGCTTGAGCAACTGCATGGCCCATTTATTGCCTAAAATGAATAGATTGTTTACAAAGAATTGGTGCCAGAGCCGAGCAACGATTGTCTCTACTTCTGCTGTGTGATTAACAGCTCTCCTGGCTGGGAAGAGCAGCTGGTCTGAGCGGCTCGAAGCACCGGAGCTGTCCCTGCTCTATACCCACAATACTGGGAGAGATTGTTTATGTGTTTTGCTTAGTTGTCTATACTGTACTGTACATCAATCCGTTTCTGTCCATGTCAAGTGGTGTCGAGTGTGTGCCTAGATCAGTGGCTCTCAAACTGTCAAATAAAAATCAAAGTATTCATGTATTTGCTCGTGGACCCCCATCACGCCATCAGACAATATTTTGTGTTGTTAAAATGTATTTGTTTTAAATAGCAGATCTACAAGCTCACGACGGTTTGCGTTGTGAGCTTGTAGCATTATTTTGATATTTTTCAGCCAATGTATATAGGATTAAAGTGATGAAACTGATTTTGATGTCATATTAACACATTTAGCTGGGGACTACCTGGAAACCCCCTCAAGGACCCACTTTGAGAACCACTGGCCTAGATCAATGCTCAGCGGGAGCTTCGGTGGTCCGAGCAGAACAAAGCCAGCAGGTGCGCTCGGATAGGGAGATCACAGACAAGGATGAGAAGCACAGATGCTTGATGCTAGTCTCTCACAGCTTGGTTGCAAACGATTTATACGTTTTAGGCAAGAAATAGGCCATGTAGTTGCTCGGTCTTGATTAATTTCACACCCTACAACTGCACGTTTAAAGCTGTGTTATTGATATTCGCTACTTCAGTCTTATTCTGTAGTGTCAAGTGTGTCTACTCACTCCACGCCTATTTTAGAGCAGAGTGCACTATGATTGGCTTGTCTCTCGTTGCAAAGGCATCGCTTCGCCTTTTTCTCTGCGTCGAAAAGCATCGATCCTTTGCATGTCGATTGAACCTCGCAACCCGTTCTCACTCCCAAGGCGTCACATTTTGCAGCCCTGAAACGTCAAGTTTTGACATGACGGGACGCCCTGAAAGTATTTTTTTTACACAACGGGACGCCATGGCGACATAGCATGTTGACAAAACTATTCCTAACCCTAAACCTGATCCTAACCTAACCTCACAAACATATACCTAACCCTAATCCTAACTCTAACCCTAACTCTAACCTAACAAAAAATATGCCTAAACCTAACCTTAATCCTGACCCTAACCTCACAAAAACTATGCAGAGAGGGAAGGAAACAAAGTTGTGCCCGCGTGGGATTCAATCACAGGAGGTTGCAGTTACTAGCCAAGCTCTTCTACCAGGTTAACCACCGAGGCAGCTAGGCAAAACCTTGATTTAAGTAGTATTTGAAGCTCCAATGTGTGCCCTTTTGTTGTGTACTCCGTGGGAAGTGGGGGTGCTGAGGGGGCTGCAGCACCCCATGAAAATAAAGTATGACAAATTTAAAAAAAAAATTAAAACAAAATATAAAAATAAAAAATAAAATCATTTTTGCATAATGTGCCTGTTGTTGTTGGTCAATGGTCGTTATTTGGGGGGGATTTAGTGCAATAAGTGTTCTGGAACCGAATTAACCGAATTAAATTAACAAAATAACCCCAGAAACCGCCCAGAAACCGCCCATTTTCGACCAGACGCTAGGCACGCGCTGTATGCGCATACATCACCCGTAACCTATAACGTCTTCCCACGGCCCTGGTGACGCATTAGGGAGTGAAAATGGCAGAGCGGCAATAACTGACGCCTATCTGTGAGAATGTGTTGAACCGCAACACATCCTCTGAATGTAACAGTGAAACGACACTACTGGAATTCAGCATTACAATGTAGATTCTTGAGGCCTAATCCTTATTCAGGTTTTCCTATCCGTCCTATACATTGAAGGATAGAAGAAAAGGTTGGGAACCACTGATTTACACCAAGCCCTAGGGTCCAAGTTCTACACTGGGTCCAAGCCCACACATTCTGGGGGAGACTCCCCTGGACTCTCCTCACTGACAACAAGGACAGATCCCACATGTTTGCTTGGAGATGATCTATGACTATGCTCCATCCACTACACAGGCTCAATTCAATTTACACTGTTGTTCTTCCGGTCTGGTCCAATCTGCCGTTGTTTTAATTGCTTTACCTTGGCAGAGCAGGACACCATTGATGCCAAGGACACACCATGTGTCTCTTAATGAACAAAACAAAGACAAGATGACATTGGGACGGGGACACAGGCATAGAGAGCGAGACTCACAGAAGGCAAAGAAAGATGATGTTTGAAGGAGAGGGAGAATATTGTCACTGTTGGGTGGAAAACCTCATATCTCCAAAACTGTTACTTTTCAGGGAATGGGGAAAAAATCTGTGTTTAACCATTGGTTAAATATTAAACCCAAATAATAACCCCACAGACAGACCACTTTCACTTTCAACATTAACCCATTAAGACCTGAGGCCTACAAATGTCTTCTAAATCCTAACAGTTTTTTGAAGAAAAATAAATTAAAATATAGCTGCAAGCAGCGATAATACGGGGCCAGGAGAGAGAAAGAGAAATGATAATTCCTTTAACAGGTCAGTTCATGAAAGTCCTTGCGGTCTTGTTTCCAATGAGGGCCTGTGAGCAATTAAGAGTCTTGCTCAGGGACAAATGTCGTTTCATCGACACATTTGCTGACCTGGCCTGGAATCGTACCTGGGTCAACTAGAGCCTCTGGCTCCCTAGGCGGGCTCACTAACCACTCAGCTATGGCCAACCCTCAGAGAGAGAGAGAGAGAGAGAGAGAGAGAGAGAGAGAGAGAGAGAGAGAGAGAGAGAGAGAGAGAGAGAGAGAGAGAGAGAGAGAGAGAGAGAGAGAGAGAGAGAGAGAGAGAGAGAGAGAGAGAGAGACGGAATAGATTGAAGAGACAGAGAGAGAGACATGGAAACGGAATAGATTGAAGATAGAAACGGAATAGATTGAAGAGACAGAGAGAGAGACATGGAAACGGAATAGATTGAAGATAGAAACGGAATAGATTGAAGAGAGAGAGAGAGCCATGGAAACGGAATAGATTGAGTCATGTTTTTTGCAATTCAACTTAAATGAGTCTGCATCAAGTGAGGCTTGAACCGGCAACCTTGCGATCGTGAGGCACTCTTAAGTAGCTGCAACACTACCTATAGTGCTATAGCTTTGTCCAGGCTGATATTGTCTGTTGAGGATCACAAACTCTTGCCTTCTGTCATGACCCAAGCCCCTGTTTCACTAACACAAAGATCACTCGTTCCCAAACCATTTACCAATGAAGAAATGGTACATCTCCTCAGAACCAAAACTAGTGAAAGTAGCCGATCTACAAGCTCACAAACCATTAAAAGTTGTCAGATTGTACATCGGCTATTTTCACAATGAAGTATGTTATACATTGAAAAAACATACTCTCATTGCTATCTGAAAAGTTGTGAGATTGTAGATCAGCTATTTTCACAATGAAGTATGTAAAAAACACTCAATTAAGTATTTCATGTTATCTTTAACAATTGCAAATGTATTCATTGATAGTCATGTTGTGTGAAATGCAACTTAGATGAAGTCTGCACCAAGTGAGGCTTGAACCTGTGACCTTGAGGTTGTGAGACATACACTTAAGCGGGACGCTATTGGACCAACAGACAAACCTCTGAAAAAAGAGATCACACTGATCATACAGTTTCACGCAAATAGCTGAAAAATCCTGGGTTTAAGTGTTTTTCAAACTGCTCAAGATTGCGGACAATCTAAGGGCGGTGCTTACTGGTCAACGTGATAGATGTGTTCCTCATTAGTCAAGGCACATGTGTAAGCAGGTCTAATGGCTGTCGGCCAAACGAGGCATGACTTTTGCCTGTTTAAAGTTTCAATTTTCAAAAAATTGCTATAGCGCCCCCGTTTGACCAATTGGAGTAAGATTGGTTTCAGTGATATTTGGAATGGCCCTTTACATTTCTGCAAAGTTTCAAAGAATGGTAAGTCTGCATGTATGTGTTAGGGGCAGATGAATAATTGTCATAAAACTGCAATATTCATTGGCTCATTAAAGCTTCATTTTTTCACTTATGGAAAATATTTTGCAAACGTTTTTTGGCATAGGTCCAAAGTTCATGTGTAAAAAGTTTCGTGCAGATTACTCAAAAATCCCAGGAGGAGATAGGTTTTAACTGTTTTTCATATAATTCAAAATGGTGGGAGATCTAAAGGTCAGAGGTCAAAAGTCAGAGTGTGAAAGTTGTTCAGCATGAGGAGACGCATGTGTGCATCGAAGTTTCATGGCTGTAGGTCAAACAGGGCATGAGTTGTACCTGTTCAAAGTTGCCATTTTTCAATTGAGTGCTATAGCGCCACCTTTTGACGAAAGATTGTGAGAATTATTTCTTGATCGTTTTTCATGACCATCTATCATATGGCCGAGTTTCATAAAAAGCGACTGCACGGTTCAGCCAGAACTGCCAAAAGTGGCAGAAGAAACGGAATAATCGGAATAACAATACGGGTCCATGCTGGAAGCCTGGCCCCGTAATAATACCAATAACAAAACGGGTCCATGCTGGAAGCCTGGCCCCGTAATTAAAAAACAAAAAAATATATATATTCAAAGATTTGCACAAATGTTCATGATTTTTTTTTAAATAGCAGATCTACAAACTCATAGCGCGGCACTCTGTGCTTGATTTTCGAATAGCCAAAGAAATCCAAAAATGACAGAGATGCGTTCCCGGATTGAATGGGTTAAAACTAAAAAGTAGCAAAAATCCCAGATCTACGAGCTCACAACGTGACGCAATGCAGAACCTTGTGAGCTTATAGATCAGCTATTTTTGCTACTTTTGCGTGACACTGACATGAAGTAGGACATTAATTTACCGGAGCGGGGACGGGGGGGGCGGACGTAGGAAGTAGAATTACGGCGATACGAGGTTTCTGCCAGACAGGGACGATAACGAGAGAAAGAGTGAGCATGATAGATGGAGAGCTGTGTGAGGGGGAGGAATAGAAGCAGAGAGGTGAAAGCAGTGTGGGATGAAATGTCATGATGTTGGTTGAGGAGGAGGAGCTATTTGAGTATTCAAATGACTACCACTGTGATGAGTTGCCCGTTGGCCCATTAATGTTAAAAGCCCTGCGCCATTAACCTTGCCTCAAACAATCCTTCATCCTCCAATCACAACAAACCTCCTGCACCATTTAAACTCGTGTTTCACATTACCACCTTGCCCCCCCCCCTCCGCACCCACCCCTCTTCCGATTTATTAAAGAGCACAGAGGGTTGCCATGGCGACCTTTGTGTTATTGACCTTCGACTGACACTGTCCTCACTGTGCTGTCACAGACAAGCCGGACTAGTTATCGACTCAATTAAAATGGTGAATGGTCTTAATCCAAAACACAATGACTGTTCACATGGTGGATGGTTGAGGCAAGGCACCAACTGCAGTTAGGGAGGTTCAGTGTCTTGCTCAAGGACACTTCGACACAAATCTAGGCGTAGCCGGGGATCGAACCAGGGATTGAACAGGAAACCTATTGGTTCCAAGACGGACGCTCTACTTCTAAATTCCATCATCCTCTAATCCTTCACCATGGCATGAGAAAACTCAATCTTGTGAAACAGACAGAGAAAAAAAAAAAAAAACGTGGGAGGGGAGAGAGTAAAGTGACAGCAAGGAAAGACATAGAGGGTTCTCACCTGAGGGTCTTGGGTATGTGTAGGCTGTAAGAAAACAATGAGACACAGCTATGGTTATCACTCACATAGCAGCATGATTACCCCGTTTACACCTGGCTTTAAATACATGTTGGGTTATTGGATGTCAATCTGAGTGTGCTTATTTGCATAAAAACTCAGGTGTAAATATACCAGAGATGTACCGGAGATAGATTGAAATCCAACTGTTTAAACGGCCTCTGGAGGACGTTTGAACGGCCGTTTAAACGTTGCAGCGATGCCATCTGGCAACTGGAGACACATATTTGATGACAGGCATAAAGTAAAGTTATGTGGATAAATTACAGCACAAAGCTATCTGAATACAAGTCACATAAAATGCCAGGTGTAAATGGAGCCAATGATGAGCAGTAACACAGACTCATAAAATAATAATAGTCATAGTCATGTTGAATCATGGCAGAAATCCACCCTAAACATGAATTATAAAAGCTAACACAGGTTTTGGTCAATATTGTCAAACCATGAACTGCATGTAGTGCCATGCATGTTTTCATTTTCTTGATAGTCAGTGTGCCATATCAACATTAAGTTGAATTATGACACCACATGAGAATGTAATATTTACAACTTATTTTGATTGTCCATAGGCTATACAAAACAACCTTTATTTCTTTGTTCTTCTTCTTTAGAAATATTATCTTTCACATCAGGATGTAATGATTATTAGACTCAGAGCAATAACCCAACTATCTTCCAGACTCCCTCCCCAGTCAGCGTTAGGAGTTTCAATGAATGTAGAATTATGTGCAGAATGTAATTTGTATATAGATGTGAGGGAACTTAATTTAAATGACAGTTTTTGGGGGGACTATTCCATTTTAAAAGAAAAGACACTCTCACACTTATGCCAGTGTGCCAGTGATCACCCTCCCTTTTGCCAATGTTGGCACATGTGCCTAAGGTTGCCTACCCCTGGTATACTCTCTCTAAAGTATATGATAGAATATGGTATGAGACATGCTAGATACACAGTAGCTCTGTATACTGTTTATATCAACTAAGGCACGGTTCATTCATTATCTAGATCTAGATATGCATGTAAGTCTACGTCTATCAGATTTCATAACAAAAGATGCAATGAAAGAACATGGCTGGAATTAAGCGTGACGCACGTTCGGAGT
>NC_139962.1:21891648-21944148 GCF_963454915.1 Gymnoscopelus microlampas
ACATGAACACTGACGTGCACTCTGACGTGCACACTCCTGTAAGGGAGGCTAAAGCCATGCATTGTGTTGTTAGCTTGGATATTGATTATTTTCAGCCACTCTAAAAGAGGCTTCATGTTTATATTTTGTCTCCCAACAGTCTTGCTAACTAAGTCAAGAAGTCAAGTCTTCAAGTAGGTGAGCAATTAATCCACACATAAACAAGCTGCCAGACTCCACATCCTCTCCTCTCTGTGCACGGATACACACGCACGCACGCAGGCACACAGGCAGGCAGGCAGGCAGGCAGGCAGGCAGGCAGGCAGGCAGGCAGGCAGGCAGGCAGGCAGGCAGGCAGGCAGGCAGGCAGGCAGGCACGCACGCACGCAGGCAGGCAGGCAGGCACACAGGCAGGCAGGCAGGCAGGCAGGCAGGCAGGCAGGCAGGCAGGCAGGCAGGCAGGCAGGCAGGCAGGCACGCAGGCACGCAAGCACGCACGCACGCACGCACGCACGCAGGAAATGATGTGCAGCTGTATTATTCATTATGATTCTTTGTCTCCTATGATTCCGGGTCTGTTTTCTATGAATAGATGATTACACTACTGTTTCACACAAAACTAGAATCTCACTCTCATATCAGCAGAAACTTGCAGAGAGGTTCTCATCATGAGGACGGGGTGCCCTCTAGGACACCAGCACGTCAGTAGCTGTGGGGTTGGGTCAGAGGCAGGAACTATTGTTCAGGTCACAGTTCTGAACAGCGGCAAAGTGGGATATTTATTTCCTATAGTACGTAGCAAAAAATCCTGAAGGGGGGTGTCAACAAGTGTCATTTGGTAGCGGTGGACATCTTTGGGGGTCATACATACACTTACCCCAACCCCCCCCCAATATGTCTGCAGCTACTATGCCACGCCCCCCGCCCCCCGTGGCGACGACACGTTGCTTGCCAAGCAAGCACTATATGGGACCCCACACTACAATGGAAATGGACCTGTTCACAGTTGCAGTGGAACTGTCCATGTTAGCAGTGGAACTGTCCATGGTAGCAGTGGAACTGTCCATGGTAGCAGTGGAACTGTCCATGGTAGCAGTGGAACTGTCCATGGTAGCAAAGGACATCTATGTACTCAACTGCAGTATAAACTGACTGAGTTTAGAGCAACAGCCAATGAAAGAGCAGAGTCCATGTCACATGCGTTGGGTGTGCTTCTAATCTCCCATGTAGTAGACCAGTGGTTCTCAGACCGCAGAACCCCATCTGAAAATAGTTTGTGCCAGAGGCCTTCATACAAGATTTGTGTTATTAAAATGTTTATGAGCCAAATATATATAAGCCAAATGTTTGGAAGTCCCCGGACCCCACCTTGAGAAACACTGTTGTAGATGAGCATACAGTATGTACATGAAGATAACTCATTGGCTGCTCCTGTTCACTGGAGCGATGTATGTGCGTGCCTCCTAATGCATGTAATGTACAGTATGTCTATTGAGGCAGGAGGTCTCTCCACAATTAAAATAACCCAAACTCTCAGAAATGTTCAACTTTTTTCAAGCACTTTGGTTAGTTACAAATGCCAGAAATGTAGTTATGTTATGATGCAGGATATGTTATATCAGAAATGTGTTTTTTTTCATACTGAGAGAAGAAATATCACATGTGCCTGATGAAGACCTAAAAGGGTCGAAACGTTGCACCAGTAAATAAAAGTACGTTTTTGGAGCTTAATAGCAGTGTGCGAAGGTTTGTATCTTCTCCTTGATTCTCTCCTTGATGCCTTGATATCCAGCACTTGGCCTAAATACTGGCATAAGATGTGCACACAATCTTCTCTGTGAGATTTTCATACTGAAACACATCTTATATTAATGGTTATAAAACAGAAAATAAACTGTACTCTTGGGTACTTATATATGACTCAGGCATATTGCTTGCAGTGAAGTTATGGCAAGCTGACGCAGCTAATATGGCAGCGGTGTTGACATATGGCCCCAGTGGCCAGTGTGGTGTCTATGTACAGTATTTATGTCTATGGTAGACTAGCATACAGCACGACACAACTAACAAAGACACCATGGGATGTTGGCCATCCTGTGACAAATGAAATCATTGGATCTATAGTATTTTGCCAATAATATGATTTGATGTATATTTTCATGATCTGCACACTACATTGTCACTGACAATAAGAGAACCATGTGCAGAGCACACCCCAGCGCATGCCCAGAGCTGTAAATGTGTCAGTGGTATATGTTATTTAATTGGCTGTTTTACTTATAAGCCCAATCGTGTGTCTGTCCCCTGTGTGTGTGTGTGTGTGTGTGTGTGTGTGTGTGTGTGTGTGTGTGTGTGTGTGTGTGTGTGTGTGTGTGTGTGTGTGTGTGTGTGTGTGTGTGTGTGTGTGTGTGTGTGTGTGTGTGTGTGTGTGTGTGTGTGTGTGTGTGTGTGTGTGGCCTGTCTCCGACTAAGGATTTGTATAGTCGAATCTGATTGGCGACTAATTGCCAATAGTCGACTGGTACTCGACTAATGCAACACCCCCAAAAATCAGTCGAAACAGTCTGATTCAACTGCCAATCTCTCTGTCAAATCATGCAAAAAATATGTTATGCAATAGAGGAACATTCCATTTGGGTTTTAGGGGTGCTTAGTGTCTGATTTAACATATCTCTGCTGACTCCAAAAACCTCATTGTTCAGGAAACGAACAAACTAAATATACGTTTTTCAGGAAATTAAGAAAACCTTATATTTTTTAAAACAAGGCAATATACTGCCTCATCAAAGTTGGTATAATGACTTTATATATTGTCAGATACTTGCATGTGTCATTATATTATCAACACTTTACCCAAATCCAGCGCAAGTGGAGTTAGTAGTTTCAGACGAGCAGAAATCAAGCTGAAATGGAGTTAAGTGTCCAAACAACAATAGCTCCACTCGCTGCGGAGGGAGAGGTTTCAAAAGGGTACAAATTCCCAAAAGCTAACAATGGATCTCCAAGCTCATAATGCATCACAACAACGTGTGAATTAATGCCCTGTTATTAGGCCTGCAATAATAAACACGACTTTAAATATTACAATAACTTCTGCAAAGAGGTAGTAGAACTAGCGCGACAGAAATGCTATGAATGCCTTTCTTCTTGTCAGATTGCTCTCCTCATTAAACACTTCATAGATTTTAGAAATATAGTGACTTGTTTTCATAACATTAGCGTCAGTACTAAGTTTGATAAACAGGTACGCTGCATAGTTTTAACAGACTACGGGGAGCTTGTTTACGTGTTCCTCCTCCTCACTCACTGCGCAGCGCGCTCTACTCATGCTGTTAAAGGGACCGTACCTATGTTCCCCGGGTCCTATGTTCCCCGCTTTCCTAGGGAGAGCGGGGAACATAGGACCTAACCTAAACCTAACCCTAACCCTAACCTTAGTGGGGGAACATAGAACCCGGGGAACATAGGGATGACCCCCTGTTAAAAGGCAGCACTGGAGAGGAGAGGGGAAAGTTGTTTGTTTTTGACGGACAGTTTGAGGATCCAATGGAGTTGGGAGTTTTTGTCAGAGGCGCTTTTTAATACTTTTCATTGGTTCAAATGTTTCGATTTTTTACACAGACGTAAAGGGTGTTCAATAGCGTTGATTTAAGAAAAAAAAAAGATGGAAATGGAGTTAGCTGGTTCGTCCTGGACACCGACGCCTTGCTTGGTTTCTCCCAATAAATCATGATGTATATACTATTTTTGGCAAACTATTAGTTAATTAATATAACAAACTAGGCCAATCTCTCAGTCGAATAATATTTGTTTTTAAATATATAATTCGACTAAGAGATTGGCAGTTGACTCAGACACCCCTCGACTGATTAGTCGACTATTCGAATAATCAAGGTCAGGCCTAGGGTGTGTGTGTGTGTGTGTGTGTGTGTGTGTGTGTGTGTGTGTGTGTGCTGTGTGCGTGTGCGTGTGCGTGCATGACTGCAGATTATCTCACATACTGAAAGGTCGATCAGCATCACATTTCTCTTGTGTACACTACAGCAGGACCGGAATTTCCAATACTCTTCCGTTTCTCTGTCTAACTATATCATCTCTTTATGCAAAATCGCAGATCAATCATCCCTCCAGGCTCTAGCTCTCTAACTATCCAATCACAGATATGCACGATGGCCGGTGTTGCTGCATGAAAACAAACGAATCCCAACCCTTCCCATCTTAAATCATTACAGCAAGTAACATTTTGGCATTATTGTTTTACAGTTGTTCCTATTTGAAACAGCTATAATTTGTTGCAGTACATGCCTGCCTATACAGAGAGAGAGAGAGAGAGAGAGAGAGAGAGAGAGAGAGAGAGAGAGAGAGAGAGAGAGAGAGAGAGAGAGATTTCTATGATGGCAGAAATAAGAATTCACAGGATTCCCCAGCCAACAAGAGCTTATTAGAACATTTGTTATCAGAACAGAGCTCAGAGCTCTGTTCATGATTGCTGCAGCACTCTGCTGTTGTTGTTTTTTTCTACTTTCGTAAACGTGGGCTGAGGGGTTAGCAGAGTGAAGGTATATTGTTCTGCAATCACTTGAGACTAAACTCAAACATGAGATTGTCATTATGATAATGTCCTCCATCCACAGTCTTGGGTGGTATTTTGTCAAAAAGGCAAATGTTGTTTTAGAAACTGAGTTACCAGAATGGGAGACAATCACTGGTTGCCTGTCTGTCACATTGAAGCTTCAGCCATTATGTCACAGAACGGAGAGGTTTTGGAGGACAGGGGGATGGATGTGTATGGGATGGGGTCCAGGGGGTACCATGGCGGTCTGGAAAGCGGAAGGTCCCTGGTTCGATCTCCAGCTCCTCCTGTCTTCGTGTCCAAGTGTCCTTGAGCATGACACTGAAACCCCAGAGTAGGTTGGTGCCTTGCATGGTTGCCTCTGCCGTGGATGAATGAGTGAATGTAACGCCTTGGATAAAGGTGCTTTCTGGCTTTAAAGGCTTCTGTGGACCTGGCCCCTTAAAATGGGCAGACCAGAGGGACTGTGTGAGGCCGTGTTAATTCACTGCAGGTTTCTATTGATTAACTGTCTACTCCTAGACCACAGAGCTGATATCCCCCCAACTTATGAACACCCACGTTTACTTAGCCTGTTTACACCACCTAATACCGTGTGGACAGTATCTTCTCCTGGCATGTGTCTTTAGACCTGCTGTGTAATCGTCCAGGTGTTTGGGGCAGCTGGTGACTACGTGCTCTAGTATTGGGTACTGCACTCGAAGGAGGCAATATCCACCTCTTCATCATCTAACAGTGGTCCTTTAGGGCAGCGGTTCTCAAAGTGGCCTCCAGTGGTCCTTGGAGGGGTTCCAGGTGGTCCCCAGCAAAATGGGTTAATATAGCATAAAAATCTGTTTAACCACTTTAACCCTATATAGATAGGCTCGCAGTGCGTCACAGTACGACATGTTGTGACCTTATAGATAGATTATTTTTTGTTAATAACATAATGTTTAAAAAATATACGAAATTATGAAAATGTTTTCGACTGAATGTTGCAAAATTATTCAAAAATGCAAAAAAAAATCAAAATAGTTTTGAAAATAGATCTTTGTGTGCGCACATCTATGTGTGTACGCTTGTGTGTGTGTGTGTGTGTGTGTGTGTGTGTGTGTGTGTGTGTGTGTGTGTGTGTGTGTGTGTGTGTGTGTGTGTGTGTGTGTGTGTGTGTGTGTGTGTGTGTGTCCTACCTCGCGTACGTTGACCCAGTAGCCAATAACGGGGTCGGTGGCTGCAGGGTCTTTCTGTGTCCACTGCAGGTTATAGGAGTAGTTTCCCTTCATGGTGCGGATGGGGTTGGGTGTGTCGTAGTAGAACTCCGCACTGTACGGCCGTGCTAAAACAAGCAGGACGGAGGCAATGGAGAGGAGAGACAGAGGAACGATGTGTAAAGATGAAATGTATAAAGATTCTGTAGCATTGGAAAAAATATGTTTGCCTTTAATAGATAGAGTGTAAACTCCACTAGCTTGTATGTCCCCACCACCCACCTGTGGGTCCTTAAATGAGGGAACCCGTGCATACAGTATACCCTTGAGTGAATCGTACATCAAAACTGTTTTCATTAACTCACAAGAGACATTAAACGTGCACGTGGACGTGGCTTCATTAAGTGCCCCTGTCCACAGACAATGTTTTTTGAGCTGGCAGTGCCTGTCTGCCATGTGGATATGGTAGAGACGCGCTGGTGCGCTTCTCTTCCCAGCGCTCGAGCATCATCGTGCTTCAACCCTCTCGGCTATTGTTACATTTTTGGAGAGGAGTGCCGGTCATTAAACGTGCACATGGACGTGTATATTGTACCTTTATTAAAAGGATAACCCCTTGAGATGTATCATCTCGTTTTCGAGAGGGTCCTTATTTCGCGAGGGTCCTTATAGAGGGTCCTTACGTGGCTTCATTAACTCACCAGACACATCAAACGTGCACGTGGACGTGCCGGCCTCATTGCTGACTCGGCCCTCGTAGGATCCGTTGCTGGTGGGGTCCAGCTTGAACCTGAGCTCCGGGGTGTCCTTCAGGTCCGGTGCGGCCATGCGGACCGCCTCACCGTTGCGGTACCAGCGCACGTTGGTGAGACGAGGAGGGTTTGAGCGCAGAACGGCACAGCGGAGCGTCACAATCTGGTAGTTCCTGGAACGCAGGTCCTGGAAGACCGGGTCCAGGATGGGAGGATCTAGACACAAGAAGGGCGTTTTAACTACAGTATATGTTTAAGTGATTTTGAAGGATAATTATGATGTGGATTCATTTATTTTTGTAAAGTAATGTTTTTGCTCGATATGAAGTTATTCATTTCTGATACATTTCTTTAATGCACATGGCAAATGTGGTTAAATATACAGTACAGTAATTCTAGTAAGTCTAGTACTGCATGTGTTTGTGAATTCATGAAAAAGGGTTGCAGCACAGATTGATACCAAGGGAAATAATATATTACACTTAACACATTGTTTATATTCATCTATGAATGAAAAATCTATGTAATGTACAAGTCAGAGTTAGTAAGCTTCTCTTTTTGTGTTGAGAAAGCAGGGCTCATGGGAGCTAATTAAACAAGGAAATGAGGTTAGCTAAGACATTAAAAAATAAATAGGAATACTCTAATTGAAAACATTAGACAGCAGCAGAGAATAAACATTCATAAACATTGTATTTACCCATTCAATGTATAGTATGTTTTGTGCATTACCTAACTATGGGTTCCATTAGTACACATATTCTCAAGGGGCTGTTTGTTATTTATTTCAACATCTATCTACACCAACTGTGACTGTGAGGATATTGCAAGTGGGAATAATTGGCAAAACAATAAGATTTGAATGATAATATGACACTGTGCACACACACTCCCTGGATGCCAATTCAGAACCTCTGCCCCACATTTTTCACACGGGCCTGTTATAGCGCCACCAGGAGGCCGCTTTTTGCAAAACACATTTTTTGACAGTACTCCTACCGATTTTGTCCAAACGTCACACAAATCGGTACACAGTATCTCTATAGTCATTAAACGAAACGGGTCTTTCAGATTTCTTATATTCCATCCTGATTGGCTAAAAATGTCTTCCAAAGTTTGCAGGAGTGCTGCGTTTTGAACAAAATGCCTCAAATCATGAACACAGCATGCAATTTCCGTGAAATTTTGCACGCACATTCCCATTAGGCCGAGGAAGAACTACCATTTGAAATTTCTCAAATCAGCCTCATGGTGGCGCTATAACAGGCACATTTGTGTTTTTACCTATAACTGCACCGATCTGTGTACAACTTTGTATGCACACTCCCTAGAGGTCAAGGAAAAACTTTTGTCCTGCATTTTTCACATCTGCCTTTTATAGCGCCACCAGGAGGCCGACTTATGTAAAACACATTATTTTTTACTAATCCTTCCAATTTTATCCAAATTTCACGCAAATCGGTACACATGATCTCTATAGTCATGTGATCACGACGGATGTGTTTGATTTTTCATACTGTTAGGCTAAGATTGACATCTAAAGTTTGCATTATTGGCTTGTTTTGAACAAAATTCCGCAAATCATGAACGCACCGTCCGATTGCGGTTATACTTTGCACGCACATTCACACTATGTTGAGGAACAAATGCCACCCTTTTAACATTGGCCTGTTATAGCGCCACCAGCAGGTCTAATTTAGCAAAACAAATGTTTTTAACAAAATGCCTCAAATCATGAATGCAGTCAGTGTCCGATTGTCGTGCAAGGCCTAAGAAGAAATGGCAGCCTTTTCACGTTGGCCTATTATAGCGCCACCAGGAGGCCACAATAGCCTACCTGACCTGGCGGAGACCTGTGCACTTTTTCTAGTTATTCTAGTTAAGTATTAAGTCATTGTGAAACCAATAAGTAGAAACTTAAAGCATTAGTGCCATTGTTCCGAGCCAGAACACAATCGATTGATTGATTATTAAAATGAACATGCAATGAAAATGCACGCGACCCCACCCATCAGACCACTTAAGTGGCTGGGTGGGCCGCAAACACTTTCGATATATTCAAGTGAGCCCTGATCCAGAAAAGGTTGAGAACCACTGATCTACACCTATCCATTATGTCAATTACTGTATGTGTCCACGTGTGTCCACACAGGCAAAGAATGTTGTTTATACAGTTGCTACAGTAGGTTTGATTTTTTTTTTTTTTTTTTGACTTTATAAATAAGTTACAGGAGTTCTTACTGTATATGGTGTGTGTGATATGAAATTTGAGCTTACCCTAATCACAATAATCCCCGCATATATCGGTATCGGTTGATATCGGTATCGGTAATTAAGAGTTGGACAATATCGGTATATCGGTTATCGGTAAAAAAGCCAATATCGGACAACCCTACTTTGCACTCTATGTATGTGACTATTTAGTCAGTCATTTGTAGGGTTCATGCAGATCTTGCACTTTGTAAGTTGCTGCTAAATGGCTAAATTGTGAATTGTAAATTACGTATATTAAAAAACAGACACACTTGAGGCCTAACAAGCCAAGCTGTCATCCTGAACAACTGTTAGCGCCATGAGGGCTCACTCTCATCCTCTTTCCGCAGTCAGTCCTCGACAGTCTGCGCTAACCTTCGCTCACCAGCTGTAATTAACATGTCAGCAGCTATCTGGGGATAATAACCATCTAGCTGTCATTACCCTCAGGGTCAGCAACCCAGCCAATCAGCAGCCAGCTAGCAAACCCCCTCCAGCTAATCATAGATATTAGATGAGATGCTAATGCGGCTAATACAGTGCAATAGCTGATGATAAGGTCCTCCTGGAGGTGAATCAGGGAAGGAAAAGTGTATTCTAATTCTATGTTATGGATGCAATTTTCATAAGGTCACTGTCGGGTGGAAACCTCGTAGCCTATGTCCAAAACGGTTACTTTTCAGGAAATGGAAAAAAATAACCTGTGTTCCAATGGATCCAAAGTAGTTATTGTTTTGTCACAAGCTCTTGTTAATACTTTTCATGGGTTCAATATTTGTAAAACCCACAAACACAATTAACCACTTTCACCTAAAGAAATGTTTTAAAATAGCAGTTCTACGCAAGCTCACAATGCATCACATCGCAATGCATTGTGAGCTTGTAGATCGGCAATTGTTGCACCTTACGTGTGACTCTGACTGTATGTGATAAAGTAGGGCATTAATTCACAAAAAAGACATAAACAGCAACGATAATGATACTGCGGTGCAAAGAAGAGAGAGAGGGAGGGAGGGAGGCGCAGTAAAGACAGTGTGACAAAGAAAGAGTGAAGCACTCAGTTCAATATTGAGCACATTTAATACATAAGTAGAGACAAAACTGAGAGCCAAAGAAATAGAGGAAGAGAGAGGAAGCAGGCCACAGGGGATGATAAATGTCTTCACGGTTAATTATCTTACAGCCAGAAGTCTGTCAGAAGAAAAGAGGTAATATTATAGACATATTTCACTGGACATGCTAAGTTGTAACAGGAGATGGGTCCATTTAAAGTAAATGTCTACTCAGAGCTATAACCGCACTTTTCATTTTTATATCCAGCGTATATTTTTCAAAGCCAGCAATTACCTCCTCACATAACGACCATTCCTACCACCTCGTTAATCTGTGGAGATGTACAGTACAGCTTCCACAGGGCATTTCCATTTTACACTGGAATGGTATTTCATTAAGCAACAATGCTTTTAAGTCAGTTGTCTCCCTCTCTTGATGGAAAGAGGTAATTGCAATGATGTATGAACTACAATAAAGATGGCGGTGTATCTAGGGCCCTATCTTCCGCCCTGTGCTATGACTTGGCACTAACCGCTACCTGTTAATTACACATAAGGCAGCTGGCGCTGTCCCCAAACGGTATCTTACGGCTGCGCTACCCGCTATGCGTTATGCCGACTCCGTTATTTGCGCCTGGAGGTGTGGTCATGGGCGTGTTGTTGTGCTGTCCCTAAAATTGCTATCTTGCCCACCACGGTTACACTAGGCATTTTCCTGACCGGCCAACGTGACCAACAACATTCTAAAGGGACTACACCATGAATTTTAACTTTTCCTTCTTTTTTGTGTGTTTTTGGTCTCCCCTACCTCTCTTCTATCCCAAAAAACACCCCAGTTTGAACACTCAGCATATCTGGTGTTTTCTGTAAATTGGTCTCAAAACAGACCAAACTGATTTTCAGTCGAACGTGACATCACATGCGGTACAATCGCTCCCGTTTTGTCAGTTCCAACTAAAACATTCTTTTTAAACTTTTTTTTTTTTTTTTTTGTAATTAAAGTATTTATTCTTTTTTTCTTTTTTTAAACTTTTTCCACACAGAACCAGGAGATAACATGCATACAAACTGGCTCAATAGCACCCCGTGCCAAACAGGACAATGTGGTATTGCAGGTGAAAGTGCTTTATAAGCCAGAGAGAAGTTAGTTGGAATGAGTATATCTGAGGCTTGATTTAGGCTCAAACCTTTTTAAAAACATTTGAGGGACATAAACAATATGATATTAAATATTAAATATATATTTTTTAATTCATGGTGTAGATCCTTTAATATTCCGGCCAAGTGTTAAATTAATCAGCCATAGGTGCTTGTAGGTAAATTATATCCACGTCGGTTCCAAAGTTGGAGGCTTATACTGATTGTAGCAACTCGCTCATTGCAATGAATTGATGAACGCTGTCATTTTGTGTGCCAGCGATATGAGTAGCCTACACACAGTAGAAGATGACGGCTTGGTTCGCTGTGCCCTTTATTGTAACACTGCTATATTATGATCAATGCTCTATCTTTATGTTGGTCTCACGACTTGCACCATTCGTAGTTCGTAAATCCATTCATTTTGCACATTGTTGCAAGGAATGTCTCTGTTCCACGCAACTGTGCAGCCGTGGTATATATACTTCGCTGCACGATGGTGTCGCGCGGCAAGTATAGGCCATATACAAGACCACAAGCAGAGTGCATGCGACGCATTGTGAGCTTGTAGATCGGCTCTGTTAGCAATACACCGTGGTACGATGAAGCATGTATCAGGTAACAGGCCCTGTGTGAGTCTCTGTGTGTGTGGTGTTTATTACGAGGAGCTGGGCAGGAACGTAGCTGGCTGTCGGTAGAAAATCCCCAAATAGTGGGTAGCACGACTTGGGCGCAAAATAGGGCCCCTAGTGTCCAATACAGTCTGCTTCAAATACCTTTACTGGCATTGTCAACCAGTAGGTGTTCTACCAGACACTAAGGTTGAAATGTCTCAGTGGAAGTGTAGAGAGACCAACTCCAACCACTGGACATGTACTAGTTATATTGTATTAACATACTCTACCATACAAATCTGTATGTACTACTTATATTGTATTAACATACACTACCATTATGTACTAGGTATATTGTATTAAAATACTCTAGCATACATATGTACTAGGTATATTGTATTAACATACTCTACCATACATATGTACTAGGTATATTGTATTAACATACTCTACCATACAGATGTGCTAGTTATATTGTATTAACATAGTCTACTATACATATACTACCATACATATGTACTACTAGTTATATTGTATTAACATACTCTACCATGTACTACTAGTTCTATTGTATTAACATACTCTACCATGAACTACTAAACATACTCTACCATGTAATGCTAGTTATAACGTACTCCACCATACAGATGTGCTAGTTACTGTATATTGTATAACATACTCTAACAGAATGGTTAAAATAACACTTGATTCATTCATATAAGTTCGGGATTGTAGTTTTAGTGTTAGGCATCTAACAACAGTCAACAACAACTGACATCTAACATAGATACTCCTGTCCTCCCTCAGAGCGGATGGACTGCTGAGCAGTCATAGGCCGTACCATAATCAACACCGAGTGTGTTATACTGTATACTGATGGACTGTATGACTTTGGACATGGCGAGGGCAAAATGGCGAGAGGGAGGACGATGAAGAACATTGAAGATGAGAAAATGTGTGAGAATTTACTTTAGGAAAGAATGGCAAGACAGAGAGAGAGGGGGAGAGGGACAGAGAGAGAGAGAAGGGGGCATGGGGAGGGGGAGCGGAGGAGCGACTAATTTGGTTTTCAATATAATTTTCTCTCAGAGGGGGTTTAAACCGGATCGACTGTAAAAGAGGAGGAGGAAAAAAGAAGAGGAATGACAGAGTGACAAATGGATGGGTTAAGGGGCTGAAAGAGGGAAAGGTAGAGTAATGAGTTGGTTGGAGGGCAGAGCGAGTGCAGAGCGCCGAAGAGAGAGAGTGAGAAGGAAGATGAAGATTGAGAAGAGGATGTGAGTCGCTCTGGTAAAAAGAGAAATCCCTGGACAGAGGCCAGGTGAGGAGAAAGAGAGATAGATAAAGAAAGAGAAGGGGGGAGGTGTAAGTGACAGAGCTGTGAACAGAGAGGAGCAGAGGAGAACAGGCTTGACACATATGCACCTATAATGTAGGTCTATTCCTGTGCGTGCGTGCGTGCGTGCGCAGTGGTGTAAAGTAACTAAGTACATTTGTTCAAGTACTGTACTTAGGTACAATTTTGAGGTATTTTTATTTTACTGGAGTATTTCTAATTTTCAGTACTTTTACTTCTACTACACTACATCTCAGAGGCAGATATTATACTTTTACTTCACTACTATTATTTGACATCTGTAGTTACTAGTTACTTTGTAGATTTTCATTATTATTACAAAACATACATTAACCATTTCAGCCCTATGTACATTTCGGCCAATTGAAAATAGCCAATATACAAGCTCACAATGCGTCGCGATGCGACACATTGTGAGCTTGTAGATCTGCTATATTCAAAAGATTTTTGATACATTTTATACATGTGAAAACTGTGTGTGTGTGTGTGTGTGTGTGTGTGTGTGTGTGTGTGTGTGTGTGTGTGTGTGTGTGTGTGTGTGTGTGTGTGCACGCGTCAGTGAGTGCTTGTACATGAGAGTTTTTTCCTTCTTTTTCTGGTGCTAGCCAAACGAGTGCCCGTGCTGCATGGTCCGAAGGCCGCGTTGGCGGCTCAGCGCAGTGCTAATAGGAAGAATACGGATGAGGGGTGGACGATCATGACCAGCACCTCACTGATTGATGATGATGAGAATGGCAATGAGAAAGAACGGCCAATACGCGCAAAAACAAGGGATGCACTGAAAGAAAGGAAGAAAGAAAGAAAGAAGAGGGAAGGAGAGAAACAAGGAGGGAGAAAGAAGATGGTGTGGTCCATTTAATTCTAGAATCACCATAACAAATGATAGCATCTTTCTCTTCTATTGATCAATGCAGCTGAATGGGAGAGAGGGAGGACAAACTGAACAAATAAACAAATAAACCCAATATATTGTAGGAGAGAGGGAGGGGATGGGAGGGGCTCTGTTCCTTTTCAACACATGTGATGTGAGGTGATGGATGGAGCAGGGTCTTTCTCTCTTTCCTACGCTGTTCTGTCTCTTTCCTTCCTCCTGTCATTCCACCCTTCGTTTTCCCTTCCAGATTCTCTCTCTCTCTCTCTCTCTCTCTCTCTCTCTCTCTCTCTCTCTCTCTCTAGTGGGGAGAGCCACCTGCTCCATAAATCAGGTCTGTCAGTGAGGACAGCACAGCTCTGACTGGGCCCTTCCTTCCAGCCTACATTAGCAAGCCCTGCAAATCCCCCTTCATCCTCTGTAGAAGAGTAGAGAAGAGAAGAGAAGAGAAGAGAAGAGAAGAGAAGAGAAGAGAAGAGAAGAGAAGAGAAGAGAAGAGAAGAGAAGAGAAGAGAAGAGAAGAGAAGAGAAGAGAAGAGAGAAGAGAAGAGAAGAGAAGAGAAGAGAAGAGAAGAGAAGAGAAGAGAAGAGAAGAGAAGAGAAGAGAAGAGAAGAGAAGAGAAGAGAAGAGAGTCCCCTGTGCTGAACCAAGTCATTGTTCATTATTAGACTGGCACAATGAACAGTCTCATGCAGTATTATTCAACTGTACAGTTCTGTCCTTGGTAGGATCTCAGCCCCTCATGAAGTTAAGTGCTCTGGGCACATTTCCCATGCATGAGGATTTGGCAGGTGTTCTTTTGGCTTTCTTGTTCTGTTCTGTCCAATACAATTACTTATGTTTGTATGTGCTTTGGTTTCATATAAATAGTGCATTTCACGGCTTCAGTTTGAAGGGCTTCACTTGCCCTTGAATGTTTTTTAGGAAGCCAAGCCTTCCTAAAGTCTATGTGAAAGCATTAAAATCAAAGGAAATTAAATGAATTGCATGAATTAAAAGATACCAATCGTCTACTTCAAACTATAATCCTCAGACTTCCGTTCATAGAGCACTTACAAAACAATGACACTATCTACTCATTCTGGTGTCTCATTTTTGGACCGTGCAGTCCTGGCTTCTCGACTCATTGTGCAGCAACCAACGCGTTTGGCTAATCGTACATTTGTTAATGGTCCGAGGTTGGAGTTCAATTACAATGAATTATGGGGGCTGTGAGAACTGTGGTTACAAACAGACAAGAAGATGTGTTTTTCTGCCTTGCACACATCAAGGTAAAACCAGATTGAAATAACCTTGACCAAAACGTTCTCCTTTAATATATTTCTCCAACCATTTGTATTCTTCTTTTTTCCCACTGTAGGGTGCCATATTTGTATGGATCTTATTAATGGTCACAAATTGTAGCAACATAGGCAGTATTATTTATGACAACCAGGTGTTAGCTGTGGTGCAGAGGTGCAGACACGGGTACCATAAGAATGAATGCTAGTCAGCAATGGAACATACTGTGAAAAACACTCGAACTTAGAGGGCCCTATCGCAAGGTGGCGCAAATGGGCAGCGCAATTGTCATTGCTATCTTCCAAATGATGCTGTTGTCAGTTCTTGCCAGGCTTAATTGTCTAGATAACAAATTATCTTGCACCTATTTAGCACCCATGGGTGTGTTGGTCTTAAAATGAGGTGTGGTCTGGTGCAATCAGGGCACACTACTATCTTATGCACAGAGTGAAGACCAGATTCAAGGAAGTCTTATCAGCCAGCACAGTGATGGTGATTAAGATGTGTCTGGGCAAATTCACAATACGCCCACACTAATTGCAATCAAAATACATTTGATTCAACACAACACTCACTTTCAACAATTTAAGTGATAAGTGATATGGTAGCCTATACCGCAAAACATAAAAAAAAAAAGAATGTGCTCAAACAGCTGAACAGTAGATGAATACATTTTCAAGTACTTGATTCTTCATCAATCATATTAATAAGAATTGAAACAAAAACGTGCTGCTGTAATGCGTCTTCAAAGAAAGCAGAGTGGTGAGGAGAGAGTGGGAAAAAGAGATTCATTTATTTCAGTTTTATTATTGAATAAAACTGAATTGAAATTATTGAAATACATTAAAATACCTCTCATTGTGTGAATGTTGTGAATTCATAGCATCCTGGCATTATTTTCTGTCTCTGTAACTACAGTAAGGTCATCATCAGGGCTCATGGAGCGCGTTCTCGCTGTGTCTCTGTGACACTTTAGTATGCAGTTTAACTACAGTAACTGAGCATGTGAACATTAAGTTGGCCACTGTGTTTGGTTCATCTCTCCTTTCCAGGTAATCTTTGGGTGAGCAGTGAGCTTTTGTTTTCCCCCACGTCTCCTAACATTATATCACATTATTAATGCTGCTGTCCATAGATGGTGGAATGCAGTTTTCCTCTTCCGTGTAGAAAGCAGAGCTACTTCTTAAAGGTAATGGGGGCCGACACTCTCATTGCTTTAATTAATATAACCACCAAAACACACCCATGACTAAATCAGAGACTGTGCTGGGCTTTACGGCCGCTAAGAAAAAAAAAAGAGGGGAAAAATATTTTGCGGTATGCATTTTAGGCCTTGCGCCATAGAACATCTAAATAGGGCACAAAAGCTTGAACTTAAAGTGAGATTATGTCGCTTTCGAAAAGGCTTTACCCTTTTTAGTTTAGCACTTCTGAACTCAGTCAAAAGAAAACCAGGATTTCCCACAGTGCTTTCCTAGATGGTCCACACCTGTAAGATGAAAATGTCCCCAGCTACTCCTGAGGAGCAACATTTACACTTACACAGCATAAGTACCAGTAGGAGTCACACCCATACTTACACTGAACGTTGAGTTGGACCTGAGCTTCACGTCGTTTAATGTTGAGGCCATTGTATGCAGCGGTCTGGCAGCGGTACAGCCCCATCATGTCCCTGGTGACGTTGGTCAGCCTCAGTGGGGCCGTCGCGAGTCTCCTCAACCGGCTTCCCAGATGGCATCAGCAGGTCCTTGTCCGCCCGCGACCACAGTAAGGGAGGCCGCGGCTTCCCGTCTACCAGGCACACCAGCTCTCCATTTCCCCCCTCCGTACGCTGACCACCTGGCCCCCTACTGCAACGTCAATATCGGAGGAGTGACTATAGAGATGGAGGGATATAAAGAACAGAAGGAGACAGAGAGTGAAGAATATATATATTACAATATTTCAATCCTTCTTAGATAACAGATTAAAGCGGACAACAATTACAATGTTCCAACACATATGAAATTCTGTTTCCTAGATACCAACTAATCACGTGGCTTACATAACGTTAGCCCATGCTAAGAGTGAGTGGGGAAGTCAGTCCCAATCTCACCGCTGTTCTGTGAGATGTTTACATCCACGCGGAGCTCCACAACACGGCTGCCGGGGAAGTTGGCCATGCAGCTGTAGGTGGCCAGGTCACGGAACTTCATGTCCACGATCTCCAGGCTGCTGGTGCCGGGCGCCATGTCGGGGTCGCTGCGGAGCAGGATGAGGCTGTCAGAGTTGTAGACGGGCGCCCCGTTCTTGAACCAGGTGTAGTTGACCTTGTCCTGAGGGGAGGCGTCAACGTGGCAGGACAGCTTGAGGTCACGACCCATCTGGATGCTCTCGCTGTCCTTGTTGGAGTCTGGCGTGATCTGGAACGTCAGGTTGCTCATCGCTGAGAGAGAGAGAGGTTAAATGAGATGGCGCTTGGTGAGGGGCAGGGCATCAGAGCATAGAAAGGGTATGGGGCGATCGAAGGGGAATGACAGGGTGATGGATGGAAAAAGGAACAGAGAGAAGAGTTTGCTCGGCAAAACGAGAGACAGACAAATAGAGCGAGGGAAAAAAAGGAAACACAAAATAGAGCGATAAGAAGAGTAAAAGAGAGACGAGGGTTGATTTTGAGGGGTGGATGCGTAGACGAATGGCTGTATATGAAATAGAGAGTAGATTTAAAGAGAGAGAGAATAAAGGTAAAAAAGGAGGTGGGACAGAAGGACAGAGCAGGAAAGATAAGGACTAACCAAAGTCAAAATGTGGTACACTGAAGAAGAAGAAGAAGAAGAAGAAGAAGAAGAAGAAGAAGAAGAAGAAGAAGAAGAAGAAGAAGAAGAAGAAGAAGAAGAAGAAGAAGAAGAAGAAGAAGAAGAGGACTGGAATGTAGTGAAGAAAGGAATTGGTAATGGAAGAGGGGATCAATCACAGGTAGAATAACAACCAGAGGAATAGGGGAGGAGGGATAACAGGGTCACATCATGTAACTCCTTACATTGTCAAATTCAATTTACAGTTTCCTCCACAGACCCCCATGCTGAATACCAAACACGCCTCTCCATCTCCACAGAGGACAGAAAAGGATCGCTCCATCTAAACACCTTCAGAGCTTGTTAACTCTGTCTGGGGTGGAGCTGGAGATGTTTAGTCTATGTAAGTGCTATATGTGTACAGTATGTGTGTCTTTGCTTGGTCTGGCATAGCCAGATGATCAGAGATCTCTGCCTACTGATAATGTCTGGTGACAGCTAAATTCAATGAATGGACTAAAACTGTGTGGAAGCAATTAGAAAATAAATGATAACAGCATCACAAAACCAATGCAAAGACTTTAGGGGGCGTTCCTTTATATGGGATGGTTTCCCAAAGAAGTAGGTGTAGGTTTGTTTCTGCTCGTTACTGCCAAGACCATTCATTGAATTGAGATTCCCCTGATGTACCAGCAGGCGGAGATCTCTGATCTTCTAGGCTACGTGAGACTAGTCTTTGCCTGACTGAGTGCATGTGGAGTCTCTGTAAGCGTGCGTCTGTGTGTCATCTTGTCACCTGTACCGATGCAATCTCTCAAGACAGCAGAATCTGTCAGCACCACTGCCTTATAAATGTAATGTTGTTGTTAGTAGGAATAAACACAGAAGAACCCGGGAGGATAAAGGGGAGGAGCCTTTACCGAATGGGTTCCCAGATTGGTACGATGTGACGTGGCGTTCAGGTCATTAAGCCAACAGCAGACATCCACCCAGCAGACATTCTGCATGGCAACAACTAACACAAGAGCCAAACACTAATTGCTTCCACTCAGCTCTAACTAATTGGAGAGTGTAAAGATGATTACCAGGCAACAAGAGTAGCCATCAGGGAGAGAGAAACATCAGGGGAATTGTCGAAGATCGCCGCTTAACCCCACTTATCCAGACCACGCAATCTAACCATCCAAAACACACATGCATTCTAGAACCCCCCCCCCCCACACACACACACACACACACACACACACACACACACAGCTACTCACTCCTGACTATGAGGCTGACGTATCTTCGCGCAGGGTTCCCCACGTTGTTGACGGCTGTGCAGTGTAGAAGCCAGCGTCTGTGGCCGTGACGGAGCGCAGCAGCAGTGAGCCGCCCCGCACCTGGGCGCTGAGTGGCATGGGACCCGGGTACCGAGACCAGGTCACGGTGGGCGCGGGGAGCCAGCGGTCACCTCACAGATCATCAACACGTCCTCTCCGGGGTCCACCACCAGAGTCTCGTTGACGGACAGACGCAGAGCGGGGGAGCTTGAGGGGGGGGGGGGGGGGGGGGGGGGGGTACAGAGAGTGGAATTAAGTGTGGTTCACTGTCTCCTGTAGTTTTATGGCATTCTAGATTGATGGGTGATCAAAATTGATCTGTAATTGTGTAGCAGGGGGTGGCAGTCAATACATTTATTTTGCATATTATAATAGTACATATACAAGTATCTAAGAGTTAACAATAGTATCGCACAATGGGATTACAGAATCCATGCACATGATTAATATACAATACTGTTGTTATACTGTTTGTGAATGTGTGAGGGGTTGAGGATTAAAGTGTGTGTACCAGCACAGGGCATAATCCTGCAAATAGAACTTGTGATTTCCTGCCACAGTATATTGATTCACACAGACCGCATTCTCACTCCCAAGACGGCAAACGGTGTGACTTCTTGGGATGGACGTTTGACTGGAAGGGGGGGACTGAAACGGCACATGTTGACTAGGGGGGATATGAGTTATGATTCTGTCCCTATCGGGAAAATGAACTGAAGCGGACTTTGCAACACTCCGACTCGCTCGGTGGTGCCTCTCGTGGCTCGAGTCTACTTTAGACGGCGTGCCGCCATCGTACTAACAGTTTTTTTTGTGGACCCATTACCCTTTTACGTCTTGGATTTGAGAAGGCACTTCCGCATTCCTGGAGTGCGGAAGTGCCCAGGGGCGGCACAGATGACTGGAAGGGTATTTGTCCCAAGAATTCACCTATAGGACCGTTTTGGGGAGTGAGAATGTGTTGTCACACACACACCTCAACTGGTTGTCAGGTGTGCATGTGTGAATGTGTGAGGGGTCAGGAGTACACTGTGCGTGCGTGGCATGCGTGCACATGTGCGTGCCCAGTGTCCTCAGCTAAAACTTGTGATTTCCTGCCATCTCAATTTGCACACTCCCAGTGCTTGTCTAATGTTGGCGCCACTACTTGACGAGCACAGCAGATGAACATGACTTGATGTGAAATGAACTCCTAAATGCTCCTCAGTAGCACTTAACGTCACAGCGCATTGAGATGAGCCTCTCGCAAAGTCAATATCATTTCAGAGAGCTGGGATACATCTGTTGCATCACTTGACTGCTAAACACCAAGGCAATATAGACAAGTAGCTGACTTGATCACCACAATGTATTTATATTTATTTATTTATCTATCTATCTGTCTATCCATCCCATTGTGCTAGCTATACACATTACACTGTGTGTGTGTGTGTGTGTGTGTGTGTGTGTGTGTGTGTGTGTGTGTGTGTGTGTGTGTGTGTGTGTGTGTGTGTGTGTGTGTGTGTGTGTGTGTGTGTGTGTGTGTGTGTGTGTGTGTGTGTGTGTGTGTGTGTGTTTCTTTGAGTTTCTTTGAGTTTATTTGAAATATTGTACCTTAAGTGAGACAGGCCAAGTTTGAACGGTTCTTCAACAGTTAAAGATTGTCCGGTTCTAATTAGTGTGACCTTTACTTCTGGCATAGCCAACCTATTGTTCGTTTTGTGATAGAAGCGCCACATTTGGCAGATGTGTTAGATACTGTATCCTGGGAACAAAACTGGATATTGTGGCATCGTGTGATGGTCCTATATCTAGTTTTGTTCACAATAAGTCTATCAACACATCTGCATCTACATCAACACAAGTTTGGTGACTTTATCACAAGATGAACGGAATGTTGAGGAGCTATGCTGTGTTATAGGCCACACACTACCACACCCCTTTTTTCAAAATGGCATGAACCGTTACTGCTCTGTTTTTGGGGTCACAACCAACCATTCCACAAAATCTGTGAATATGCTTGTATTGGAAGTTATGCACGTTTTTGCAATAGGCCACTCCCATTGCCCCCTCTTAGGCAATTAGTATGAACACAAGCGCACACCTTCACACTCAAACACTTGACGTTCCTGCAACATTTCAGCCTCCTCGGACAAAAAATGTAGCCACTAGAGGGTGGGTTAGGAAGATAAGACCAACCGCTGGTGGCCATTTTGAAACTTTTGAAATTTGCAATGCCCCAATATCCAGTTTTGTTCCCAATATATCTATCAACACATCTGCCAAATTTGGCGCTTCAATCACAAAATTAACGATTGGTCTGCTATCTTCAGTTACTGTATATAAGCTAGAATTTCTGAATGTTCATTTTGAGGACTGTCACACACCCAATATAACTGATTTACAAGCTCACAACACGTTTAAACGCGACGTTGTGAGCTTGTAGATCAGTTATTTTCGGTGCATGACACCAGCGCACAGTTAATCTAAAAATAAAATTACCATCCTAAAATGTTGATGTCCTCACTATTATAGTAATACAAATGTGTGTGTGTATGTGTGTGTGTGTGTGTGTGTGTGTGTGTGTGTGTGTGTGTGTGTGTGTGTGTGTGTGTGTGTGTGTGTGTGTGTGTGTGTGTGGTGTGTGTGTGTGTGTGTGCGTTCGTGTGTGCGTGCGTGCGTGTGAGCGGGTGTGCGTGCACACACACATTTGTGTGGGTGTTTAGAGGGTGTGCTTTGGTGCCTGTCCACATGGGCGTGGGTATGTGCATGAATGTCTCCCTCTGTGCATGCTAATCGCTAAACCAAAGCCCCAGGCTTGTCTCCTCAGCATGATCTCATGTGAACGTGATTCCTATAACTGATCAACCAGGATACGTACTGGATGACACCAAATCCATGAGCACTGTGAACAAAGAGGGGGGGGGGGGGGGGGGGGGGGGTGAAAAAGACACTTTTCCAGACAGAGATCAATCACAGCTCAGCAGTATGGAAAAATACAAAGAGGTCAGAGCAATGGGAAAGAGAGCCACGGAATATGCGGTACAGCAAACGAGAATGCAAGACAGAATGAAGACTATAAAAATGTGCTCCTCGGAGTACAGATCTCTGCCAGGGCATGTAGCCTATTGCAGGCCAGCAATGTTTCACGGCAATCGGAAGCCGATTGGCATTTCTTCTTTATGCCTAGTCGGAATGTGTGTGCAACGCTACATAGACGTTTCATGAAATAGAAGCCATTGTTCTTGCATAATTAAAACAAGGTAGAGCCCGCACTCCGGCTTCAGGGTAAAGGATCACTTTATTGAGAATTGACATACTGTATATATGACAAATTAAAGAATTAGAAGAAGAAGAAGAAGAAGAAGAAGAAGAAGAAGAAGAAGAAGAAGAAGAAGAAGAAGAAGAAGAAGAAGAAGAAGAAGAAGAAGAAGAAGAAGAAGAAGAAGAAGAAGAGAGTAGAATCCTAACAGTTTTTTGAAAAACTTATGTTGCTATATCAGTCGTGCTCAAACTTTTTCATGTCAAGGACCCCCACAATTATATGTATTTTGCCGTGGAGCCCCCCCATCTCCCAGAAGCAAAGATTTGAGTTTAAAAATATACATATTCAATGATTTGCACAAATGTTCATGTTTTTTCAAAAATAGCAGATCTACAAGCTTGTATATCTGCTACTTTTGAATAGCCAAAGTACAAAATAATGGTTAAAGTGGTTAAAATCTAAAATGACACAGATGCTTTCCCGGTTTTAATGAGTTAACCAGGTACTGTAGCATATAGCATCCGAGTTCCCCAGTTCACCAAGATATTATTCACTGATATAGCACTTCATTCACATCCATGCTCCTGTAACTCATTCCTCATTCCTTTTACATTAGAGGGGGTGATTCCAACTATAGATCAGGGTAATTGTGTTATTAGACTTAAAATTAGAGCTAAAGTAACCAGATACAGGAGACGACAGCCATGTCGCACTTGTGTGATGGCTGCTCCAGCTTTGTCCACCACTGGTTATAAGATGAATTTTTCCAACCAGTTCCACTTGGGCATGGAGCTAAAGTGCGACAGTGTTTTTTACCGCGGAAACTTCTGGATTTGTCGCCTTCTACATTCAAGTGGAAGTGATCTGCTGTCATGACACTCTGCAGAGAAGGGGAACTATTTTCACACAGTTCATGTCAGGCAGCCAGAAGTAAAGGTCACACTAATTAGAACCAGACTATCTTTAACTGTTGAAGAACCGTTCAAACTTGGCCTGTCTCACTTAAGGTACAATAATTCAAAGAAACAGAAAGAAAGAAACAAACACACACACACACACACACACACACACACACACACACACACACACACACACACACACACACACACACACACACACACACACACACACACACACACACACACACACACACACACACACACACACACACACACCATATAATGAGATAGAAAACAAAATATTCTGTTTTTCCAAAGTGAATACAGGATGCTGAGTGATGAAAGGTATCTGAGTTTTTGTGGCTCCTCTCAGGGAATAAACAAACCTCACCTCAGAGCCAAGACATCTGAACTGAAGCAGACATGCTCCCATACATAGAAAAGCACAGACAGGTATCTAGCCAATTACCAGCAGCGATGTGTGTGACCGCTGTGAACCTGTTTTCATTCAGGGCAGAAGAATGTTGCCAGCTTTAATTTGGACCCCAGTCACCCTGTTGTCATCCTTACTGATGCATTCTGACTACATTGCCTAGAAAAACAAACTGAATATTAATCATATGTAAAGTTATTGCAACAATCGCCTGTGTTATTTTGCGATTGTCATAGTCAAAATGGCAGTGCTGAGGCAAATTAGAGGCGTTTTTGTTTGCTGTTGACTTTTCAGCCCATAAATACAAAGGAGGCTCATACTAGAATTGTAGGCTTCCATATAGAAAATGTGGGTTTCTTATAATTTCTTATAGTTTCTACCAACCAACCAACCAACCAGCCAACCAACCCATCTAAATTCCTAGTACCTATCTATTGAAATATAGTCACACTAGGTCTCCGTATTGAATGTATATATCTATTGAACTATAGTCACATTCTCTGCAGGTCTCCATATTGAATGTGTTTAGGTATTTATCTATTGAACTATAGTCACATTCTCTGTAGGTCTCCATATTGAATGTATGTATCTATCTATTGAACTATAGTCACATTCTCAGCAGGTCTCCATATTGAATGTGGGTAGGTACCTGCGTGGTCAAAAGACAGGTCAAGTGTCATGGCTAAGAGCTGCTGAGTCCACTGAAATTCACTAACAGGTGAGAGGTTGAAATGGCTTGGAGGCATTTTATCCATTGGATACCCTAATCCCCTCTAAATCCCCCCACACTCTTCAGTCTGATAGGGATAAAGCCCACATCCGCAGTTTTTCTTTTCTAGTTTTTTCTTCCAGCACGTTTACTGTATATGTCTGTACGTTAACATGTGCTGTACTTGTAGCAAAAGCTGGTACATTGAAAATAATGACAATAGCCTACAAGCTATGACCTTTCAATCTGAGGTTCATATGGATTATGTTGACTATTGTTTTACACAGTATGCTATATACATACATTTATTTTTTCGATTTTGACTTTTTTTTCTCAGTATCAGTTTGTTTTAATAAGTTTTCAAAGTGGGTTTGTTTCGATACGTTTTTATTTGGGGAAAAGGCTTAGTTTAGCTTAGTTTTAGTTTGTTATGGGGTAATCAGGGGCGAGATTAAAACATTTAGTGAAGCCTTGTGAATTTGTAGATCCGCTATTTTTGCTATCTTTGAAGATTTGTTACGAAGACAAAAACTAAGGACAGTTTCAGTTACTGATTTTTTTGGTAAAGCCTTTTATTTGTATTTCAATTAACTAAAATGCTCTAGTGTCAAGTCAATATCAAGTTTTAACCTGTATAAACCATCACTGCTGGACTCTAAACGACCACGGATTAGGCCTTTAAAATGGACAGCAGAAATCTAGGCTTTCACCACTCTGAGTGAGTTAATCCCCAGAGAGAGAGAGAGAGAGAGAGAGAGAGAGAGAGAGAGAGAGAGAGAGAGAGAGGGAGTGGGAGTGGGAGAGAGAGAGAGAGAGAGAGAGAGAGAGAGAGAGAGAGAGAGAGAGAGAGAGAGAGAGAGAGAGAGAGAGAGAGAGAGAGAGAGTGGGAGAGAGAGAGAGAGACCCCGATGAACATAGGAAGCAATCCATTCCTCTAATAGACCTTGGGAGGTTCATCCTCTCCTCTAATCTCAGATTGCAATCTCCATAATGAAAGAGGAGCACAGAGGCTCAAAGAACTAGTGCGTATACATGTGCACTCACATTCCTGCAAGTGTGTACACAGAAACTGGGCTCACATGCGCACGCACAGACCTATCCTAACAACGGTTGTGCGCGGTTACCTCACGCTGATGACTCTTAGCTGACATTACATTTGGATGGAGTTTAATCAACAAATAGATGGCACTGTCATCCCCTATTATATCAAATTATTACAGTGGGTAAAGCAACGCCCCTCAGGTACAAATTACTTTTCAAAGGCTTGACGGCTGTAATCTTTTTTTCATGAACACAGCACTAGTCAAAATTGAGCAGTGCAGTAGGTAAGGGTTGAGCAAAAACCTAAGGGTTCTCAAGTGAACGTGAACTACAGACGCACGCTCACATGCACAAACATACGCAAAGCCGGACGAATAGATGTTGTCATGTTGTATTGTGGTTGTTAGTCTGTGCGGAACATGTCCCACCAACATTGCAAAGCTTGTACCTGTATGAGTGATTGACAAATAAACCACGCTTGATTACAGTATCTGGATTCTTGATTCTTGGTGGCCACAATCCACCGTGTTCACCCACGATGAAGAAGATTCAGACTGTAATAGGAGCAAGCACAGATAAAAGGCCAAGGACTGCTCCAAATAACGGTGACCAATAAAAGACCATTTCTGGTTGGCTGACTTCCAGGACAAATGCATTAACATATTGGATCTCCTCAAAGGATAGGGAGACGTGGTGGATACTCCCAGGGCGTACCTCCATATACAGTAGTCTCAGTGACATCCCTTAAGCGTTGTGAGAGCTAACCAGCTAACCAGCAAACCAGGATAACGTTCCACATCAGACACACCCTGCATGCTCATTCACATCTACAGCCCAGAGTCCTGCAACGGGTCAGGTATCCGTGGATACCTGACGGGTAGGGGAGAATGGGGACAAAAGTAACAGGGGGCAAAAGTAACACACTCAATAATTCTAATTAGAAATAAGCTAGAGGGGTGAGACTTCTTGTGCACATGCTCAGTAGGGTCCTCTCTCTGCCTATGGAATGATAGAATGATCATTTCATCTCAGCAGAAGTTTTCAACAAAAAAATGATTTTGAGGTGTAAACGTACATTTTTGAGTGTACAGTATTTTCCTTCTGCTGTCTAAAGATAAGATGTCAGCTAATTTAAACTTAGATGAATTGTATCTCTGGTCACAAATTAACGTCAGCAGCCTATGCTAGTATAGGTGTTTCTAGCTAGAATATGGGATTTCATCATGCGGTTGCCCCATCGGGGGCAATTGTAACACAGTGACCGGGGGGTCGATCCCAGCTGGGATCGACTTCACACATGACCACCCACCCGTCAGTACTGGCACCGATGACAATAGTTCACCAGTGTAAGGACATGGTGACTCATAGCACCTGAACTCCTCGATTCACACATCCTGCGCTGAGAAAAGGAAAGTGGTTTTGTCCTCAACAAGATTTGGGGCTGGTTTGAAACCACACAACGCTGCAAATGGTCTGCAGTAGCAACGTCGGACAAAGGCCGTTGTTATCAGTGGCCTGTTCATAGTTGGCGAGCACCTCGAAAGGTAGGTGAGACCTTGTGCCTCATTGACTCTGGCCAAGGTGTTCCAGATGGCCAATGGCTCGGTGGGATGGTCCAGTTTCGGATCACCAAGACCCTGATACCAGGGCTGTGACAGTATGGAATTTGTATTACTGCGGTGAAGAATCACAACCCAGAGAAGAAACGTTGCCATGTTGTACGTTTGTGCAAACTATGGTACGTTGTATGTCAATATTTCAAGGCAGGTGCACCATCAGCAGCGAGTTTGAGCCCTGAGAGGTGCCCCGAGCAAGGTGCTAGCCAAGCGAGTGGCCACACACAGTTCCAGTTGCCTACTAATCGGCAGAGAATAGTAACGTTCTCAGTTATAATTATAATTATAATTATAATATATATATATATATATATATATATATATATATATATATATATATATTATTAGACCCTCCAGAAAAATGCGTTTATGCGATCGCAGAATTTACCGCATAATCAGCAAAATGGCGCATAATTATGCGGGGGTAACGTTTTTTCAAAAAGGCCGCATCGCATCGCATAATATGCGCATCGCATCGCATAATACGCACATCGC
This sequence comes from Gymnoscopelus microlampas, assembly GCF_963454915.1. Lineage (NCBI taxonomy): Eukaryota > Metazoa > Chordata > Actinopteri > Myctophiformes > Myctophidae > Gymnoscopelus > Gymnoscopelus microlampas. Next base: position 21,919,245 of record NC_139962.1, read on the forward strand.
ATCGCGTAATATGCGATTCGCATCGCATATTTCCGCATATTTCGCAACTTTTAACATATTTCGCATTTTTCGCAATTTCACCGCATAAAATTGCTAAAAAACCTGCATATTTCGTCGCAGAATCAAGGATTTTAGCCCGCATAATGAAGAGTTTTAGCCCGCATAATCAAGGATTTTTGCCCGCGTTTTTCTGGAGGGTCTAATAATATATATATATAATAATAACCTAGAAATGTTGCGTGCGTGCGTGCGTGCGTGCGTGCGTGCGTGCGTGCGTGCGTGCGTGCGTGCGTGCGTGCGTGCGTGCGTGCGTGCGTGCGTGCGTGTGTGCGCGTTCGTGCGTTGCTTGTGGTGGTACCATGCAGGTGTCTATTACACATTACAGCATCATCTGGTCACTATTCAAGGTCATTATATTTATTTGAATGAGGGAATAAAAGACAGATTACAATCCCAAGACCTGAAAGGCGAAAAAGAGACACAATCAGAGCCATAGCAGAGGTCTGGCAGGAGAGGACAATAAAAGGAAAAGGCACAGAGCAGTAGCACTGAAAAGAGGGGGAGGAAAGATTGTGAGGAGTTGAGAATTATAGCTTCAATTTTCCGGGGAGGCGTGGGTGCGGGGAATGGTTGGATCAGCCAGCGCTTCTCCCAACGTAACGGAATTTATGTGCAACACAGCGGTTTACAACCAGCTAACAAACATCTCTGTCTCACACAATGTTCTCTCTCTTACTCACTGTCTCTTTTATTTCACTCTTGCTCACTCACTCACTTTCTCTCTTAGTTCTCTGTCTGTCTGTCTGTCTGTCTGTCTGTCTGTCTGTCTGTCTGTCTGTCTGTCTGTCTGTCTGTCTGTCTGTCTGTCTGTCTGTCTGTCTGTCTGTCTGCGTGCGTGCGTGCGTGCGTGCGTGCGTGCGTGCGTGCGTGCGTGCGTGAGTGAGTGAGTGAGTCTCTCTCTCTCTCTCTTTCTCTCTCTCTCTCTCTCTCTCTCTCTCGCGCTCTCGCTCTCGCTCTCTCTCGCGCTCTCTCTCGCGCTCTCTCTCTCTCGCTCTCTCTCTCTCTAGGAACCAGCTGATTTCTTTTCAGCTCCTCTTTGATAGTAAGGTTACAATATTTATTAGGCATGATCAAATGCAATTTTCTTGCCTTCGGGAATAACATGCAATTTTCTTGCCTTTGAGGTGTACAGTATATGAGAAAAAGTGTTTCAGTGAGACTGACAATATACGTATGTGACAGTATTTAGTGAGAAAATAGCCCATATATTTAGCATATATATTTGTAACTTTCAGCCAAATTATTACAATAATACGCTGTGGAAATGACAGGAAGGTAATTCTTAAAAGTCCCAAAGCTATACAAACAGCCGAGGTCTTGACAGACAGAAGATATTTCACGTTGGCTGGAAAAGCGTCCTTTTGTTGCAGAGTTGTGAAAGACAAAATTGTCAGTTCAAATCCCAGACTGTCTCTGAGCAAGATAAGTGAATCACACATATAGTATACTCTATCTGTGTGATTATGTCAGTATGTAGATCTATTCAGCAATAGTTCTATCAGTCTATGTGGCTCTATCCAGACTGTGGTTCTATCAGTCTGTGTGGTTCTGTCAGACTGTATGTGATTCTACAAATAAAGGGGAAGAGGGATGTAATATGTTTTGTTTTGACAGTTTGTTATGTCTGTCATGGGTGGGTGCTACAATAATGCATTTAATCAGACTTGCAGATTGACAGCAGGATATTGCTGTCACACCCACATCAGGAACAGCTCATCCACAGTGATGGTTTAGGTTCACAATACTGACAGGATATTTCATTAGTGCCTGCATCTCACAGAAAACACGGCACTAGCTAGTTATCGGACAAGTGTGCAAGTAAGTAAGTGAAAAACAATGGATTGCAAGACTTAGCACAAAATATCCAGGGGGTTTAAACTTCTAAACTGCCCAACAGAACTGAACTATTCACATATTCTTACTAACCTAAACAATGGAGTTGATCACCTACATCAACCACAGAGTTGAGTGGGAGATCTCATTGTTGAGTTAATGAGAATATTAATGAAGACACATTGATACCAAGAGCCATCAGCAATTGGACCATCAACAGGGAGCTAATTGTCTTCCAAATTGGAGGTGTGAACATCAGAACTGTGGATATGCTAACTGGGTTCCAATACTGTAACTTTTTAGCATCTGTCAGTCAGTCAGTCAGTCAGTAAGTCAGTAAGTAAATCAGTAAGTGAGTCAGTAAGTAAATACGTAGGCCTATAGGTAAGTAACTAAGTAAGTAAGTAATTTAGTACGTAAGTAGCCGTGGGAACAAATGGTTCCCGAGCCATGTGGCCCATAGGTCAGGAGCCTGTCTCAGAATGCCATAATGTATACAGTATGCCCGGTCGGTCAGTCAGACTGTTCTCGAGATACATGAACTACATACACAGACAGAGAAGCGCATTTATTTTTTTTCCTTCTTGCCCTTACTATGCTACGCTGATGTGGATATGCTGATGGATTCAGCTGGACATTACATTAGTATGTGACATGATGTACAACTACAAGTACACCCCTGATGCTATAGTACAGTATATCAAAGAAGTTTATATACATGTGACCCAGTCGTTTTGTCCCCAACCACCTGGTGCCCCCCCCCCCCCCACACACACCAAGCCTCTACACCTCTTTGACCTGACAATAATAACACCACGTGTTGTTCTATTTTATTTGGACGACAGGGCTGAAAAGAGGATTTGTGTTCAGTTGCTGGAGGGCAGTGCGTGGCGTGCCTGTTCAAATCCCAAGCTAGGATTATGATCTAAAAATCAATCAATCCTCTTGTACCGGCACAGTGAATCAGTGGCAATGACATGACATGACCCACTTGGATAAATCAAATCAAATCAAAGCCACTAGGTCTAGTGTGTGCGTGTGCGTGTGCGAGCACGCGCGCGCGTGCTTGCGTGTCTGTCTCTCTGTCGAAGCAGGTACTGTTGGGATCACGAGGAAATACATTGAAGTACATACACAATACTGAAATGATTACAGTAGTGGCTTTATACTGTACAATGACAAACAGAAAATCAACCGCCATCAAAATAGGGAGTATTGCTTTCTCTCTGCATCTATTGTTCTGTCATTTGTTGTGTGTATATTGTTGTGTTATTTGTTGTGTGTCTGTCAGTATTGTGTCTATTTGCTTCTGTTCCAGTGTTTGATTATGTCCCTGTCTCCATGGCATGTCTCTCCTCCACTCTCTGCTTAGGTCTGTTTCTCCCACTTACTTGCTCTTTTCTCTCTTTCTTACACCTCACGTGTGTGTGTGTGTGTGTGTGTGTGTGTGTGTGTGTGTGTGTGTGTGTGTGTGTGTGTGTGTGTGTGTGTGTGTGCGTGCGTGCGTGCGTGCGTGCGTGCGTGCGTGCGTGCGTGCGTGCGTGCGTGCGTGCGTGCGTGCGTTTGTGTGTCTTACTGGTGGCGTTGGTGAGACGGAAGGTGACAGACTTGTCCTGGATGTCACAGACGTTTCTAACAGACACCTGGCAGGCGTAGTCGGCAAAGTCCCTGGACCTCAGGTTCTTCAACTTCAACACTTTAGTCTCACCCTAGACAGGAAAGCACATGCAAGCGAAAAAACGCAAGCACACACACACACACACACACGTACATACACACACTCACACACGCAATCACGCACACAAGCACACACACAAATATTATTAGTAAGATTATAGTTTATTATGGGATTTCCTTTCTTTTTTGCATTTTCATTTGCTGACATGTATAATAGATAAGATACTATAACAAGTAACATAACCAGTCAGAACACTGTGATTCTTTTTCTTGAAATGGGTTGTGAACTTGTTTAAAATACCTTTCAATGTTTAATGAGCAACAGTGTGATAAACAGGGTCCCACGCTCGCACGCACGCACGCACGCACGCACGCACGCACGCACGCACGCACGCTGTGTGTATCTGTGCTGACCTTATTATTCTCATCTGAAGCAATGCATCATGGGATATGTGGAGCATGATCATAATTATGAATTTGATCAGATTTTCATAAACACACACACACACGCACACACACACACACACACACACACACACACACACACACACACACACACACACACACACACACACACACACACACACACACACACACACACACACACCTCAACTGTTGCTGTATAACTGATGTATAACTGGTGTGTATACTGTATGTTCCAGTAGGCCGGTGGTTTACAGTGACTACATTGTGTGTAACTGCTGTTCAGTTCATTGAACTCAGAGGGTTCTACTTTGATACATGGAGAAATCAGGAACAATGCTGAGAGACACTTGTACCATCAGGACCGTTGGCTGTGAGAGGCCAGTTGATGTGTTGGCTGAGTGCTTCATGGATGATTGGCTGACTGTATGCTTGTATGCTTGCTTAACTGACTTGGCTGGCTGGCTGGCTGGCTGGCTGGCTGACTGACTGACTGACTGACTGACTGCTTATTTGCCTGGTTGGCTGGCTGGCTGCTTGGCTGACTACTTGGCTGACTGAGTGACTTATTGGCTGACTTTGGTTGGCTGGGTGTGCCGTGACTGTCTGAATTGTTGTCTGGCTCAATGCATTATACATTTGTGAATGGCTGGCTGGCTGGCTGGCTGGCTGGCTGGCTGGCTGGCTGGCTGGTTGACTGACTGACTGGCAGGTTTTGTTTGTTTTTAATTGACTGACTGACTGGCAGTTTTTATTTTATTGAATGACTGTCAAACTAGTTGGCCAATTTACTGACTTTAGGTCTAGCTACAGTATTAGGTTTATCTGTACTGTATATCTCTACATGTAGACCAGACCGGCAACATATCACTGCCCAATCCGCGCCCACATCTCGGGTTCATGCACCATTATAAGACTATGCTATTTCCTAAATTAGCTAAATATCATTTGTATGTATACAAATAGAATCCAATATTTTTTTCTGATTATATTTCTGACAAGCTGGAAATATTCTGACATATAGATAGATAGATATTATACAGTACAGTATGTGTGTGCATACTTCATATACTGTACAGTATACTATATAAAGCTGCATGTATGGTATGTGAATGTAGTATGTACATACAGTACAGTATGTGTTATTCTGTACCTGTGTGTAGAGCGGCTCATAGATGTCAACACCATTGTCCTTGCTCTGCTCGATGGGCGTGTTTCCGCGTTTCCAGATGAAGCGTGCGGGCGGGTTGGAGTTGACGGTGCAGCGCAGGAAGACGGTCTTCTCCTGGTAGTAACTCCCACGAACGTCGCTGATAGTCTGGTGTACCGTCAGAACCGGTTTGTCCAGGTCTGTTACACACACACACACACACACACACACACACACACACACACACACACACACACACACACACACACACACACACACACACACACACACACACACACACACACAGACACACAGAGACACACAGAGACACACAGAGACCAGAGAGAGACAGAGACCTCACATGTTGGTGCTGAGGGAACGTATCCGTCAAATCAACCCACACACCATCACTGTACTTTAAGCAGTGCTGAATATACACGCGCACACACACACGCACGCACGCACGCACGCACGCACGCACGCACGCACGCACGCGCGCGCACATACACACACATGCACAAACCATCGGAAATAAAGCCTATAAGATCAAGTTCCAGAAGCACAGTATAGAAGCCTAGTGTTGACACTAGAGTGAGCAATATGACTGAACCAAGAAAAAAGAAAAAATGAAAGAAAGAAAGAACCTTAGCAGCCGATACTGATATGGTACGAAATATCAGCAATATATCAACCTGATATATTGATCAATCTGATAATATCGGTCAAGCCAATATTTGTCTTTCCTTAGCTGTGACTCTTGTTTATTATCCTCTGTGTCTTCTTTTCTTCCCTCCACCCCTCCTTCTCTGTCTGTCTGTCTGTCTGTCTGTCTGTCTGTCTGTCTGTCTGTCTGTCTGTCTGTCTGTCTGTCTGTCTCTCTCTCTCTCTCTCTCTCTCTCTCTCTCTCTCTCTCTCTCCATTCTGTTATGTTCATCCCTCTGTCACGTCCTCCTCCACGGGGGTGATATCTCCCTCTCCTCCAGTGGCACAAGTCTGTTCTCCCCTGGCTTCTACCATCTCCTCACAACTCACTGTCAGCCTCACAGCCTCATCACAACCTCCTCTTCCTCTCTCTCCCTCTCCCTTCATCTTTGCTTCATCCCTCTGTCTCTCACAAAGCAGCAAATGCGCGTGTGCACGCGAGGGCCGTCATTTGGGGTCCCAGGGGATGGCCATTCTTTTTGCCGATCTGAGTGCATCTCAAACCACACGTGACACACTTATTATAAATACGTTTTCATTTTACAACTATACAACCATTAACCACTTTGAACCTGGCGTCCCTATTTGGGGATGTTATTATAGTATTTTGTTAATATTCTTTTTTCACACCCTAGTTTTTCTGAATTGACGCCTCTGCGTTTGCGTGTGTTCGTTTGTGTGCACGTGCGTACGTATGTGTGTGTGTGCGCGCGCGCGTGTGTGTGCATGTAAGTGTGCATGCGTAAGTGTGTGTGCGCGCATGTGCACATGTTTACAGTAGGCGTATGTGTGTTATTTCAAATTGTGTAAAACACACTGTTATGATCTACACTGCTTTTTTATCTCTGCCAGGCACAGGCCAGGGATGTACTCTCTCTCTGTGGGTGTGTGTGTGTGTGTGTGTGTGAGAGAGAGAGAGAGAGTTACTATTTGTTGCAGAAACAAGATTTATTTTCCTTTTTTTTATCGTCATCAAATTTATAAGTACCCAAGATTGTGGGAGTCGTGTGACAATTACTGACAAATAGCCTTTTGATATTCCATACTGTTAGCCTGTGATTGATTGGCTTCCAAAATGTGTTGGAGGGCCCTAGTCTTTTTACAAACAAACAAACAAACACAGTATATCATGGCCCGCCCAATCAACCCGACATAGGAATCACATGTTGATAGATAGGCCTCTATAGAGTGCAGCTCTATTTGTGACATACAGTACAGAGCTCTGGGTTGGCCACCTGGCCTGGCAGAGATATGCACTCTGTGGAGCACACCTTTCTAATAATCATCCAATAGAGGTGTAAATCGTTGTGATGTCATATTGATTTCCAAATGAATTCATTTCCCTCCATTGACCTCCTGTAAAACATGGAACAGACGGACGGACGGACGGACGGACGGACGGACGGACGGACGGACGGACAGACAGACAGACAGACAGACAGACAGACAGACAGACAGACAGACAGACAGACAGACAGACAGACAGACAGACAGACAGACAGACAGACAGACAGACAGACAGACACACTTCTAGAAGGCTCGCCTCCTAGGATCCATACTGTAAAATCCTTTTAACATACTGTATGTATCAGGGGGCAAGCATCCGGTTTTTAAAATGAAGCCAATAAGGAAGAGCTGTTTCTCCTGCAGTTCCCGTTAATGGCCCAGCAGATGCCACTATTTCCCCTCCTGCTGGGTGCAGAAAAACTACCGTGGTAAACATTTTCATAAATGCTTTACTTTTCAATCGCTATAGTTTAAAGCAGCACTATGTAACTTTCCTTTTCTACTCCGGATTTGAACCCGGTTTCTGAAACTTTTACCATTAAACAATAGAGCCTGCCTGCTTGCTCAGGGGATACAATTAATATAGACCATCATCAGGTCAAAATGTGTGTCCGATCCTGTGACTAGGTGAGACATGAACATTGACACGATCTAATGTCAGAAGAGCAGGGAGACAAAATACACCCCCCCCTCCCCATTGTATAAGTTATATTGTATTTACATACTCTACCATAAAGATTGGACAAAATTAAATTGTATTCATTATAAAAGTTACATAGTGTGACTTTAAAGTCTTTTGTTCAATTATCATGATATGGGTTTAATAAATTATGGTTAATAAACTAGGCTATGCTTTCCAGTTTCCGGTTGCTTTTCGGGACAGGAGTTTCAAGATGGTGTATTTGAATTAGCTGAAAAAGTGGCTTCAAAACGGGTCTGTAGAAACTAATGGGGCTCCCTTCATCCATTTTCTTTTTTTTACAGTCTATGATAATATCATTCATACATACATATTATGTATGTATTTGTCAATATGGTTCTTTTCATCTGCCAGGGCACCACCTTCCCTCTCCCCCAATTAGACAACTCCAGAGCAGAAAGTACAAAGATGAATGTCTAAAATGAATTAGACATCCCCAGAGCGGAACAAACATAGATAACACAGATATATATTAATTAGACGAGCCCAGAGTCCATAATACTGTAGATAAAGAATAAATCAAGACACCACTAAATTAAATGTGTTAAATCATATAGGTAGATAATTGATATGTTCATCACCATCACAAAGACACAAACAGTAATATATAGTATGGTATGGTATTAAAATGGACATTTTTAGACATTTACTACATTTTACTACCGTTTAGAGACATTTAAAGACATGTTTAAGGATCTGCGGGACCCTGATATACTGTAGCTTATCTCACACACCAGTCTCTTCTGTATGGAGGGTTGTCATGACAACACAAGGAGTTGAGAGCATAGTCACTATCAGGCTACTTACTTCACCATGTCACGTTTTCAAAGCAACGCCTGTTTAATAGAGCAGTGGTTCTCAAACTTTTTTAATTTCAAGTTCACCAAAAAAACTATGCCTAACCCTAACCTTAACTAAACTATGCTTAACCCCAATCTTAACCCTAAAAAAATACACCCGCGGTGGAATTTTAACCAACAATCATGGGAACATGGAGTTAACATCTTAACACAGTGAGCTACTGAGTTCTCTGTTCCATCATTGTTTTGGATGTTATTTGAAGATTAGGGGGAATGGCCCTTTCAGGGGAAGCTTCTCTTTTCTGCTCTGGACTCACATCACAGTATCTGCAGCCTCAGCGCTTTCATGGCTGTGAGGTTCGAGCTACAAGTCTCACTATTCTCTTTGATTGGTGTCTACACGTTTGACTGGCACACGAACACACAGCAGCAAGTTTAACCGGCTGCCCATTTCACCAGCACGGTTGGCACAATAAATTCCCTGCCGTTTGAGACCAAATCTGCATTGTTTTGAAAAAGGTTGGGTCAGGATCTAAAGGCGAGTCACAAGGAAAATAAAGTGCTTCCCCCCAAAAAAAACACCGGACGGACTAAAAGTTATGCACTTACTTTTCTCATTTTATGCAAGGCTGCTACCAGTCTGCTATTGCATTTCCTTGCCCCAAACCCTACTATTCATCTTACGCTAAATGAAATGGATGCTAGCAGAAAAGCGTCACAAGAGGAAAATCCTAACATTCTCTATCTGAATTATCCCTATATTATCCATCAAGGCTGTTTGTTTGTATGTTGTTAAGCATTACAGCAATTTTGTGATTTGTGACTTTTGTGATTTAAGACCGTTACTTGCCTCACTTAAGACTGTTAATGGTGCTGCCTGATGGAGGGGAACATTTTCAAAATTCTGAATATATTATCCCCAGATTGTAAATATCAAATGTACACATTGAGATAATGTAAATGAAATAAAACTGACTGTCTACATTCCTCCATTATTTAACTCAATTCAGTCTAAAAGGTTGAGTGGCATTCAACTCCTTTTAGCTCACTGTGAACACTCTCATCTGAATACAAAGATATCCCATAGCTTGAAACAAAAGGCTCAGCATGAAACCAGACAACAGAATGTAGTTTGACTATCTGTCTCCCACCGTGGCATGATGGGTAGGCTGTGCTGGCAGCCTAAACCCACAGCAGGCTTTCAAACCTGGGCAGCCATCCCCAGCCTTTCCAACACAGCCTCCCCACTGCCTTGGTGGTCCTGGTTGGATGAGTGTGTGTTTGTCTTTGGGTCCAGGTTTGTGAGAGTGAGTGGAAATGTGTGTGCATACAGTGTGTGCGTGTGTGTGCGTGTGTGCGCGCGCGTGTGTGTGTGTGTGTGTGTGTGTGTGTGTGTGTGTGTGTGTGTGTGTGTGTGTGTGTGTGTGTGTGTGTGTGTGTGTGTATGCATGTATGCGTGCGTGTGTCAAGCTCTCTGACTGTTAATAGCTGAGACAAGTGCTTACGGCACAGGACTATGGCATAGGCTGTACAAAAATATAGACGAAGGGAGCGGTGACGTCACCCATTGGTTTCTACAGATCCGTTTTGTAGCCACTTTTTTGGCAAATTCAAATCCACCATCTTGGAATTTCCGGTAGGGTATTAGTAGTAGGGTATTATGGGCTAAGAATGCGCACGTGTGTGTGTGGGTGGGGGGGGGCGTACCCTTCCAGTCAGTGGTGTACTGTGGATTTTTTTACTAGTGGAGCACTACGTCACGCGCACACGCTTGTGCATACACGTGCACGTGAGCGATCGCCGATCACCTACAGTATTTAACAGGTCACACAATGGATCATTGATATGCATCCAGCCAGGGTCATTCCTATGTTAATTCACAATGTTGATACTCGGCAGCTCTTGTAAGCGTTGGTAGAGGTGCGAATGGTTGTTTTTGATACACAAGGTATACGCACTCTCTCAGGCACATGTGCAACTCAAACAACTATAGTCAAAGGCTCTGAACTAGTGGAGTGGTGCTCCACCGCGCCCCACCTCCAGTACATCCCTGCTTCCAGTCAAACAGTGCTGTCCCAGGCACTTCCGCACTCCAGGAATGCAGAAGTGCCGTTCTCAAACCCAAGACATAAAAGGGTAACTGCTAAAAAACTGTTAAAACTACGGAGGCACGCCGTCTAAAGCGGACTTGAGCCACGAGAAGCACCGCCAAGCGAGTCGTCAGGCGAGCGAGACGCCGCGCAGAGCGTTGCGAAGTCCGCCTCAGCCGACTCAGTGTTTTTACCCCCACTTTCAGTCAAAAGTTTGACTTCCGTCCGTTCCAACAAGTCACCCGTTTGCTTTTTATGCATTTTTTTATTTATTTAAGTGAGATCAGAGTGTTTTTATCTGTGTTATGTGTTTGTTATTATGTTGTTGTTGTTTTTTTGTATTATTAATGCTTGTAAGTGCTATCCTCTAGAATATTTTTGCCTGGTGTATTCATGAGATGTTGTCTGAATCCTAATAAAATCAAAACAAGATGCAACGAGCTCAACGAAGACCTCTGCCTTTGCTAAACAAATTAAATTACTGCTGGCAAAACTGGTGTAAAGGTAGTGTGAGGAAATGGTGACATGATGCTAAAACAATCTATTCATGTTCCAATTACTGTAAGTTACTGTCAATAGCACTGATATATTTTCATAAGCCAGGCTCCCCAGGTGAGACTTGCTTTACTCAATTTGGACAATTAAGTGAACAGAGACACAACATGAAACTTTAATGAAGGTTTTGATTTCCCCAAAGTCCTGGCTTTGTGCACTGGATCAATCCCACAGCAAGGCCATTGTCTACTTTCCAAACTTCTTGTGGTTTCAGAGTTTCTGCTATCGTCGTCCTTTGAGAAATGAGACACTAGTGCTGACATGAAATCATTTTGTTGCTCTTTTAAGAATCCAATGCACAATGGTAAAGCACTACTTTGTAGTGATTGAGTGAGAATCATTTCACAGTTCAATTAAACAAGAACAATAACCTTTGTTTTAATTTAATGAAAAACGTGTCTTTGGATGTTTGCTTAAAGCTGAATGAAGCAAATGTTACTTAAGATGGAGGGTCAGGCAAATGAGGCAACACTCTTATAATGATTGACAGCATATACAGATTTAAATAATAATAAATAAAATACAACAAAATAAAGCATTGGGATTTAAGGAAATTACAGTAAGGCACAGTGCCTTGATAGTGTCCCAGATTGTGTTTTAATGAAATTCTTCCACAAACTCTGTCAACTGTACTAGTACTGTATTTTAGTCTATTAAAACATACCTTAAGCTACAGTAGGATAAGCTTTGCATGGACATGCAGCTAATTAGTATGTCCCTCTGTATGAGCTTATCCTGCAGACTATTATTTCTTGACTGTTATTCACGCCAGAATCAAGTCAAACTTGAGTTAGAAAAATAAGTTGCGCTTCAACAGTGGGATTTCTCAGTGGAGTGCTAAACACAAACTTCAGGTCAAAGAGGACAAAATACATTCCCACTTGTTTGTTTGGCACACCAAATACATAAGCGGAAATGTGAGTATTTTGTCCTGTTTGACCTGAAGTTTGAGATGTGCTACCTTTCTCATATTTTGGTTATCGTTGATGTCGGGCAAAAACCTTGTGTCTCCATATTTTACAGTTTTATATTGTTTGTTTTTTTTAACTAATGCCCTACACTGTCATACTACAGTGTCACACAGAAGTAGCACAATAGCCCATCTACAAGCTCACATGATGCAAAGCGTTACTAAGGTGCTTCAACTAGAGTTAAAGTTGGTTTCTAAATGGATCATGGAAAATAAACTGAAGTTGAATGTCTTAAAAACTAAATGCATGGTAATAAGTTCTAAATATGCTCTCAGTATACAGATCAAAATTAAGTCTCTTTTTGCAGGGTGCTACTATTGAGTTACTACTAAAATCTGGACTACTGTCCTGTTATCTGTTCTAGTGCATCAAAGCAAGATCTTGGCAAACTTAAGCTTGCTCAGAACAGAGCGGCAAGACTAGCACTTCACTGCTCTGTCAGGAGTAGTGTGGATGCTATGCATGCCAGGCTGTCATGGATGAGGGTGGATGAAAGACTGGCATGCAGTCTGTTTTTAAAGAATGTGTATTCCTCACAGATACCCTTCAGTTTGTTTTTACAGCTATTACCTGCAAATTAAAGACATCCTACGTATAATTAGGGCAGGTACACACTGTAGGACTTTTAAAGTGGTCGGGGGTCGTCTGATCGTTAAGCATTTCACACTACAGGAGTTTATTTCTTGAAATCGGCTGTCATTTATCGTTGTGGTTTTCACCCTATAGATTGATCCCCGACCAGGGATTACACACTGTAGGATAGTTCACTAGGATGCATCCAGAGTCAGACCCAATAAATACATGTATTTGTTTTTATTCCAATTCATTTTAATCAACGTCTCCCGTGATATATCTCCCTCTCCCTCTCCCTCCCTCTCTGTCTCTCTCTCTCGTCAGAAGCAGTCAGTGTTGCCATGTCCGCTTATTATAATTGACTTTGGGATTGTTTTTCTGTTGCTTGAAAGTGTAGTTGCTTATTTGGTCTTGTTTCCTAATGTTGTTTGAGCCAGTTGTTCTCAAACGTTTTCATGGCAAGGACCCCCAAATTAATATTTGTCCGCAGACCTCCCCCCTTCTGAAGATATGTTGTGCCATAGACACCCATACAAGATCTGTGTGGATTTGGAAAATATTCCACAATTTACATCTTTTTTTCCAAGATGTTCTTCTTTGAAAATAGCCTATCTACAACGTGAGCTTGTAGATCGGCTATTTTCAAAAATCCAATGTATTTGCATAGGTTAAAAGTGCTCATGTGGCCTGTCGCATTTGTTGGGCTTGTTTTCATAGATCTGGTTTCTTATTTCTCTGGCAAAATCTGGCAACGACAACAAAAGAAGGCACAGGTTCCCGAGTGACAGACACGATGTTCACGCACACACATATTACACACACACACACACGCACACACACACACACACACACACACACACACACACACACACACACACACACACACACACACACACACACACACACACACACACACACACACACACACACACACACACACACACACACACACACACACACACACACACACACACACACACAGCTCACGCTCTCTCTCTCTCTCTCTCTCTCTCTCTCTCTCTCTCTCTCTCTCTCTCTCTCTCATTCAGTTGTATAATGTTTAACTTAAAACAGGACTGGACGGTAATATTGCGGGGGAGGGTCTGTGTTTGTTGCTGTTTGGTCAGGTCCATTGATCCTCTCCTAGCCACGGTAGCTGCTGTAATAAAGCATCGTGAGCTTGCAGACCTGTTTTTTTTTTGCTATTTTAGAAAAAATGAAAGTGTTTAAGTGTGTCTGTTGGTTTTGTAAATATTGAACCAATGAAAAGTATTAATAAGAGCTTGTGACTAATAATCCTCCTATAATTCTAGTAACCTCACGGTGGTGGTGGCGGCGGTGTCTTGGTTTGTGGTTCGGGGGACTCTTGATCAAACTGCGCATGCGTCGTTGCCAGGTTTCGCGAGAGAAACAAGCAGCAAGGTCTATGAAAACGAGGCCAAACCAAACGAACCCTACAAGCAACGAGGTCTATGAAAAGAAGGCCAAACGAAGCGCCTTCACGCATATACCTTGCCTCTTGGAAAACAGCCGATCTACAAGCTCACAACGCGTCCCCACACCCACCTGCAATTTCACAACCAACGCCACCAATATTACCACTAAAGCGCTTACAATACGCGGACATGGCAACACCAGGCTGCAGCATAGACCCCGCCCACTCTTTCAGTGCACTCTACGGCCGCTCGGATCTACACAGTACGCACCAGACTTTTCAAAGCGAGCGTATGCGTTGTGCGTACCGTTTGTTTAAATTCAATTGATTATCAATGATACCGGCTACACCAGGCGCGCGGATACGCGCATCCCCCATACGCAGACTTTTAAAATAGGCCTGGATCTAAAAGTGAGCGTGTGTGCGTCAAAAACTCTGCTGTGTTTTGTGTGTGTGTGTGTGTGTGTGTGTGTGTGTGTGTGTGTGTGTGTTTGCGACGACGGGGGGGACGGGGGGGGGAGTAGCATCGTGCCTCCGTGGTGTGTGTGTGTGGCTGGGGGGGAGATGATCGCCAGTGTGTTTCCGCGACGGGCCGCATGGATGTACCGTGGTGTGTGTGTGTGTGTGTGTGTCTCTGTGTTTGTGCGCGCTCGCGACGGCCGACGGCTCCGCCTGTTATATGCGCGGGTGTGTTCTGTGCCTCCACGACGGGATGTGCACCCGTGTGTGTGTACACACGACTGACTACACCAGTGGTTCTCACACTTTTTCATGTCAAGGACCCCCACATTGACACTTATTAGCCCGCGGACCCCCATTTGAAAAGATAAGCCAGGGACCCCAATAAGAGAAGGTTTATACGGCTTTCTAGCAGTGATTCTCAACCATTTTAATGTCAAGTACCCCCAGTTTGACATACATGTATTAGGCTACGGACCCCCATTTAATGGCATTTATACCTGGGGCCCGAATTTATATTATAAAATCAATGTTAATTTAACTCTGAGAGTGTGCAAATGAAACCAAATGGACCCGTTAGGGTCCATTTGGTTCCATTTGTACACTCTCAGAGTTACAGAACCATAAGGGTGCATTTGGTTCCTATCCATCATTTAGCTGGGGACCCCCTGGAACTACCTCAAGTACCCCTGGGGGTCCCCGTACCCCACTTTGAGAACCAATGGACTACACAGTACAAACTCACTTTCGATCCCTGATAAACTCTCTGTTCTCAGCGCATAAGCCAAACTGCACACTTTGGGTGCTCATATTCCCCAACGGGTATGGTCTTGTAACTATAATGGATCCAAGGTTGGAATGGAACAAAGGTTCTTTCTTTAATTACCATTTTCTGAAAAGTACCAGTTTTTGATCGTTTCCACCGAACAGCAATGATTATGACAACAAGCCGTTGTGTTTCAAAACAGGCCAGATCCTCCTCCTCCCTGGAGATCTGCCCTGCTGTAGCCCTGGAGATCACCCCTACTACAGCCCTGGGGATCTACCCCGCTGGGATCACCCCTGCTGCAGCCCTGGGGATCTAGCCCGTTGGGATCACCCCTGCTGTAGCCCTGGGGATCATCACCCCTGCTTCCCTCCACTGCAGCTCCCCTTAGACAGAACCCCATCCCATATCTATTGCAAAATGTCACACCCAGCGTGAAGTAAGTGGCGACTCACACCCAGGTGTTGCATATACTGTTTATTAAAGATCAGGCAGGCCACTGCTGTCTCTCTCCCTCTCTCTTAAATTAGTGGGTGCTGCTTTGGCTTGCAATCAGTTGCAGATTTTTATGATGTACTCATATTGTACATACATACATACATACATACATACATTAGGCCTGTCAAAAAAAATCGATTCATGAATAAATCGCGATTCTTAATGCCACGATTTTAAAAATCGAATCAAAATATTAAAATCGATTTTTTTTATTAAAAAAATAAAATATATATATATTTTTTTTTTTATAAGTTAGTACCTTTTTCACTGGCACTTTGTCTGAAATCAATGTCAGAAAGACTAGATGTTCTAGTATAATTAAAGCAAAGTGATTTGGGGTAGAAAATCGCAATAAATCGCAGAATCGAATATCAATTAATCGCAGAATCGCAATTTTAATCGAATCGGCACCCTAGAAAATCGCAATAAATCGCAGAATCGAATCGAATATCAATTAATCGCAGAATCGCAATTTTAATCGAATCGGCACCCTAGGAATCGATTTTGAATCGAATCGTGAGGTAAGTGAATCGTGACACCCCTAACATACATACATACATACATACATACATACATACATACATACATACATACATACATACATACATACATACATACATACATACATACATACATACATACATTACATAAACACACACACACACACACACACACACACACACACACACACACACACACACACAAGTAGGGGTGTCACGATTCACTTACCTCACGATTCGATTCAAAATCGATTCCTAGGGTGCCGATTCGTTTAAAATTGCGATTCTGCGATTAATTGATATTCGATTCGATTCTGCGATTTATTGCGATTTTCTAGGGTGCCGATTCGATTAAAATTGCGATTCTGCGATTAATTGATATTTGATTATGCGATTTATTGCGATTTTCTACCCCAAATCACTTTGCTTTAATTATACTAGAACATTTTAATATAATATAAACCATGAAAAGTTGAATCATACACTTCAATGCAGCCAGATCATGTCAGTCAGTCTTTCTGACATTGATTTCAGACAAAGTGCCAGTGAAAAAGGTACTAACTTATAAAAAAACATTAAAAAAATAAAAAAAAATCGATTTTAATATTTTGATTCGATTTTTAAAATCGTGGCATTAAGAATCGCGATTTATTCATGAATCGATTTTTTTTGACAGGCCTACACACAAGCACCGCTTATAAGACAAACATAGATAACTTTGTATAATTATCACCTTTACAACAGAGGTCACAGTTACAGGTTAAATTTACAGAGGACTAGGAGGCATTGAGGAAAACATGCAAGGCACCAATCTTTGCTTCAACACAATGCCAGGAGAAGTCGGGAATCAAACCTTCTCCTTCCATCAAACCACATCCTTCCGGTTCCATCCTACCTTCTGAGCGACTGCCGTCCCACGTATTATGTGTCAGTGACACAATAATACCGGACATAATAACTGTCAAGAATGTCACACAATGCAGCTTTAAAGGAACACAAAAAGCAACACTTCAGCTGGCCAAGCAATCAACCCACTCTGAATAGCCAGGAAATACTGAGAGCCAAACTGACTGTCTGTGAGACCTACAACTGTACCTCAGCATGACAACATCTTACAGCACACATTATTTATAGGCCATGTGATGATCACAAATATTTGACATTGCAGCACTATAAAAAAGCGTGTGTGTGTGCGTGCGCATGTGTGAGCGTGTGTGCGTGCGTGCGTGTGCGCGTGTGTGTGCCACGCTGACCTCTGGCTTCAGTCCCGTTTTACTCCCTGAGGAACACGCCCTGGAGTCCAAATCCTCTTTGATTTCCAATAACATGGCCTGTACTCCAATAGCTGCGAGTGTGTGTGTGTGTGTGTGTGTGTGTGTGTGTGTGTGTGTGTGTGTGTGTGTGTGTGTGTGTGTGTGTGTGTGTGTGTGTGTGTGTGTGTGTGTGTGTGTGTGTGTGTGTGTGTGTGTGTGTGTGTGTGTGTGTGTGTGTGTGTGTGTGTGTGTGTACCCAAAACTCCAATGTTACCAATAAAACCTGCATGGACGACAAACAACACCTGGCATTTGTAAATGGGGTGAATCATTTCAGCAAGCAAGTATGTACTGTAAGTCTGGGGCTTCTGTGTCTCAGGCCAGACATGTATTGTATGTCTTAGATTGATATTAGGTTTACCACCCACTGAACTAGATCACGTAATTCCTTCACATGTCAGAATATCGATTCTCTGCCCTCCATTATGAAGCACATCAAAGATGTCTTTGCACACAAAAGCTCTTTTACTGGCATGGTATATCTAACAGCATGTCAGTGTTCAAAAGGCTGGAATTCAAAGATGGCTCTAGAATGAGCTTTACACCTGAGGGTCACACAACACAAGAAGCATTACAACTGAGTACATTGAACGGCTTGTTAATTCAGCAAGCATGTACACACACATAACGTAAACATATAGGCCTACATGTAAATGTAAACATACTACTGTATGTTCAGAGTTTAAACTTATTTTGTCCCAAACCCAAAATGAAAAAAAAAAAACACACAAACACCCACATACAAACATGCACACGCATACGCACAGAAAGAGAGAGAGAGAGAGAGAGAGAGAGAGAGAGAGAGAGAGAGAGAGAGAGAGGGAGAAGAAAGAGGCACACACAGCAGCTGGCTTGTTGTTTGATCGAGCTTTGCGTCTCCTCAATTATTCATCATTCTGCACACAGAAGTAATGTTAAAGAGACCATAAAACATGCACAAGACTCACATTTAGAAATAATGAGAAAACTGACTCTGTTTAAAATGCAAAGCTAAAAAGCAAAGATTGATTCAGGGCGACACTATATCCACTGGTGTTATTAGGAAAGAAAACATATTACTGGTCTTTTGCTTTCTCTTAGACCCCATTAGCCCAAAACCAAAGATATGGTGTCTGTCTGTCTGTCTGTCTCTCTGTCTCTCTCTCTCTCTCTCTCTCTCTCTCTCTCTCTCTCTCTCTCTCTCTCTCTCTCTCTCTCTCTCTCTCTCTCTCTCTCTCTCTCTCTCTCTCTCTCTCTCTCTCTCTCTCTCTCTCTCTCTCTCTCTCACACTCACTCACTCACTCTGGTTGAATGGAGAAAGAGAGAGGGGAGATTAAACAGGAACAGTGAGTCAGTGACACAACTTTACAAGAATTATTCATGTCCCTCCAATAACACCGACGGAGGGAGACAGACAGAAGGGGGGGGGGGGGAGGGAGAGATAAGGAAGACGAGGGGAAACAAGATCAAGCACAACCTTGGCAGTATTGCAGTATTCACACAGTGGCCATCTTGCTCTTACAAAACATTCAGGTCCTTTATGTCAGTCCATGACATAAATGTTTTCTTCACCCTTTTTTTTTTGAATAGCCAATCATTTTTTATCCCCCTTTTCTACCACATTTTTGTCGTTATGCCAATTAATTCCTCCCCCACACACGTTTCTGTGTTGTCACTGTTGTTGTATCCTACTGACTCACCTGCCAGTGAGGAGCCATATTGTGACATATTGTGTTCGCATAGACGCCCGACAAAGCCGGATGCACCACGGTGGATTCAAACCCACAACCTCTGTGGTGTGGTGGGTATAGGGACTTTACGCACCTGGTAAAGAATGTCTTCAATGGGTCTGTACTTCACCCTGACTAGCCACCCTAATTGACAGCATGACATTGGTTTTGAACATGAACAGATGTGAGCCATCATCTTACTATAGGAGAGAGATATGAGTGTTCAATCTTACTGCTACCATCAGACTGCATGCTGAACAAGGCTTGATCACCGCCTTATCACCAGGCTGGGCTGCCAACTAGAACTTACTTGAAACTGTTTTTTTGTTTTCGCTTTTGTTTCCCTTCCTTTGTGTGGATATGTTTCCTCTGTGTGGACTTTACTTTCCCTGTGAACCTGCCATGTTGGTTTTAACCATGTAAAGTTTCTCCCCTATGGCGTTTTTTCCCCCTTTGCTGCACCTCATGTCTAATCATGCACACACCTGATGCTATGTAGACCTTTCCAATGTGTTACCACTTTCCCACCTTGTGCTTAACCTCACTGTATCTGCTGGTCTTATGCTATGTGTATATCTTGATCTTTTTATGTTCTTTTTAATATGCTTATTTAACGTTTGATTATTGTCTCCCTGCTCTCCCACTCCCCTCCCTCTCCATTTTCTTTTTCTTCCTTTCTGCAAAACAACAAAAATGATAGAGCTTACGCAAACAATGAACAGGTACTACCTGCTGCTACTTTATTTTAACCCAGCCTCATGGCAGCACATTATGCGCACAGTTAGGATGCTAATGTACACACCTGCATATGATACTAAAGTTCTAAACATCATAGCTGCTATCACAGACTGCTATGTATATACTGTATTCATATGTCTTTTTCATTGTTCTATTTAACCTTTTTCTATCTCTATCGCTTTGCTCTCACTCTACCTCTGTCCTCTCTCTTTTCACGGAAAACTACAAATTGATGGAGTGCGCACAAAAAAAAGAATTTCACCCACTTCTTTACACCTGTAATCCTGTGATGTGAACAAATAAAGTTGATTCTGATACGGCTGTTGGATCTTTACTGGGAGAGACATACAAGGGTTGGATCTTACTGGGAGTGAGATAAGAGTGTTGGATGTTACCAGGAGAGAGATAAAAGTGTAGGATCTTACTAGGAGAGGGATAAGAGTGTTGGATCTTACAGGGAGAGATATACGAGGGTTGTATCTTACTAGCAGAGAGATAAAAGTGTAGGATCTTACTAGAGGGATAAGAGTGATGGATCTTACGGAGAGAGATATACGAGGGTTGATTAATATCCACTCTGCTTCATTGAGTGCAGATGGAGAGATTATGATAACAAACATTGTCTCAAACTATGCTCATGTAGTTTCACTGAAAACAATGCATTTCTTCATAAACCTTGTGTACAAGCATGTTAATTATGGCTTTGTCAGCAAACATTCTGAGGAAAGAGATGTGAAATATTCATGTGGGTGTGAGGTCATACTCTTCGGTGGCAAAAGACTATTATAGACATGAGTTGTTTACTGTTCCCAGGACAGTTTAGCCTCGCAGTGGCAGTGACAGCACAGAGGGTATTAAGGGACAAGCAGGTATGTCCCACTCATAGCCCGGAGGCAATGAATGGGACACTAACATACACACATGCACACACGCACACGCACGCGCGCACACACACACACACACACACACACACACACACACACACACACACACACACACACACACACACACACACACACACACACACACACACACACACACACACACACACACACACACACACACACACACACACACACACACACACACAGTCTCACCCTCCAGGCGAGAATAGCATATTAATCTCGACCCCACTCACTGCAGCCCCTGAGGGTAAGGACATACAGTCCTTTTGTGTGGATGTAAGTGCCTTGGGAAGCATCCTTGCTCTCTATGTGGTTGTACAGACCTCCGTGTCACCACATAACATGCGTGACAATGCTAGTGTGATGTCACCGCATCACTGCTGTGGACCAGGAGTTCATGCATGACAATGCTAGTATGATGTCAGAATGCAAAGACAGCTTTTAAATGGCAATAAATGGAATCAAAGCATGCACATACATATCCACGCATGCTTGCTTATGCTTATGGCAGGACATCGTTATCGATGACGACACCATATCTCCCGGGGGTTTTGAGCGCTTGGTGCGCTCATGCCACCGCATGTGGCTGTGTAGACCAATTGCTGATCCACACACTCAGTCAGGCATGCATACACACACGCACGCACGCACGCACGCACGCACGCACGCACGCACGCACGCACGCACGCACGCACGCACGCACGCACGCACGCACGCACGCACGCACGCACGCACGCACGCACGCACGCACACACACAGTCAGGTGACAGATGTGAAATTGCAATCCCATGGCTTGTTGTACTCTATATTTAATTAGTTCTCTGGAAATAAGGGCACAGTGGTCCAGAGCAATTGTGCATGGGTGTGCAAGCAATCCCGCGCACGCACACACGCACGCACGCACGCACACACGCACGCACGCACGCACGCATTAGTGAGTGTGTGACAGTTGTGGACAAATTGTGCTCTACAGGACACAAACTGTACGGCTGTCTGCTGACACACTGCAACCTCTGATGTTTCCTGTTCAGATGCCCACTGTGTGTGTGTGTCTGTGTGTCTGTGTGTGTGTGTGTGTGTGTGTGTGTGTGTGTGTGTGTGTGTGTGTGTGTGTGTGTGTGTGTGTGTGTGTGTGTGTGTGTGTGTGTGTGTGTGCGCAGAAATGTTTCAACTGTTAGGATTTATGCTGGGGTTCTGAGTCAAACAATCCATTAGTGCTGGTATCATCGTGATGTCTCTAATGCTCAGTATTAATGATGAAGTTCTGGGTCGACCCGGCTGGGTCCAGAGTGGAGACTCTCATTACACAGAATAGCGATTACCAACCTGTGGACCGGGGACCACTGGTGGGACGTGAGGATATTGCAAGAAGGCCCCCAAATAAAAAAACACTAAGATTTGAATGATAATATAACATTAATATAATGTTAAGAATAAATACATAACCCTAACCTTGATTGTGATACTGACGAATAGGAACTTAGTATACTATGTTAGTTCCACTGATCCACAATCGATTGATTGATCATTAAAATAAACATGCACAGAAAATGCCCGCGGCCCACCCATCTGACCACTTAACCCATTCAATCCGGCAACGCATCTACAAATGTCTTCTAAATCCTAACCGTTTTCTGAAAACCGTATGTTGCTATAATATCAGTGGTGCTCAAACTTTGTCAAGGACCACCCAAAATTATATGTATTTGGTCACGGACCCTAATCTCAGAATATTTTGTTCCAGGGACCCCCAGAAGCAAAGATTTGAGTAAAAACATGGTTGCTTTAAAAATGTATACATTCATAGATTTGCACACCTGTTCAAGATTTTTTTTAATAGCAGAACTACACGCTCATAGTGTTGCACTCTGTGCCGCACTTGTACATCTGCTATTTTTGAAAAGCCAAAGTATAAAATAATCGTTATAGCTAAAATCTAAAATGACTCAGACGCGTTAATTCCCGGATTGAATAGGTAACACGGCAGCGAACCAATTCAAGATTTTCAAATGGGCCCTGATCCAGAAAAGGTTGGGAACCATAGAACAACCTCCCCAACACACCAACCGGCTGTAATTATCAATGCCTGCAGGCGGTCAAATACTGTAAACAAGTCATTGACCCTGTAATGGGTCATTTATTGTGACCTTTATCAGGCTTCATGAGGTCATAGTTCAGGGGACAGTCTGGTCATTATTGGTCATTATTGAGTTCAGCCATCAGTTTTTGGGGTCAAACACTGATGGCTTTTTCATTCCAATCAATACCTGCCAATAACTATATTCATGTTGTTACGTTATATGACATGGGCCACAGGGGGGTTTTCCTTGAAAACGTTCACGTCCTGAACGCACACGCATGCACGCACACGCGCGCACACACACACACACACACACACACACACACACACACACACACACACACACACACACACACACACACACACACACACGCGCACGCACACGCACACGCACACGCACACACGCACACACGCACACACACACACACACACGCACACACACGCATGCACACGCACACGCACGCACACACGCGCACAGAAGAACAGACAGGAACACAGAAAGATAAAAGGACAGATGGACAGACAGGTAAGCCCATTAAGCTAACACCTAACACTATAGGCTCTTGTCCTCTGACGGAATTATTCAGTGTTTGACCTCAGCTGTCAGTGGAGACTCTGAGCTGGATCCCAAAGCAGTGTGGTGACAGAGAGATGTCTTTGACAGCTGGATGTGCACACGCATTTATTCACCTGATGTACCACCATTAAGCCAGGGGCACCGGATATGGCAGGACATTTAGAAGGATCCCAAGGGTTCCCAAAAACTATTCTGTTGCTGTCGGGCGGAAACATCGTATCTACATATTTCAACTTTGTATGCTTTTTTGTAAATGAATACATTAATTCATCATACAAGCGTGTCTCACACAAAAAAATAATAACATTTTGGACGTACAAGGTTTCCATCCGTCACCAACAACAGACAGGCAGACGAGAGCACCATTCCAGTGGCACAGAACAAATACTGTGGTCAGATCAACGCTCCAAGCTAGACTACAGCTACTAGCTTGGCATGGCCAGAGTAATATCACTGTTTATAGATAATCTGGAATATCTGTGTGGAACCTGCATTTCCAAGTTGCGGATCCAACATTGGTGACCCAAAACTTCGGGGGCAGTGAAATCCAATCACAACCGAGTGGAGCCAGACTAATCTGCCGAGCGCTTTTCTTTTTTGAACAGGCAGATTCGTCTGGTTGCCAGGCCATACAACTACAGCTAGCTGTATTCAGTCCATTGAATCGCTCTCTATGCACCATTCTGAAAACTGCCCACAGTGAAACACTTTGCAGGACGTATTGTTCAGTGTTTTACAGTGGACATAAGCCTCGGAGCCTCTGGCTGCAATGGTTATTGCCTGCAATCCAAACTGATGTGCGTGGCGTTCCCTTGCCACTGCAGTCTAACTGTGGCTGCACTCACAAAGTGCTGAGCTGGCATGCAACTCTTAAGGAAATATAAAAGCGTGGGATTGTAGAGGCGTGCCCGCTGGATACCTATTTCACAGTTTCTCTCCAGGTTTATTTCCTGGGTTATTGGCCTCCTCTGTTTACTTATTCATCTGTTTATGTCTCTGCCAGGGTTTTATCACTTTCTTTCTCAGTTTTCACTGACCTGCTCAGAACTGATGTGAAAGGTCACTTTTCATGTTTAAGTGTACTATCAGCGTTTCTAGAATAA
>NC_139962.1:21949148-21989148 GCF_963454915.1 Gymnoscopelus microlampas
ATGGCCTATTTATTGCCTAAAATGAATAGATTGTTTACAATCAAGCTGCCAAAGACGTGCATCGATTGTCTCTACTTCTCCTCCCTGCCTCTCAGCTCCTCTTGCCTGGGCAGGGCAGTTTAGCTGTCCTGAGCTGATGCCGATCTCTGGCAGCTTGTTTAGAAACAACTTATTCATTTTAGGCAATAAATGGGCCGTGCAGTTATTCAATCTTGATTAATTTCACATCTACAGCTGCTAGTTTAAAACATGGTTATCAATATTCGCTGCCTTCACACAGCAGTCTGTTTCTGTTCATCTCAAGTGGTGTGGAGTGTGTGTAGTCCACGCCACGCCCAGTGAGAGCTCCGGTGGTCCAAGCGGATCAAAACCAGCAGCTGCGCCCGACTGGGGAGCTCAGAGACAGGGAGGAGAAATACAGATGCTCGAAGCTCCTCTGTGGCAGCTTGTTTGTAAAGGATTTGTTACTCAAGCTTGATTAATTTCAAATTAGTGCTAGTGTAAAACATTGTCATCATTAGTATCATTCAGTGGTTCCCATGCAACCTTATCTGGATCAGGGCACACTTGAAAATCTTAAAAGCGTTCGCGGCCCACCCATCTGGCCACTTGACACAGCCGCCAAATGGCTGAACCCCATACTTAACACTATACCAACATTCTAA
This sequence comes from Gymnoscopelus microlampas, assembly GCF_963454915.1. Lineage (NCBI taxonomy): Eukaryota > Metazoa > Chordata > Actinopteri > Myctophiformes > Myctophidae > Gymnoscopelus > Gymnoscopelus microlampas. Next base: position 21,949,814 of record NC_139962.1, read on the forward strand.
CTACTACATAATGGCTACCAACATATTGGTAGCCAAGCTGTTTCTTCAGGAACAGTAGTTATTATTATTATTATTATTATTATTACCCTTAGTATTACATTTATTATTATTATTAGTTATGTGAGGTTGTTCTGATTCATTTAATGCAGTTGGTTGAGGGATTATTAATGATGTGAAATCGAAATGAGGGTTACAGGGAGTCAAGTACTGTAAGTGAAGGAGGCAGAGCACTTTTCAATTATTTGTAGGAAATCCTTCAGTAAGTACAGAGTCAATATTCCGTCAATATTAAATGATGACTTGTTAAAGCTGTTTAATTACGGCTTAAGGTGCCACTGATCAATGTTCTCATTATCTGACCTTGCTTGAAAAAAAAAAAAAACAGAACAAAACAAAAAAAAAAACAGATTGAGCCTGTTGTACATGAATGACACTTACTTTACTGTATATGAAGCAGCACAGTGTGAATGGAACCTTTCAGTTAATTCGGTAATGTTAGGCTCGCTCTGTGATGAAGCTTTCCTCAGTTGTACTTGTATGTATACATGAATGTCACATGTTATGTTTATACAACACTGAACTGTGGTGTTTTACATACATTTTGTATAGGGTAGAAAAAAGCTGAGAACACATGGCTGTGAATTATGAAGCCCAGATATTCTCAACCTTTTAAATTAAAAGTTAAAGGACCAACCAACCAAATTTAAATTCCACAAACCCCCATTTGATACGATTCTTATACCTGGGACTCCAATCTAAGAAGAAAATATAAAGTAGTACACATGATTTGGTCCGATATGGTGTGTCATTTGGTCCAGAACTCCTTTGGTGTCATTGTAATGTGGGTATAAAGGGAGAACAGTGAAACTCTGGCCAAAATAGTGCTATGTTCTCTCGTTACATTTTATTACTTGTAATAGTTGTGAATATTAACTATTAGTAATTTAGATGAGGACACTACTCCCTCAAGGACCCATGGCAGTCCAGGTTGAGAGCCACTTATGTAGCTCACATAGAGGTCAATAAAGGACCAATTATATGTTGAGGTAATTGCCATTTGTACAGACACTGTAATGACAGAGGTTTTGGATGAATACGTTCCAATCATATGGCGTATCAGGGTTCTTAAAAGGTAATGGGACTGTGCGATGGATAGTTGGAAAGATGAAAATGTTTCTGGGTTGGGTGGATTGCTTCTGTGCTGTTGGATGAGTTATATCAAATGCATGATAGATCGAGGGATTTAAATAACTGATGGTGAACAGTGAGTTTCCGAATCACTTGAAAAATGAAATGATAGAAAATTGCGTCTGTGAAGTTATCATCTATTCTTCATGCAAGGCCTTAAATGACCCGCAAAATAATTTTGTGAATAAGTGGAAGAAGCGAATAAATGCCACGTGTTTCAAAAGTCATACATTTCTTTGTAGGTCAAATCTTCTTAGTTACAACATTCCCAAAATAACCTGATAGTATCTGAGAGTGACACAACCAGATGGAGCCTGAAATTTGAATAGATGACGTTCCATTGTGGCAAAGTCATTTGAATATCATGTTTAAGCATATATCTGAGAAGTAATGAATGACAGGAAGACTGTGATTGCAGTTCTAGCAACTACCTTGGATGTTGGATGTCCCCAGACGTATCTGTAGGTTGAGATCTCTGATTGTTTGGTAATGTGAGACTACCCTAGTTTTTTATCTCGAAAGGCATGGCGAGAGAGTATGTTTTGCACCCTGTCTGTCCGTCCGTCCGTCCGTCCGTCCATGTGTCCGTCCGTCCGCGTGTCCGTCCGTGTGTCCTGTCCGTCCGTTAGCAGCTAATCTCCGGCACTGTTGGCCCGGTCGCTGCGAAACTGTGCACACACACTCCCTGGATGCCAATTCAGAACCTCTGCCCCACATCTTTCACATGGGCCTGTTATAGCGCCACCAGGAGGCTGATTGTGCAAAACTTTTTTTTTTACATTACTCCTACAGATTTTATCCAAAAAATCATGCAAATCGGTATTCAGTATCTCTATAGTCATTTCATCAACATGGATCTGTCCGATTTCCCATATTCTATCCTCCTATCCTGTGGACAGTTCAGAAACCCACCTACAGTACCAGTGACATCATCGGTAGGCAGGTTTGGTCATTCCAAACAAGACTTTGATTTTATATGTTTTACTAATGTGAGAACAATTGCTTCTATTATAGCATGCTAACTTTCCAGGAATAGAAAGCCTATTAGCTTCAATTCCCCCCATTGATGATGTCAATGGTTTCTGAACTGCCCATAGCCATCCTCTGAGACACAGACTGAATAGACACAAAAAAAATACCATATTTTAATGAGCGTTAGTGAAGAACAATTATATGAAGATAGGTTGAAAATGGGAGAAGTGATCCTTTAAGCTTTGCCAATCAAATCTGGATGTTACGTTTGTAACGCACAACTGTCCATCGACCCACCCACCCTCCCACTGTCCACCCACCCTCTGTCCACCCATACAAGCCAATTACATAAGATAGAACCTCCCAGGGCCTTGCACAGACTTTCGGGAGATTAGGTGCTCTGCTCTACAGTAAAACAGTAGAGCACAACAACAAAAAACTCTTATGTCCTGTTCAGATTTTTGTCTTTTTGGACCCAGCTGGACATAGTCATAGTGGAACACTCGTAGTCTTATTATCTGTTTTCACATTTTATTTCACACACTATAGCAGTGGTGTATGCCGCAATTAGGACAGAGTGTGCCATCACTAAATCTCTCCATTATGGGCTGTTTTACACCACTCACACCCAGCCTGACAGAGAGAGATCAATATGGTTCAATAGACCCTGATACAGACCAGGACCAGTAGGGTGTGGGGTGATTATAGAGCAGGGTTCCTTGGTGTCCTAAATCTCAGAATGGACAACCCTTTGCATTTTTAAGCAATTTGTTATTTATTTATATTTAGATGTATGGAAACAGACTAGAGGAAAGACTCGAACCAAGGACAATAGGACATCATGGATAGTCATCATCACGCTAATTGGATGAGCCACCAGGGCAACTTATCCATTTGTATCCATTATCCACGTTTGACTTGAAGGACAAGGAACAGTATAGTCATCTTCAGGGGCTGCTTATAGCAGCACATGATGTGAAGCCCGCAGAGATAGTTCAGGCAGATAACTCAAAGCAGCGGCAACTCGACATGAAGTGATCAGTCACATGCTCGCGTCATCTGATTGTGGTGGGCTATTTAACCACTTAAACCCTGGCCTGGAGTTGGCTCTGTAGGCAACTTGAACCGCTTTTTTCCATCGACACCAAGGGCCCTATCTTCCACCCTGTGCTATCCCTTGGCACTACCCGCTACCTGTTAATTACACACAAGGTAGCTGGCGCTGTCCCCAAACGGTATCTTACAGCCGTGCTACCCGCTATACATTATGCCGACTCTGTTATTTGCACCTGCAGGTGTGGCCATGGGCGTGTTATTGCGCTATCCCTAAAATTGCTATCTTGCCCACACACATAATGGGAAAGCACATAGCGGATTCTCAAACCACCTGCTATGTCATATCTGTTTGGTAGAGCGCGCCTGCAATGTTATGTCGGGAGTCGGGCCAGGCGCACAACATTCAGAGGTCTCCGTCACTCCTAATTCACCTGTGATTCAAATTTTCCTATAATCAGCAGAAGTGTCAATTCCTTGAGTCAATTATGTTTATGTAAGATGTTAGTCTATTCAAAGACAATGATTTGTGCTGTGCAAAGCCATTCGCTCCAAACCCACACACTTCAGTTCTATTAATCCATTGTGCAGGAAGAACAGATTACAATAATATAACACTCTCTATAATCAGTAACATGTGGGTGATACTTATGTCTACCAAATATGGTTTTATTGAAAGGCAATCAAAGGCCAGAGCTTATGATGCAAACGTAGGGTAATGTCCAACATTACATAAGCGCCTCAGTATGGCAGCAGAGCTAAACAGCGGCATGTCTGAAATAAGTGATTGTGAATGTGATTGTCATTAACATTTTACTGTAATCCACAAAAGTGTGATTGTTAATTCCTTGTGTCAATAAGTTGTGTTTTTATCAGCAGTTGCCAGTTAAGCTTATCAAAGACAAATGAAATGTTCTGATCTGCGTTTGCTATAACCACACCCGACCATTCTGTTTAATTAATCCAGAACACAAGCGTTTGCTGTAATTTAAAGTTCTCTATAACCAGCCATGTGTGAGTGATAATTCTGTATATCAAATATAATTTGAAGCCTATTGAAATGCAAGGAATTATTATTATTTTTTAGAGCATTAACGTACTCAAACACCTTGCAACTGTCCGCACACATTCATTGTTTATGGGTCTAAAAAATGGGTGGGGCAAACTGGCTCAATAGCACCAAAAATGTCAAAGATGACGCTCGACATTACGGTTTCACCTACATATACAAACCTCAGTACGCAAATGTATAATTTCCAGACTAACAAACAAACAAACAAAGTGACCTAAACCCAAGACAGACAGACAGACAGACAGACAGACAGACAGACAGACAGACAGACAGACAGACAGACAGACAGACAGACAGACAGACAGACAGATAGATAGATAGATAGATAGATAGATAGATAGATAGATAGATAGATAGATAGATAGATAGATAGATAGATAGATAGATAGATAGATAGATGTATGCTCAATAAATATTTGTATTTCAATCCAAGTGTTGTCTCACTGGGTGTGGCTGGGTTTTATTAGTGTTATCTTCAATCCTAAAAAACGTTCTCGCGTGACTAATCACCTCTACACCATTAAACCACAAGCTGCTCCAAGACCCTTCATCTGAGCGCTGGTTTGTCCCAGGGGAAACTCCCACCCTTCCCACCCCTGCCAGCCCACCCCCACATCTATCCCCATCTCAAAGCCCCTTGTGAGTTAGTAGCATTTAAATGTCCTAGTTTAATGGTCCTCTGGGGTGTTAAATGGCATCTCACAATAGAGAGAGCATGGCCAGTGTGAGACACAGAGGACATCATTCTCACGTAATGGCTCCCATGCAACTGTGTTGTGACAGCACTGGGTGTTTGAGGAGCTACAGTGTTGATATATAGACACTGTACAGGACACTACTGTCTCAATCACTAGATTTCTGTACAAATCATTATGGAGATTTTACATGCAAGTATTCTGAGTAGTTTGAGCACTTTGAACTGCAGCAGAGATTCTCAGTCTTTCCACCTCTGATTTTAAAACGGTGTGTACTGCATGTGATTTACTGTCATATTATATTCAGTAATGGTATAATGATTTGAAAACAGTGAAGTGATGTAATTTTAGTAACAGTATAGTGGTTTCAGTAAATGGAGAGTGTGTGTTCATTTCTCATACCCAGTCTCTCCACTGTGCAGCAGGATTAGTGGTTCATGCAGAAATCATTAATTTCACAGGAAAGGTTCTAAGCAAAAAAAACTAAAATTAAAATATAAACAACTGGAAAATTTCCATTTGTTATTGTCTCCGCCAGGCCGAAAGGCATGGCGAGAGAGTATGTTTTACCCCCCGTCCGTCCGTCCGTCCGTCCGTCCGTCCGTCCGTGTGTGTGTGTGTGTGTGTGTGTGTGTGTGTGTGTGTGTGTGTGTGTGTGTGTGTGTGTGTGTGTGTGTGTGTGTGTGTGTGTGTGTGTGTGTGTGTGTGTGTGTGTGTGTGTGTGTGTGTGTGTCATTCTGTCTTGTCTGTGTACAGCTAATCTCTGGCACCGTTGGCTTGATCGCAGCGAAACTGTGCACACACAGTCCCTGGATGCCAGAGCAGAACCTCTGCTCCAAATTTGTCACATGGGCCTTTTATAGCGCCACCAGGAGGCCGATTTGTGCAAAACACACTTTTTGACAGTACTCCTAAAAATTTTGACCAAAAATCCCCCAAATCGGTACACAGTATCTCTATAGTCATTAAAAGAAACGGCTCGTTTCAGATTTTTCATATTCCATCCTGATTGGCAAAAATTGTCTTTCAAAGTTTGCAGGAGTGCTCTGTTTCGAACACAATGCCTCAAATCATGAACACAGCATGCAATTTCCATGAAATTTTGCACACACATTCCCATTAGGCCGAGGAAGAAATGCCATGTGAAAATGTTCAAATCAGCCTCATGGTTGCGCTGTAACAGGCCGATTCGTGTTTTTACCTATAACTGCACCGATCAGTGTAAAACTTTGTATGCACACTCTCTAGAGGCCAAGGACAAACCTTTCCCTTGCATTTTTCACATTTGCCTTTTATAGCGCCACCAGGAGGCAGACTTATGTGAAACACATTTTTTGATATTAAGCCTTCATATTTGATCCAAATTTCACGCAAATCGGTACACATGATCTCTATAGTCATGTGATCAAGACGGATCTGTTTGATTTTTCATATGCCATGCTGATTGGCTAACATTGACATGTAATGTTTGCAGGAGTGGCCCGTTTTGAACAAAATGCCGCAAATCATGAATGTATCGTCCGATTACGGTGAAACTTTGAACACACATTCACACTATGTTGAGAAACAAATGCCACCCTTTTAACATTGGCCTGTTATATCGCCACCAGCAGGTCAAATTTAGTAAAACACATTTTTAGAACAAAATGCCTCAAATCATGCATGCAGTGTCCGATTGCCGTGCAAGGCCTAGGAATAAATGGCATCCTTTTCACATTGGCCTATTATAGCGCCACCAGGAGGCCATAATAACCTACCTGACCTGGCAGAGACTTGTGCTCCGAGGAGCACTTTTTCTAGTTCGTGGATGATTTAAAGGGATATTTCACTTTCAAACTTGTTTAGGGTCATTTTAACATCTACTATGGCTTTTGTGAACACCCCAGACTTGATTCAGTATTTAGATATTTGATATTCATTTCATCATTGTACCCATTGTAACTTCAAACTTCATTTTATTCAAATTCATTGAAACAAAACACCCGTCCTTGGTTCTGGTGACTGATATTGGGGGCCGTGTTTTTTCAATTACTTTTTGAGGGGGGATATGAAAAAAGTAATTGAAAAAACACAGCCCTCTCACATTTATTAGAAGGATAATATCAGTCACCAGAACCAAGGACAGGTGTTTTCGATTAATCTATCATGGTTAAAATGGAGTTTTAAGTTACAATGGATTTGTATAGGAAAGGGGCGTGTCTGATAAAATTAATATCGAATGTCTAAATACTGAATCAAGCAACTTGAAAAGTGTCTAGGGTGTTCACAAAGCCAGAGTAGACGTTAAAATTACCCCAACCTTGTTTGAAAGTGATTTCTCTTTAAGTCAATGAGGCTGAATCTTAATGATATTTTTACAGCAGCATTTTTGTCTCCGCCAGGCCGAAAGGCATGGCGAGAGAGTATGTTTTACCCCCTGTCCGTCCGTCCGTCCGTGTGTCCGTGTGTCCGTCATTCGATCTGTCTGTGTACAGCTAATCTCCGGCACTGTTGGCTTGCTCGCAGCCAAACTGTGCACACACAGTCCCTGGATACCAGAGCAGAACCTCTGCCCCAAATTTCTCACAGGGGCCTGTTATAGCGCCACCAGGAGGCCGATTTGTGCAAAACATATTTTTTGACAGTACTCCTACAGATTTTGTCCAAAAATCCCACAAATCGGTACACAGTATCTCTATAGTCATTAAACGAAACGGGTCTTTCAGATTTCTCATATTCCATCCTGATTGGCTAAAAATGCCTTCCAAAGTTTGCAGGAGTGCACCGTTTTGAACAAAATGCCTCAAATCATGAACACAGCATGCAATTTCCTTGAAATTTTGCACGCTCATTTCCATTAGGCCAAGGAAGAACTAACATTTGAAAAAAATCAAATCAGCCTCATGGTGGCGCTATAACAGGCCGATTCGTGTTTTTACCTATAAGTGCAGCGATCTGTGTAAAACTTTGTATGCACACTCCCTATAGGTCAAGGAAAAACCTTTGACCTGCCTTTTTCACATCTGCCTTTTATAGCGCCACCAGGAGGCCGACTTGTGTAAAACACATTTTTTTATACTACTCCTTCCAATTTTATCCAAATTTCACGCAAATCGGTACACATGATCTCTATAGTCATGTGATCACGACGGATGTGTTTGATTTTTCATATTCCATACTGATTGGCTAAGATTGACATCTAAAGTTTGCATTATTGGCTTGTTTTGAACAAAATTCTGCAAATCATGAACACACCGTCCAATTGCGCTCAAACTTTGCTCGCACATTCACACTATGTTGAGGAACAAATGCCAACCTTTTAACATTGGCCTGTTATAGCGCCACCAACAGGTCTAATTTAGCGAAACACATGTTTTTAACAAAATTTCTCAAATCATGAATGCAGTCAGTGTCCGATTGTCGTGCAAGGCCTAAGAAGAAATGGCACCCTTTTCACGTTGGCCTATTATAGCGCCACCAGGAAGCCACAATAGCCTACCTGACCTGGCGGAGACCTGTGCTCCGAGGAGCACTTTTTCTAGTTCTGCATGTACAGTATGGTGTTTAATTATTGTATGTGGAGAGGTTTATATAAAATGTCAGCATTAGTGTTTGTTCAAGTCTGGGAGAAACCATAACTATGCATAAGGTCTCGTAGCTATAATGCATAGTGGCTACGTTTGCTCGTGCAGGAAACAGGCCTGACACATTGTTTAAAGGGATAGTTCACCCCAAAAATGTATTTTTTCTATCGATTAGTCACCCCATGGAGACTTGAATCAAGGATTCAGAGTCTCCTTTGTGTCTCCTACCGAAACCGCTGCCTACCAGTCCGCTGGTCATCAAATTATTGGCTTAAGAATGCGACAAAAACTAAACAATAACCGTGAAATTCAAGTCTCCATGGGGTGACTAATCGATTGAAAAAAAGTCATCTTGGGGGTGAACTATCCCTTTAAGAATAAAATGCATGAGGTATCAACTTTGATACCCGTCAGAAACTAGAAGCTCCTCGTTGACAATGTTTTTGAATAGTTCAACAGGAACTTGATACAGTATGTATTTTTGTATATTTTCAACAACTGAAAAACATGACCCTTTCGACAGTCCATCGCAACTTCATTGAAATGAATAGGTGTGGGCGGGCCGTCCATTCTCTAGTTCAGATATATACTCTATGGGAACGCTGACAGAACATGGGCTGTAGTCCATTGTAGTCCAGAAAGTGGTATTCACCTCTGTGTTCAAAATAAAAACACAGACACAGACAAATGTCCTCAAATTATTCAAAATGAAGTTCCCCTTGAGAAATGGTATATTTTCATTTGAACCTTGAACATTTTGTTTTCATTGCGATACCGATAAAGGAATCAAAGCAAGAACACGATCAATTGATTGATAATTGAAATAAACATTCTCTGAAAATACTCAAGGCTCACCCATCTGCCTGTATATTATACAGTGCCTTCCATTGATGCTATGGGCTATGAGATCATAACACATGCAGACCAATATTATACCTTTTATAACAGCAAGCATGACTCATCATTGAACTATTGCTCTGTCTTGAAAAAGGAACTGGCAAGTTTTTTCACTGTTTATTTGGAGCAATGTGGCATCCACTCAGGGGGCCTGGACTGTGACATTAATTCAAGCCGGGAGTCACACACCCACCCAAACCACCCTGCCCACACACTGCACACACACACATGACAGTCTTAGTCATGGACAGTTGCTTCAGACCTAAATATAGTCTATTCTGTCTGAGGTGCTTCATTTCCTGTAAAGCAAACATGAAATCCCGCATACTGTAGTTTGGTTTGTCCACCACTGGCTGGGACACATAACAGGAGGACCCCAACAAACCACAGCAAAATCTACTAGCACTTAATCTTTGACGGTAACAGTAAGTAGTGCCAAGTTTAGTATTAAACTATATAAGAGCCATGTATTGTAGAATATCAACTGGTCTTCACGTTACAGTATATTAAGTTAAAAGTGTGCAGCTTGTTACAGGCTGGTGATTAATAATAATGAATAAATACAATGCTTAGCGATGCAATCAAGCAAATAACTCAATATTATACCAAATACTTGATGCTATGGGCTATGAGATCAACACATGCAGACCAATATGATACCTTTTTTAACAGCAAGCATGACTCATCATTGAACTATTGCTCTGTCTTGAAAAAGGAACTAGCAGGTATTTATTTTATTTTTTTAATACATTTTTCACTTTTTATTTGGAACAATGTGGCATCCACTCAGGGGGCCTGGACTGTGACATTAATTCAAGCCGGGAATCATACACCCACCCAAGCCACCCTGCCCACACACTGTACGCACACACATGACAGTCTTAGTCATGGACTGGAGTCATTCAGACCATAAATATAGTCTATACTGTCAGAGGTGCTTAATGTCCTGTAAAGAAAACATCCCACATACTGTAGGCCTAATAGTCACTACAACACTCACTTCCATATGTCGAAAGAGCCTTCCATATTAATCCAATAATTAAAGCATTATTCATGATACCGACAATGATACTGACATGATACTGACATGATACCGACAATGATACTGACATGATACTGACATGATACTGACATGATACCAATCTCGGAACCCAGAGACAACTGAAAAGGAAAAACAGCGACCTCTGCTGTTCGTTCCTCCTCAGTTATACTGTGGGACAATGCCGACGTAGCACCAGTGCGCAAAGAAACCGGGGTTTAAGTCTGCCTTCACCGCTCCACTTCCGGGTGGTGCGACTACGTTTTCATTCCCACTAACAATATTTCTACACGGAACACTAACACCACTTCTCCCAGAGAACATGGATCGTTTTGGTTATAAGCCCACTTGTTTCTATGATGAAAGAGTATGTTCAAATGTGAATATCTTTCCGTGGTTTTGTCTGCTCCGCGGACGCTATTGTTAAATTAGTTTCGGTTAGTTTCCAGGAGGGAAGGATGACGGACACGTGAATCCCGCCCACTACATTTGTTTGGGTAAAGCGTGGCCTGCTTCCTGATCTGAAGGCACGCCCACTCCCACACAGTGTGTACACGTTCTGACGAACCTTCAGGACAGATTCCAACGCAGTGCAGAATCTGTTCTTCAGAGATTAACATGATACTGACATGATACTGACCATGATACTGACAAGATACTGACATGAAACTGACATGATACTGACATGATACTGACCATGATAAACAAGATGATTGTATTATTTTGTCAGCAAATCATTTAGATTAGCTTCCCAATAGTCAATATAATATGCCAATACCAATATTCAATGCAATAAAATAGATAGCAAAACAAGAAAGGTCAACAGCAACTTCAACTTAAAGGGATAGTTCAACGCCAAAATCCATGGGGTGACTAATCGATAGAACATTTTTGGGGGTGAACTATCCCTTTAAGTGCTTGTAGTTCAGTAATATTTTTTACAGGCTGGTGATTAATAATAATGAATAACTACAATGCTTCTCAATGCAATCAAGCAAATAACTCAATATTATACCAAATATTTAGTACATACGTAGACTGTTTGTTGTGGCTTCTAGGTCAGTGATTTTCAACCTTTTTTAATTTCAAGGACCTTCAGTTTGATATGCATTAGTTAGTTGAGGCCTGAGGGTGTACAAATGGAACCTAATGGACCCTTAGAGGTCCATTTGATTCTCAACGATAAATCATTTAGTTGGCCTTGAGCACCCCTGGGGGTCCTGGACCCTAAGTTGAGAAAAAACAGTGCTCTATGGGCTCTGAACATATCAGTCAATTTTAAACCTTTGACAACATCCTCCTCATGCTACAGACCTTTTTTCCGTGTCTCTCTCCCTTTCAGCATCACCTCGTCTTTTTGTGACCTGTTATGGGGTTGGGGTCCATATTAGATCAAAACAACGTTATTTGTCAAATGACAAATAATCTCTGCTACGCTCCGACAGTCAACTGCTCCGCTGTGTTGACCTTGTGGCAGGGTGGAGAGTGAAACAAAGCAATCACGTCTTGAATCCTCTGAATAAAACTTTGATTACTGACATTTTGACCAATCGCTCTTAGGGTTGCAACAGGTAATCAAAGTAATCGATCGATTTAATTGAAGAAGAAAATAACATAATTGATTTTGCAGATCTACAAGCTCTCAGCGCATCATGAGCTTGTAGATCTGATATTTGCACAAATTGTGTGTCACACTGTTGCTTGACGAAGTAAAAACAGGGCTTACAGTAATCATAATAATCAAATTGGTTGATTTAAAAACTAAAAATATATAAAGATGAAACAGAAGATCAGAATAACGTGCTCCACAGTTAAGTAATCAATAGAATAATTGCTAAAAAACAGTCAATAGTTGCAGCCTTAATCTCTGACAATGTGACAACTGACAAGTGCATATTCTTTCTCTGACAGTAGGCAGGTTCTTTGGTAGGCCAGCGCAGAGTGGCCAGACCACACAGGTAAGGTGGGCTATCAGGAAATGTCTCGAATCACCTGGCGGTCAGACCCGACCTGCATCCACTTGCATGTGCCTAATGGTTCTATTTTATGGTTCTATTTTACCCAAAAAAATGTGTTGGAAAATAAATGCAGGACAGGTGAATGCATTTACTGTATTACAATTTATTACCATAATAAATGTTTGCAGGAGGCATAAGATCCATTTCTGTGTGGAGGCTTGACAAAGCACTACAGTATAAGTTAATATTTTACATTAAGCTCATGTTTGTCCCCAAAGTGACCAATATTAAGTCATTATTATTTGAAGGGAGTAAGCCTACACCACTGACACCACAAGTAGCCCAAGAATACCAACCAACTGAGGTTTTAAGGGCAACAAGGATGTAATGTTGTTGATTGTGATTGTGGGATACATGTGAGTGCTTTTCCCTGTTCTGTTTGGTCTATATCTGCTCAGACATGGAGAAGCCATTATGTGAAGGAGCTTTTTCCTGGTTGTCTCAGCGTGTTCGTCCTCTGAGGTGACACCGGCGCACACGTCTGGAAACACACATGTGACAGATGGTAACAGAGGCTTTTAGCTAAAGATCCAATGTTCTGCTAAACACTCACTTATTCACTCTGTCTCTAACACCACCCCCACGTCTCTCTCTCTCTCTCTCTCTCTCTCTCTCTCTCTCTCTCTCTCTCTCTCTCTCTCTCTCTCTCTCTCTCTCTCTCTCTCTCTCTCTCTCTCTCTCTCTCTCTCTCTCTCTCTCTCTCTCACTCACTCACTCAGGCAGGCACATACTATGCACACACATTCCAGGATGCTGTGGCCAAAGTCAGTCGCCTCCAGGTTTGCTCCACTAAGACTGTGCTTTTATCTACTTCTTATGTTGGATTTTTTTATCCAGTTATTATATAATTATACTAGGCTGATACCTGTTTGGAAGCCTCCGCTTATGCAGACCTGCCAACATGTACGCATTTTGCGTAGCAAACCCGCAAAAGTATATGGGTACAATGTGTCCCTCTAAAGCAGAGGTTCCCAACCACCGGTCTGCGGCCCAGTGTCTGCGAGACATGTACCACCGGTCCGCGAGAAGGTGGCCGGGAATTCCAAGTTTATGGATTGTACAAATAAACTTCACCCACAAACTCTCTGAGGGGTGTGGAGTTCAATGGTGCAACCCGGAAGTGCCCCTACCTCCCGAACACAAGGTCGCACAGGTATGACCTGGGTGCTGCAAGTGCATCGCTGCTCGGCAGCAGTGTTATAGCAGTGTTTAACACTTCAAATAGCCAAGCTTCGGTGACCATTGCTCTTATCAGCATAATATAGGACCAGGTCTGAAGGCCGCGCAACGACCTGATTGCTTATGCAATACCCGGTGTACATATTGACCCAGTGTACCCATTGTCATAGTACTTAGTGGAGTACCCTTTATCATAGTACTTGGAGGCCAGTCTATGACCTCAGTAGCCTACTATGACATCATATTAAGGACATCAGGAATCAGCATATGTGGGCATAAACGGGCACAGACAGTCCTCTCTGAGGTCACGGAACATAAACGCAGAGGTAATTATGCAGAAATACGTCTCAGATTGATATCTAAACCCCGGTTTACCAGCATTGTGCTAACAACACATGTACAATATTTGGAAAATAAAATGGCTGAACTGGGACTAAGGATTACACTGGAGTGCAATCTGAGAATATGAAACGTTTTGTCTTTCATCGAGTCAGAGGAATCTGGTGGATCCCAAGGTGGTGGAGTCTTCTTTATGACCCAACTGTAATTGGTGTAAAATCTGCAGGCAGCTCTGTCCCTACTTCACCACAAAATAAATGGAATACAAGGCAAGCATCCAAACACTGTAGTGATTGTACTGGGAGACTTAATCAGGTTCATCCAAAAAAAAGTCTTGCCAAATCTTTACCGAGACGTTAAATGCACCACTAGGAAAGACAGAAAACTGGATCATTGCAAGCAATAACAACACCAGAAGGTAGGCGTTGGAACACAGTTGCAGAACTTTCTCTGCAGGATGCAATGACGGACGTGGACTGGTCTGTGTTTCAACAAAGCTCTGAAACTGATGTCAACAAGTGTACAAATCATAAAGCATGGGTCAACAGATCCATCCATGTAGCTCTGAATGTGCGCACAGCTGCTGATAATGCTCCCTGACAGAGTGATATGAACAGCTGTCTGATACAGTCTATAGGCCTAGACATCTCTCATTGGCTATACAGTACAGCTTTTTACACAGCTTGATTGAATACAGATTGAATGCTCATTTCTGATTCCATGTATTTAAGTTATCAATCGCTATGAGTGATTGCAGTAATCTTTTATTAGAATAGAATATATATATAAAGAATATATAATATATATAATATTCTTCTATTCTCTAGAATAGAATAGAAGAATATTAGAATGGCTCAAATTAGCAATAGAGTACGGGATCAGAGGCATCAGATCAATGAGCCAGCTGTACATTAGACATAATGTTTACCATTATCGTTATTTTTGAGCAAAATGATTAAATCACTTGGCTACGGTTAAAAGACAAAACAAAAAAGATCAACACGAGCACTCTCTGTATCTGTCCCTTGTTCAGTCTCTATTTCGCATGCACACACACACGCGCGCACACGCACGCACGCACGCATTATTATTGATTGCTTTTTTAACCGCAACCCTGAACCTTAGCATCCCTATTCTTGGCATGACATAATAGGTGAACATTCGGCAAAAATAGCAGATCTACAAGTGCAGCTTTTAGATCTGCTACTGTCAAAGAATACATTTGTTGTAGATGGAAAAAAAAGAAGAGACCAAGTATAGACCCGTGGGAGCCCGGTCAACAAAGTATAGGGTTAAGTAGCCATGTAATAAGCGTGATAATTAACAGTGAACTGGTCATTATTGAGAAATAAACCACGACAGGCTGATGCAAGACCCCAATGCGAGGCGGAGAGGTCTGTCATTGTGGTTTATTTCTCAATAATGACTGGCTCACTGTTCATTAATATTTCCATTCGTAATGGCTTACTAAATCCATTAGTAATGGCTGTTAAGCAACATCAAGGAGCTCAAGGCGTCAAACATGGCCACCAAGGAGACGATGGTAATCCAATGCAATTTTTCAAGTGACTAAATAAGATTATGTGATGAACGAATGATCACACAGCCTGGTCTCAGTTGGATAACCTCAGGCAACAACAACAAATGTCTGGGTCTGTATCTTGTTTTCTCTGGACTCGATTTACACGCCTGAATTAAGGAAGTCGAAGACTGTAAATATCTTAGTTCATATGTGGCTGACAGCAGAATGGACTTTCTTGCCATAAAGGGACATGCTTGGAATGGCTGCAACAAACTCCTCCGAGTCGGGCAGTCTGGCATCGCAACTGCTACACAGCTCTCTTTCTTCAGGGCCTGTGTTTAATAATACATCCTAATGTGTGCATGGAGGCAATATTCCGCCTCAGGCCCCCTACACACTGCCAGATATTTGATCCAATTTGTCTGTCAGGGACCTTTTTTGTCGCTCGCCGACAAACCCCCCGATCTGACACAAGATCGGGCATTGCTCGGTGAGATGTTACTCGAGCGGTGTGAAAGGCACAGCGTGAAGATCCACCCGCGATAAAAAATAGCGCCGAGACCTTCCTGACCGTTTCTAGATTTCTAGCATGTTTGATATTTGGCTCTCTCGCCGACTGCAAATCATGCAATGTGAAAGGGGTTGCGATCACTCTGCGAGTAGATCCGTGCTACAGCCAATGAGAGCAGTTATTACAGTAAGGATAAGGATAATTCCTTTTAACAGGTCGTTCATGAAAGTCCTTGCGGTCTTGTTTCCAATGAGAACCTGTGAGCAATTAGGGGTTAAGAGTCTTGCTCAGGGACAAATTTCATTTCATCGACACATATGCTGACCTGGCCTGGAATCGAACCTGGGGCAACCAGGGCCTCTGGCTCCCTAGGCGGGTTCACTAACCATTCAGCTATGGCCGCCCCTAAGTATGCTAGAATCAGCAGCATCATGGACCAGGAAAGTCCTGACACTACGCAACTGGTGTTAGGTATGCAGGTATGAGGGGATATTATTCCTTTGTCACTTACTGTAGGCCTATAGAGTAGGTCTACATGTACATGTTCGTCATCATCAAGACTGGAATACGTTTTATCACCGTGGCGTGCCGTGAACGGAAATGCTTCTGACCAGTGTTACCAGATTTTGCGAGAGAAATAAGCAACCAGGTCTATGAAAACAAGCCCAAAAGAAGCGACTATAGGCCACACGAGCACTTTAAACCTATATAGAGATACATTGGCTATTTGAAAATAGCTGATCGACAAGCTCGTTGTGAGCTCGTAGATCGGCTATTCACAAAGAAAAATATTTAAAAATTGTGAACATTGTGGAATATTTTCCAAATCCACACAAATCTGGCATGGGGGTCTATGGTACAACCTATTGTCAGAAGTTGTTTGAGAACCACTGGTTTAAACAACATTAGGAAACAAGCCCAAATAAGCAACTACACTTTATAAACAATTAAAGGTACTGTAGGGTAAGTGATATTTTTTTTTTTTGTTAAAAAGGTTAAAGTACTATATTCTGATAGTAATCATTGCTACAGAGCGTTTGTTCGGTCACAGGGGTCTCTGCAGCTCTTTAGTAAACATTATAGTACATTTTCAGGTAGGTGACATTTTAAGGCAATCAGGAGAGGGCACTGAAAATGCATTTTCTGTTTAATAAAGAGCTGGAGAGACATGGGAGACTGCTTTTACTGAACAAACACTCTATAGCAATGAGTACTATTAGAATATAGAGCTATTTAACACTTATTTTAACCAAAGTAAATCACTTACCCTACCTTTAAGCCCCAAAAACGCAACCCGCAACTACCAATATTTAGACAAGCAACTTTACAGAAAAACAAGGCCAAAGTCGCTTATAATAAGCGACATGGCAACACTGATTCTGATTTGCAGCTGGTTGACATGTTTGTATCATAGAGAGAGAGAGACACATACAGAGAAATAGAGAATTATGTATGTCAATCATTAGCGTCCTGCCTCGGTCTCGTTGCATATATCACGGGAGCCTTGCACGTTTTTGTGAGAAGTCGGTTAAAATGAATTGGAATAAAAGCAAATGTATGTATTGGGTCTTGATCGCAACGTGGTGAAACATCTTGCAATGTGTGATCCCGTGTCGGCGATCGATCATATAGTGTGAAAACCACAACGATATATGACAGCCGATTTCAAGAAAAAGACTTGTGTAGTGTGAAGTGCTTAACGATCTGATGACTCCCCTATCACTTCAAATATCGGGCAGTGTGTAGAGGCCCTTAGAAGGGCAACTTTCAACTATAGAGAATATTATCCCATCACTCAAAACTCATTTCAAATTTGCATAATCAATTGAGTGCAGTGATCTCATGTCAATACATTCCTCTGATCAATGTCCTGTCACACACACACACACACACACGCACACGCACACGCACACACACCCACACACACACACACACACACACACACACACACACACACACACACACACTCAGAGGGAGCAGGGAAGCAGGTGAATATATGCCAAGGTTTGTGTTCAGCTTAGTATTCTAAGTATTAAAATAACGTGACTGTAAATGGAAAATAATTTGGATAATGGAAAAAAAGAACCCCAGAGAGGTACATCTCTTCTTTCTCTGAACTGAAAATAACTCCAAGGTCGGTGAGCATTTCATCAGGGGCTCATACAGAACTGAAACACTAATTAATTAGTCCTAATAAGAGACAATGGACAGATTCTCATTTTCACCAGCTGGTATTTCTGAGGATATTTCAGAAGGAACATTGGTTTCAGGTCAGATGAAGTACATTTTTCATTCTTTTATTGATCTGAGACTCCCGTAAAAGCACTGTTTTCTCCCACTGAGAAGCTCTATGCTTTTTTTCCTGTCAAATTATTTCTCTTTATAGAAGATGCATGCCAGTCCTCGGGCTTCATCACATCTTGTAGGCTATTTTCTGATAGACACTAGTTATAATATCATTGCTGTCAGTGAGGAACCTTCTATGTCCAAAGCTGTTACTTTTCAGGAAATGAAAAAAATAACTTGTGTTCCAATGTAGTTATTTAGCCACAAGACATTTTTAGTGTAAATAATGCTGAAATGATGGTATCTACGATAGGCAGGCAGCAATCACACTGAGAAGGTTCAGTACAAAAATACAAAAGACTAAAATAGCTTCAGGCAGACATACGGAGCAGACAGAGTGAGGAAGTTTGCACAACCAGGCAATCAAATACTATAACTTATAATTTGCAAAATTGAACTCTCACTCTGCTTTAGGAAAAGGAGGAATTCCAACCATCAAGCAGAGTCTTTGGGTTTACCGATTTACAAAGCTGTGGCAGCAGGGAGGAAAGTGACTGGTAAAAGTCACTTTCACATCAAAAACCTTTTAATATCAGAAGGGAGAACTTGATCAAATGCATGCGTATTCATAAGGAACCTGGCTGCCTTCGCCTCACCTTTTCATAGCAGTCTGTCTTCCCACACCTGGAGGACTCCATCTGGCTGTTCGTTCAACACAGAGCAACATAGAGCAATCGCCTTTGGACCACATGGGTTTGATCTTTTAGTCTGCGTTTCCAGACGCCTTTTAGGCTTCGTAAATAACAGGGCAGATATGTGATAAATGACTTAAATATACAAAGAAATTACTGAAATATTTAATAACTGTATACTTTATCTTTATATAGTGGGACTAGCCGCTCTACAAGCTCACATGTGTCGCGATGTGGCGGCTTGTGAGCTTGAAGATCTGCTATTTCCGCAATTTTTATCATTGAAAATCTACGAACAACATAATAAATAACTGCGTTTTTATAGCACTTTTCCAAGTGCTCAAAGAGCTTTACAATGGTTCATTCATTCATACAGGGGGGGACATTGGGAGGTGAACCGGCGAACAGTCGACGCCAGCGTCCTCACTTCCCACATGCACACACCAATGGTGGCAAGCTAGCGCCGACCAACTTATTGGAGGCAATGTAGGGTTCAGTGTCTTGCCCAAGGACACTTCGACACTAACTCTGGGGGAGTCCGGGATCAAACTGGGAACCTTGCGGTTCCCATCTGGCCGCTCTACCGACCACTCTACCCCTGAGCCACTGCCGCCCAACATGGAAACGATTATGAAGCTAATGCAAAATAATTGTGATGATCTCAAATAATCTCGACTAGAATTGTGACAGACCTAACCATCCCACTGAGAGTTAATACCCAGATTAAAGCACACACACTCTCTCTCTCTCTCTCTCTCTCTCTCTCTCTCTCTCTCTCTCTCTCTCTCTCTCTCTCTCTCTCTCTCTCTCTCTCTCTCTCTCTCTCTCTCTCTCTCTCTCTCTCTCTCTCTCTCTCTCTCTCTCTCTCTCTCTCTCTCTCTCTCTCTCTCTCTCTCTCTCTCTCTCTCTCTCTCTCTCCCTTCCCTCGGGTCATTTTCATCTAAAACAGACATCTGAACGCATGTGATTGATAACAGCATCGTCCTCGGTGCTCGTTCACATGCGGTCCATGGATTAACAGAACGCATGCTGATAAGGCGGCAGTGATAACAATCGTACATCTGTGCACCACGTTGTGGGAGTATCATTTCATTTTCATATGTGACTTCAGGTTGTAGTAATGAGACTCTTTGACGTTATCAGTGGCCATATCTTTTACCGCAGATATACTCAAGGCATTTGGTCTCAGTTAGAAGCAGGTGGATATTCTGTACACGAATCTTTATGAACCGCTGTACACTAATTGGAACATCCAGTTAGCAGCTACGTGCTGCTGGACAAGCAGATGGCATGCCACCTTCACACTTATGAGAAAAAGCGATGATAATGTGTTTGCATTCAGCATCCACATGTGCCTCCTTAAGTTTATAGATCGCCTGCAATGATTCTAGCAACATGCAAAGTTTTTGATATCACATGGTATAAAGTCTGTCTGTAAACACATCAACAAGAGCAGCTTTTTTGACATTTACCAAATAAACCCTAGCATCCATATTCTGCGCATGTCATAATAGGCGAACATTCTGCAAAAATAAGTAGGTGGGCTATTTTCGCTGAAGAGAAAAGGAGTGTACCATGTATCAACGCCTGGGGCACCCTGGTCAGTGAAGTGTATAGGGTTTAACCACTTAAGCCCCATATAGGTAACCGGAGTCCCTCAGGGCTCAATACTAGCTTCTTTTTAGTTTTCTGTTATTGTGGGGAAAGCTTTCGCTGAAAATAGCCGATCGACAAGCTCACAATGCGACGCAACGCATCGCGTTGTGAGCTTGTCGATCTGCTATTTTCAGCGAAAGCATTCCCTGCAATACGGATATTGGGGTTTAGGATATAACTTGGTGTGTCTTTATTTTGACCTTAGGAGTTGTTGTTTTCTCAAAGACTCTCTTTTTTCTCCTCATCCATCTTCCACTCTGTGATAGTCGCAGTCTAATTGCTATGTCTCTGTAGTAGTATTCAATATACGCTCTGGCTTTTTTGTGTTCCTCCACATTGGCGTTTTTTATTGTTGTATGTTCATGGCAATAACAATTTTCTATTCTATTCTATCATCAACATTAATAACAAAACTTTCCGAGGTGCACTTTCCGATCTTTATAGTTATATAAAGTATTTATAGCGCTTGGTGTGAACAGCCCTCACTGTGTCCATGCTCTGATACACAATATTAACAAGGTATTCATGCTGCAACAAAGCTTGGGCTTATTTATTATACACCGGTATGAAATGTTCATGGAGTCGTGAAACATTCCTTTTTATCAGAGCAACGACGTGACTGACAGGAATACTGGAATACAGGAGAGGAAGCCTGGCAGAATGGACAGATGAATGACTGGAGAATGTGCCAGGAAACATTATGTGTTTGCACATAATCTAACCCACTGCTTCGAAACCTTTTTCCTTGGAGCCCCCCTTCTTACATCTGACACAAGCTGAGACCCCCACATGTGCATGCACACTCAAACACATGCACACGCAAACGCACATGCGCGCACGCACATACACACACACACACACACAGAATCTTGTGTTTTCAATCATATTACGATAGCCCTATATATTATTATATTTCTGGAAATACCATGAGCGTGTAGATCAGAAATGTTTACAATTTTTGAAACTTTTTGTAAAATCATGAAAAACTAGAAAAAGTGCTCCTCGGAGCACAGGTCTCCGCCAGGTCAGGTAGGCTATTGTGGCCTCCTGGTGGCGCTATAATAGGCCAACGTGAAAAGGGTACCATTTCTTCTTAGGCCTTGCACGACAATCGGACACTGACTGCATTCATGATTTGAGGCATTTTGTTAAAAACATGTGTTTCGCTAAATTAGACCTAAATTAGACCTGTAGACATGTTAAAAGGGTGGCATTTGTTCCTCAACATAATGTGAATATGCGTGCAAAGTTTGAACGCAATTGGACGGTGCGTTCATGATTCGTGGAATTTTGTTCAAAACAAGCCAGTAATGCAAACTTTAGATGTCAATCTTAGCCAATCAGTATGGAATATGAAAAATCAAACACATCCGTCGTGATCACATGACTATAGAGATCATGTGTACCGATTTGTGTGAAATTTGGATAAAACTGGAAGGAGTAGTATAAAAAAAATGTGTTTTACATAAGTCGGCCTCCTGGTGGCGCTATAAAAGGCAGAGCAAAGTTTTTTCCTTGACCTCTAGGGAGTGTGCATACAAAGTTTTACACAGATCGGTGTAATTATAGGTAAAAACACGAATCGGCCTGTTATAGCGCCACCATGAGGCTGATTTTTAAAAAATCCAATGGTAGTTCTTCCTTGGCCTAATGGGAATGTGCGTGCAAAATTCCACGGAAATTGCATGCTGTGTTCATGATTTGAGGCATTTTACAGAGCACTCCTGCAAACTTTGGAAGACATTTTTAGCCAATCAGGATAGAAGAATGGAGTTTAATGACTATAGAGATACCGTGTACCGATTTGCGGGATTTTTGGACAAAATCTGTAGGAGTAAAGTCAAAAAATATGTTTTGCACAAATCGGCCTCTTGGTGGCGCTATAAAAGGCCCATGAGAAGAATTTGGGGCAAAGGTTCTGAATTGGCATCCAGGGAGTGTGGGTGCACAGTGGCACTGTGATCAAGCCAACGGTGGCAGAGATTAGCTGGTCACAGACGGACGGACACACACACGGACGGACGGACGGGGTGGAAAACATACTCTCTCGCCATGCCTTTCGGCCTGGCGGAGACAATGACTATCCTATCCTATATCAAAATTGCCTAGAGGGTCAACCAACGGTGGACGTCACAAATGTAACATGAGAGGTGCACCGTTGCTCCAATCCGCACCAAACTTGGCACAAACACTGTTCAGGGGCCTGCTATCAGAATAGTCAAACCAGGGACCACGTTGGGGGCCCCCGGGGCCCACAGGTACCCTGTTTCTCTAATCCGCACCAAACTTGGCACAAACACTGTTCAGGGGTCTGCCATGAATATAGTCACACCCAAAAAACTAAATTGCATACATATGGGCCACTACAGCAGTGTTTTTACACTTCAAATGGCCATAACTCGGTGACCATTGCTCTGATCAGCACAATTTAGGGCTGGATTTGAAGGCAGCATAGAGGCCTGAGAATCTAGTATTTTCAATGCCCATTATGAGTTTGTGCAACATGTTTGGACCGCCTCTAACAAAAGGGCAAGTGAAAACCTCAAGCACACCAACCCTAGTCATATCGGAGCAATATAGCCTCTATAACACGTTTTGTTTACCAATACCAAAATAAAATAAAATAAAAATAAAACGTTTGCAAGCCCCATTTCGTACTTTCACAAAGAAATGAAAAAAGAAGCTTGGAGATCTGCAACAGTTAGGAAGTAGGGAGACAAAGCCTGACAGGATGAATGACAGATGAATGTATGTTTCTGGAAAAGGTACAGCAGGTACGTTTTACAGAAAGTCAGAAATCCTACCTAAACCACATGCTTTCTTCTAGCCTTCTTTGAAGAAACTCATTGATCAGATCATCAAAGTCCAGCTCCCAGACAAGGTTCTGACTCAATGGCCATGAATGACAGTCTGTTTCGGCACCTCTCTGTATCATCATTGTCCTTACTTACGTCAGGAATCGTCAGATAGAGTCATAATGCAATATGTATATTTTTACTTCATTATAGAATCAATGCTCCCCTAATATAACATACAGAATACAATGTGTCTGCGTCCTTCTGCAGTATCAGACACAGCCAGTGTGACTACAGACTGTATTGTGATGAAGCAGAATTCAACCAGAGTGGGAAATGCTGCTTGCTCGGCCAGTCGGCCTCCTTGTGCTTCCACATAGACATGCTGCAAATCGATACGTGCACAGACCCACACACAGACACTCTTCATGCACCTGACATATAGTACACACACGCACGCGTGCGCACACACACACACAGGGCTCACACACACACACAAGGCTCATGTCGGAGTGGAACAAAGTAACATGGTGTCACAGCTGAAACAGCAGCCAGACAGAACAAGAGACACCTGAAGGTGACTGTCATCATATCACACTTTCAGAGACATAACTGAACCAACGCATTCTCACACCCGTCGTTCAAACAGGTGACAATGTGGGACAGGATTTGACAATGAGGCACCCATTTGACGGGGCGGGACTCCCCTGCGTGACGCGTTCACGTGACAGCTACCGTCCTGTCACATCGCATGTTCTAGAGGACGGATGATTTATGCATCCTAGCCTTTCGGTATGCAACTCAAACGGTGCTGATTCAGCAGAAGCGGACTTCGCGCCGCTCGGCACGGCCACTTGCTCGCCTAGCGGCTCACTCGCAGGTGCTTCACAGGGCTGAAGTCTGCTTCTGCCTTATTTTACTTTTTTTTGGCGTTCATGTCAACCTACTGTATTACGAGTTGGGAGTGAGAACAGCACTTCCACATTTAAAAACAACAAGACAAAACCTGAAGCAGATTTAGCCCCAAACACTGCAGTACGACTTTGAGCTCTTAAAGGAGTAGTTCACCCAAAAAAACTACACACCCCATGAAGCCTTGAATTCATGTAGATTTTATAGTTTTTGTCACATTCCTGAGCCAATAATTTGACGACCGGTGGAGTTTAGACATTAGCATTTTCTGCCAGTGATCAAATTATTGGCTTAGGAATGCAACAAAAACAAAAAAACTCCATGAATTCAACACTTCATGGGGTGTGTAATTAACAGAAAATAAGACTTTTTTTTTCCTTTAAAGGGCAAGACCACTTTGGTTGAGGTTTGGGTTGTGTAGTTACCTTGGCATGACGTAACTCCAAAGGTGGACAAGAAATAAAAAAATAATTGCTCCATTGATTAGAAATTGATAATTCAAAATCTGCTCCTCATTGACTTACAGGTAAAACTGCTCTCAAAGTCACTCTTTTAGCACAAAAACGAACGCAAACAAAGTTGATTCAGACAATATAGAACATCACCAAACCCAGTACTGTTTTTTTACTGGGTTTAATAAAAATGTCAACTTCCTGTTGATTTTGCCATTTTTAATAAGTAGAAAACCCGGACTGGATCGGCGGATCCGGATCCAGATCTTCAAATAGTAAAATCAACAGGAAGTTGACATTTTTATTAAAAAAACAAACAGTACTGGGTTTGGTGATGCCCTATAATTCTGAATCAGCTATGTTTGGGTTCATTTATGTGCTAAAAGAGTGACTTTGAGAGCTATTTACCGTACAATGTAAGTCAATGAGGAGCATATTTTGAGTTATCAATTTCTAATCAATGGAGCAATTATTTTGTATTTCTTGCCCACCTTTGGAGTTACATCATGGCAAGGTAACTACACAACCCAAACCTCTACCAAAGTGGTCTTACCCTTTAAGAGCTGCTATCTGCAATCCGTCATGTTTACTTTTAATCAACAGACGAAAAAGTGCAAAGCAAAATCCTTTTTAGATAAAACTATGAGAGTTTAAAATTGACCATTATCATGTCTGTTTTTACATGGTTCTTACACACCGGGAGCATTTATTTTGTGTGATTAACTCACATTAATTTAAACTGGAGTTGCTGTCATGAGTCCATCCTCACAGAGTGGGGACATTACGAGGCTATAAAGCATCATCATTATTTTTCAAAAATGAGATGAATTTCTTGCCACAAATAAAAGCATCAACCTGTTTGAAGGTGCATCACCAAATGAATAGTTCCAGATGAACAATTCCACAACACATTTTTGGATTATTCTTTCATCACTGTGTAAAAACCTTCACAGTTAAGTTAACATTGGATTTTGTTGTGAGGGTACCGGTACATGCTACCAAAGCTGTGACCCACGCATTGTGTGACATCCTACCTAGACAAATTATTTGTTTACAAACATTGAGACTGCACGCACAGGTGCCGGTTTCATGTAATCAATTCCCAACAGATCCCCAAACATGTTGTTTTGGGGTGCGCTGATTTCATTCAATGTCCTCGTCCTCCTGTGAGTAGGCTAAACAAGGCAAATGAAGGTAAATATACTTAGCTGACATAATAGCTGACATAAGCTCACATCGCATCACAGATACAACCGTTGTGAGCTTGGTGGTCTGCTATTCTTGGCCGTTCTCTGCGCACGACACCGTCTATAGCTACTGTACTGTAATAGTAATAGTTGCACCTCAACTCATTACCTCTTTCGCACTCTTTCTCTTTTCATCTTCTTGTTTTATGCACAACGAGAGACAACATGGGGATTTTGGCATCACAGTTTAAGTGAAAAATCTATCAAAATGTATTCAGCCGTCTTGCAGAGGGAACAAAGGCCCCTCCCTGGTAAAGAAATGCAAGAGCGAGAAATAAAACGATCGGGGAAGGATGAAAGGAAGGGAGAAAGGAGAGAGATGAGAAACGAAGGGGGGTGGAGAGGGTGGGCTGAAGGAGAGAAAGAGGACAGAAACAGAAAGAGAATCATAAAGAAACCGAAAAAAATCTGATGCAAAATCACAGTAATATAAAGAATCAAACAGGGACAGCACAGGGAGCAAGAACCAAAGAAACTGTGAAGCAAGAGGTAGAGAGAGAAAAAAAGAAAGAGAGAGGAGAAACAAACGTAGAGAGAAACAGAAAGAGAGACAGAGAGCAAGTAAATGTAAAGAGACAAAATGAGACAGAGAGCAATATATAGTATCCTGTGAAAAAGTCACGCAGGAAGTCAAATGGACATTGTATTTCTATGCTCAGAGAATATTCAGGGTACTTGAGACTGAATCTCAACTAAAGGTCAGAGCTTCAGTTTGTTTGTGTGTGTGTGCGATGCGTGTGTGTGCGCGTGCGTGCGTGCGTCCGTGCGTGCGCGTGTACAGTATAGCACGCCCACACAACATAAACCATCAAACCCAGGGCACTCAGTTCACACTATGCAGTTTCTCTTAACACAAGCTGCAGCACCAAACACTGTGGCTAGACCAAAGCAAAATACTCAAATAAATAAACAATGCATCATCATCATCATCATCATCATCATCATCATCATCAACATCAACATCATCAACATCATCATCATCATCATCATCATCAACAACAACATCTCCACTTACCTGTGAGTGTCCTTGAAGATGCTAATGAATCCTCCAGGGAGAGGCACAACCTCTGCTAAGCTAGCTATTAGCCTCAGCCCTAATAACCCATTGGGTATTTCAGGCAATATCTGTTCTGAGCTAAGCTAAGCTTATACACAAGAAGGAAGCTGTTAACCGTTCAGTGGGTTTCTGAACCAAGTCCATCCCATCAGTAGAGGCTATACTCAGAGTTAATCCCGCCCGCTCACTGCCCCACTGTCTCACTGGTCAGAGTGTCGAGGGTCATGGAGCAGCTGGTTCACATTGGGGGTTTGAATGGAGTGATATTAGGTGTAAAGATGTTTTGACAGTTTTTAAAATGTTGATCAATCTAGGGGTCCGTGCTTCAACATTTTGATTCTAAATGTACGGTAATATATTGGTCGATTGTCCAGTTCTAAAAGTCGGTTGACTGAAGCTGTTCTGCTAATTCTACTTTAGTAAAAAGTAGGCTTCTGTGGAAGACTCTCTCATCTAATGCTACAAATTATTACTTTCAACAAAATAATGACCACCTCTCATTGCCTCTCTTGCTCACGTACACCTTTTGTACGACAGTGCTGCGAGGTAAACAAACAATGCCGACACTATTTACAGTGCACCAGTGCAAACTTTCTGAAATATAAAGTGGAAGACGTATGGGTTTTATAAGACAGACGGAACATTGGACAAGTCTGGCCATTTGTAAGGTTTGTAGAGTGATTAAATACAGCGGCAGCACAACAAACCTTAACACTGATTTAAGACAGCATGGTGAAACCAACAAGGATTCTATGGATACTAGTACAACAAACAAGAACACTAAGACAAGGGGATTAAAACATGTGTCCAGCCACAACTTGGTGAGGTCTACTGTAATCTCAGCATCTAGCCCATTTCATTATTAAGGACTTACAAACTTACATTTAGTTGAGAGAGATGGCTTTCTAGACATATAGTAAACACATTAAAGCTGAGGTACAAGCTACCAAGTAGACAATATTTGCGAGCATGTTTGCTGAAACTGCAGCCCTGCATAAGGTATCCCCAAACAAACACACTCTCTCACTCACTAAACACAACATAAATTATACAGTGCTTTGCTAAAGCCTATAATTCAAAGTACACCGGTGTCGCTTGGCAAAAATAACAGATCTACAAGCTAACAATGCAACACTCTCGTGCGAAGGAGTACAAAGAGAGCTTAACAGTCTGCTTTTGAATGTATTGCTATGAGTAGCTGTATTGTTTTACTGCTGGTACTACACATTGTTTGCTATCAGTATGTACTGAATTATAGATACCGTACATTGTTTACTTTGTTCTGACAGTATGCACTGCATTTAACCATAATGCACACCGTTTA
This sequence comes from Gymnoscopelus microlampas, assembly GCF_963454915.1. NCBI lineage: Eukaryota > Metazoa > Chordata > Actinopteri > Myctophiformes > Myctophidae > Gymnoscopelus > Gymnoscopelus microlampas. The sequence goes on from NC_139962.1 coordinate 21,978,283, forward strand.
CTATAATTAAACTTTTGGGTTTGATATCAAATTCATAACCACTTTTAGATAATTGGCTTATTATCTCTGCTAGGCCGGAAGGCCTGTACAGTGTACACGTCCTTACATACAGTCTCTCTCTCTCTCTCTCTCTCTCTCTCTCTCTCTCTCTCTCTCTCTCTCTCTCTCTCTCTCTCTCTCTCTCTCTCTCTCTCTCTCTCTCTCTCTCTCTCTCTCTCTCTCTCTCTCTCTCTCTCTCACCAGCTCTATGTGTTGGTCTAATTAGTACATCACTCCAATATCACCTTATGTTGTCTGGGTGCTAATGGGTACGTGTTTGTGTGTATGTGTGTGGGTGGGCGAGAGAGAGAGCGATTGAGAGTGTGTATGTGTAGTGTGGGGGGGGGGGCTGTCAATGATGGTTAGCATCACAGAGCTGCTGTCAGGGCCACAAATGCAACACAACCTGTTGAATACCCAGAGGCTGCCTGCAATTACCAACCCCGCGCAGAGCTGGGACCCCGGGGACACTGACCCCATCAAAACAAGAGTGGAGGGGGCATAGAGGGATTGGTGGTCTTTTGTTTTCTACGTCCGTCTTTGCTTTCCACATGACCCACGGGGTCATGAGAGACAAAAAGAAAAGAGTCGTGGGGGTGAAACAGCTATATGCGTGTGTGTGTGTGTGTGTGTGTGTGTGTGTGTGTGTGTGTGTGTGTGTGTGTGTGTGTGTGTGTGTGTGTGTGTGTGTGTGGGCGACTGCGTGCACATGTGTGTGCCTGCGCACGCGACCCCCAGTGAACCAGCCTGGTCTCCATGGCCTGGCCCCTGACTCAGAGGGACAGTGGGACGGCGAAACGGACAGCAGCACGGGGCCCCTATAACCAAGCACTGCTTCTCAACCTTGACATGTTGACAGATCAACATGGCTCCAAGACACTGAACCTTCACTGTCGGCAGTGAAGAGGGGGTCTTTCAAAACACTGTACAAAGACCACCCAGTTGGGGTGGGATGGGGAATGGGGGTGCAGTTTGTGCAGAGTGTATTCGGAGGCCAAAGCATACTGGGTTAAAAAAATAATGAGTATTTTAGATGGTATGCACTTTCAAAGGAGTGGCTTGGCTCCCTGTGCTAAAAGCACTGGCACTCCCTTAATTCCAAAGAGTGTTTCTTTTCTTTTTTATTGAAAATGTTCTCTAATGACAGATAAAAGCAAGGACACCCTCCTTTGTCCTCCTTCTCTTAGATTTATGTTTGCTTGTACAATTTGTCATCATGGAATCACAAACACAAAGTTGTGATGGAGACACAATTTTTAGATTATGTGACATCCTTGCCATTATACTATTTAATGGCCTTTGCTAATTCACTGTTTTAATTTGACTCCAGGGGGTTTTCAGTGCTGAGCGTCAATTTAGTATTTGAGTCTTTTTTAATTATTTAATTTAATTTAGTTAAATACAATATCAATGCTCCTAATGACTGCATGAGAAACAAGTATTTATGAATTCTGGGTATTGTAGTGTCTTCTCAGGTGTTGCATGTTATCGAAGCAAATTGACATCAAATGGCATCTAGAATTGTTATGAAATGTCTTTGTTAGTACGTGCTAATATACGGGGGTACGTCAATCATTTCTCTCTCTAGATTCGAGAAGGGGGGCTGGTCCAAAGGGACATACAGTATGCGCTGTCAATTGGTAACTGTCCCATGTGCAGTGGCATGGTGACAGCGTAGACTCCTGTCTCTCATGGATCCCCACTGGTTTATGCTTGAAACCTGTCAAGGGATTTCTTTGATGCTTTCTTTTCTGCCTGCTTCCCTACAGTTAACCCATTCAAACCGGGAACACATGTGGCTATACTTTGGCTATTTAGAAATAGCAGATCTACAAGCTCATGTAGATCTGCTATTTTTTTGAAAAATCGTGAAAATTTGTGCAAATCTTTTTAAAGCGAACATGTTTAACTCAAATCTTCTTCTGGGGGTCCCTAGATTGATTTGGGTTCCGTCAAAATATTTTGAGATGGGGGTCCGCGGCCAAATATATATAATTTTTGGGTTCCTTGACATAGAACCACTGATCATAGAAACATAGGTTTTTTTCAGAAAACTGTTAGGTATTTAGAAGACATTTTTTAGAATCGGCTTCAGGTCTTGATGGGTTCAGTGAAAACGGGGGTAACATTGTAGTATGCAATACCATCCGTTACAAAGAAGACCTTGTTGGGTAAAAAAAAGCATCTGGTTTATGAGCAGGACAGACGGACTGGACTGTTGCTTGGTTGAGAAACAGTGGGCTAGGGAGCCCGTACCACCTGGTAGAAACGTATTATCAACATTGTTAATCTATCGCACCAACTCCACCACTCCCCAGGAGTATCTGGCCAAATACATCTCTGTAGAATTAAAGTTGAATTTAATCAAATAATCATATACATCAAAACACAATTTCAGAGGAAAAACAGCTGATTTATAGCTGGAGAATTAGAATTTGGAATTTACGAGAATGTGGATTTTTGACTGAAAGTTTTTGTTAAGAATACATTTGAAACACTTCAGATACTCCTGTGGAAAGCCACGCCCATGTGGAACTTCATCATTCATTCAACCATCCAATCTCTCTCTCTCTCTCTCTCTCTCGCCCTCCATACAGTGGGAATGGCCATAGTGGTTTTGTGGTGAAGATGAAGTGGAAGGGCACTATGTAAATATATCTTTTCATCTCTGTTGGTTCTGTATCCCTGTCCACTTACACTGCACATCTACGCGGATGGACTTGATAGCAGCCACCCCCACCCCGTTGTCAGCCTTGCAGTAGTAGCGGCCCCCCTGCACTCTCTGGATGACTTTGATACGCAGCGTCTCATTGTAGATGGACGTCTCCTGGAACTTCTCTGACGCACTGCCTGCTGTCTTCGTCCACCTGACCTGAGAGAGAGAGAGAGAGAGAGAGAGAGCGAGAGAGAGAGAGAGAGAGAGAGAGAGAGAGAGAGAGAGAGAGAGAGAGAGAGAGAGAGAGAGAGCGAGAGAGAGAGAGAGAGAGAGAGAGGGGGGGGGGGGGTGTTGTGAGTCTTTGTAAAAATTGTCTAAATGCAAACAAGCTTAACTGAAGTCAGAGAAGAGGATAAGAGAGAAAGAGAATGAATTCAGTCTCTTTGATGAAACATCTGTCTTGCACGACCACAAACACTTGTCTCTCACTGTGTTACCCATATCCATGCTGCCATGAGAGCATGTGAGCAGAGGCGAGCAGAGAGCTCCGGTGCAGGTCCAGGTGCTTTTGCCACTCAAGACAATTTAAATTAATTATTAATTATCCTTTATAATTAATAAATAAGTATAATATATACTTAATAATAATAATACTGGTAATGAATTACCAGGGAGGTAAGCTAGGGTGCTTATTTTCAGCCACACTCTACATACAGACACACACATTAAAACCCATGGGAGCTGACCAGTACAACCTCTGTCTTATACTGATGGCGTTGGGGGAGGGGTCAGTGGTGGCCAATCACTTCCCCATCCAGATTCTTCCTGCCGGTCTGGGGAATCAAACCAGGAACCTTCCAGCAACAAGTACACTCTTCATACCTTTAGGCCAAAGCTGCCCCAAACAATGAACAATGCCTATGTCTCTTAGTAAAAGGTATAGCCTAGTAATTCCTTAGGCGTTGAAATTGGATGGCATGTGTTTTTGTGTTTCTCTTCGAGGAAGAGCATCTTGTGAGCATGGCGTGGCATTTCTCCCTGTCAACTGCACTCACATGCTCTGGTTGTCTCTGCCAGGCCGAAAGGCATGGCGAGAGAGTATGTTTTGCACCCTGTCCGTCCGTCAGTGTGTGTGTGTGTGTGTGTGTGTGTGTGTGTGTGTGTGTGTGTGTGTGTGTGTGTGTGTGTGTGTGTGTGTGTGTGTGTGTGTGTGTGTGTGTGTGTGTGTGTGTGTGTGTGTGTCCGTCTGTCCGTCTGTGAACAGCTAATCTCCCACGCCGTTGGCATGATCGCAGCGAAACTGTTCACACACACTCCCTGGATGACAATTCAGAACCTATGCCCCAAATTTTTCCACATGGGCCTATTATAGCGCCACCAGGAGGCCGCTTTTTGCAAAACACATTCAACTTTGTATGTGCACTCCCTATAGGCCAAGGAAAAACCTTTGCCGTGCATTTTTAACATCTGCCTTTCATAGCGCCACCAGGAGGCCGACTTATGTAAAACACATTTTAGGATATTACTCCTTCAGATGTTATCCAAATTTCACGCAAATCGGTACATATGATCTCTTTCGTCATGTGATCAAGACGGATCTGTTACATTTTTCATATTCCATCCTGATTGGCTAAGATTGACATCTAAAGGTTGCAGGAGTGGCCCGTTTTGAACAAAATGCCGCAAATCATGAACGCAGCGTCCGATTGCGGTGTAACTTTGCACGCACATTTGCACTACGTCGAGGAAGAAATGCCACCCTTTCCACATTGGCCTTTTATAGCACTACCAGCAGGTCTAATTTAGCAAAAAATTATGAATGCAGTGTCCGATTGCCATCAGAGGCCTAAGAAGAAATGGCACCCTTTTCAAAATGGCCTATTAGAGCGCCACTAGGAGGCCACAATAACCTACCTTACCTGGCGGAGACCTGTGCTCCGAGGAGCACTTTTTCTAGTTCACATATCATTCCTACATCCCAAAAAAAGATACCCCAAGCAAAATCCTATAGATTAAGAGAGAGAGACAGAGAGAGAGACATAGCGAAGACAGACAGAAAGGCAGATAGAGACTGCCTTGAATGAACAAACATAACAGCAGAAACATGAAAATGATTATATGGTGAGTCTCCTGTGATATGAAAAATAATCAGTCAAACGGATCTTATCAGAGACACACTGTAGCTGACTAGATAAACCAGAGACAGTGTGATAGAGTTGACTCTATCAGATTAGAATAAGATAAATTGAGTCGCTAAAGAAGGCAACACAAACAACATAAGACTCTGCTATCAACAAAGCCTATAAACAAAACGTTCTGCATGTCATTAAGAAAATCCACCAGTCATAGACTTGGATTGAATGTTAATGTCATCGTTTAATGAACTGGTGGTCATCAGTAACTGGAAATATATGCTTTTCTATACGAAAAGAGTGTCCTTTAGAACTACTGTTAACACTTCATGTTGTATCAGTCACCAATGTTCCCAAATATAAAATATATATGATAATATGTATGTCAGAACATTAGATTTAGATTTAGAGCTAGGAGACTTGTCTTGTTAGTCAGAATGTACTGCCCGGGGGCTTTTCCAAGATGGTGCCGGAGTGAACCGACTTTGGCTATATAACATGAAAATGATGTGAATATTTGTCAGTGATGTGTGATCATCTACACCACATCACTGATAGAATCTCTCTCTGCTCCGTCGAATGGATGGGAATCACATTAGACGCTGCAGTGGGGCCACCCGCGGTACTAAACGGAGAGCATTAAGACATCCTTAGAAGGCCTTTACATAAACAGATCAGAGAGCATTAAGACATCCTTACGAGGTCTTTATATAAACAGGCTACAGTAGAAAAAAAAACAATGCTACGAATGGCACTTAATGCCACATGGACTGACCATATCAGAAATGTGGACCTCTACCGAGGCCTCCCACAGGTGGTGGGCACTGTGTCAGGCACCTGGCTGGACCTGGCGGCGAGCAAACTGACACTGTGGGAGCCACAAGGCACCAGGAGGGGAAAGAGTTGCACCACCTATGTAGTCACACTGCAGCCTGACAACAGAGCCAGCAACACTGAAGAGCCCAAGACCCCAAAGCTGAATAGGAGGGAGTGGGCATCAATCCAGGAGTCCCGATGTGGTGTCCACACTCTCGCATCGCATATAAACAGAGAGCATTAAGACATCTTGACAAGGTCTTTATGGTTCGTTCATGCTTCAGTTCTCCTATCAGTTCGTGGGAGCACTGTTAGACAGGGAGCTACACCATGCTTTCATTTGATTAATCAAATGCACGTACACGCTTGGATGCACACCTCACACACATCACCTCAATGTATGCGCCCGCGCACGCACGCACGCACGCACGCACGCACGCACGCACGCACGCACGCACGCACGCACATTGTGTGCGTTCCTTAACACTTGAGTACCATGTATATGAATGAGTGTGTGTATGCGTTTACTTTGTGTTTGCGCGTGTGTGTCCATTAATCCCTATTAACCTCTCTGTTTCTTATCAAGCTGTAAGAGACTATGAGACATCATGTTGACAAAGAGGGCACAGAGGATAATGGGCTGAAGTGACTGATAGTGTGTGTTTAAGTGTGTGTGTGTGTGTGCGTTTGTGCGTGCGTATGTGTGTTTATCTGAATGTGTGGTCTTGCTATTCATATGGCATCTGATTGTGCACACATGCACGCAAGTGTGTGTGTGTGTGTGTGTGTGTGTGTGTGTGTGTGTGTGTGTGTGTGTGTGTGTGTGTGTGTGTGTGTGTGTGTGTGTGTGTTCCTCATGTGTGTAGGTTATAAAGTAGGTTATGGATTAGCGGATTAGCAGGGCCTGTTTGTTCAGCTCTGTTTGTAGGATGGATTTGGTGGAAGCAGACAACCATTGATCAAATAGCCAGGGTGTGATGCTTCTGCATGTGTGTGTGTGTGTGTGTGTGTGTGTGTGTGTGTGTGTGTGTGTGTGTGTGTGTGTGTGTGTGTGTGCGTGCGTGCGTGCGTGCGTGCGTGCGTGCGTGAGGCTGAGACATCAGAAGGTTAATATGTGTCAACTACTGACAGGTCAACTGCCCTCTCTCTCTCTCTCTCTCTCTCTCTCTCTCTCTCTCTCTCTCTCTCTCTCTCTCTCTCTCTCTCTCTCTCTCTCTCTCTCTCTCTCTCTCTCTCTCTCTCTCTCTCTCTCTCTCTCTCTCTCTCTCTCTCTCTCTCTCTCTCTCTCTCTCTCTCTCTCTCTCTCTCTCTCTCTCTCTCTCTCTCGACACCTCAAGATGCCACTAGACCAGACAGGGTTGTTGTTATCACAGTCACCACTCAATACAACACCTCTTGACTTGGCATTTATCCAACACACTTCAAAAGGGGGGTTAGAGGCCATTCTGTCACACATCTCCATGTATACATCAAATCAATAAGGATATGGGTATGTGATTAAGAAATCATCAGCATGTATCCAACCTTACCTCTGCCATGATTGCAGCAGTCCATGATTGGATAATATTCAGTAATAGCAAATGCCTTGTGATAAACTATTACACACGCACGCACGCACGCACGCACGCACGCACGCACACACACACACACACACACACACACACACACACACACACACACACACACACACACACACACACACACACACACACACACACACACACACACACACACACACACAGTATATTCAATATAGTATAGAGTGGAAATGGAAAAAAATAATGGGTTCAAATGGATCAAATTTGCTATTTAGTCACAAGGTTGACTTGTCTTGTTAAAACGTCTCATTGGTTCAATATTTATAAAACCCCACAGTCACACTTAACCACTTTCACTTTCAAACTTAAAAAAGGTCACAACGTGCCACGTTGTATCAGATCGTGCCGCATCTGATATGTTTGCTACTTTTTGTGTGACACTATCGTACAATGAATATGTCAATATTAGTCAGACTCAGAGTGGGTGTTCACAGTGTAAAAGTGCAGACTGTGAATTGTTATTCCTTCACAGCGCAGGTACTGTACTGTATGTTGTGGAGAATGGAAGGTCTTCTTGGTTAAGTCTTTAAATAACACACTGAGTCAGAGAACTGCATTACTGCCATTCAATGTGCATCTGTCCATGTGCATTGTCATAAGCGGAAAGCTAGAACAGTTGACTGTTCCTGGCAGTATGATTTGTCTCTTAGTCCCTCAGTACTCCACCATGCACCAGGCACGCAAGGACCACCCACTGTCTTTAAAAAAAGGATGCTGGCTGTTCTCAGACATCCTTTCTGAAGTGATTCTTGACTCATTGCCAGCGGAGTCAACCATACAGCGGTTTATCCATCCAACTGGCTCAGTTAGAGGGAATCCGCTTAAAATGATAATCCTGTTATGTGGGAACAGTGTTTGGCATGGACGCAAACCCTCACACAGAAATGAAGACGTTTGCACACACACACACACACACACACACACACACACACACACACACACACACACACACACACACACACACACACACACACACACACACACACACACACACACACACACACACACACACCAGCCAGAGGCACAGATTCACATGAATACACACACAGACAGACACACATCTGTACAGAAGTAAGAGTGGGAAGGCATAGAGAAATAGGGAATGACTGAAAACCTAAAGGACAGAATGAGGTAAATGAAGTGAAGTATTCAATCCTTTGAGTGTGTGCACGTGTGTGTGTGTGTGTGTGTGTGTGTGTGTGTGTGTGTGTGTGTGTGTGTGTGTGTGTGTGTGTGTGTGTGTGTGTGTGTGTGTGTGTGTGTGTGTGTGTGTGTGTGTGTTTTAATTTTTACTTTCATATTGTAATTATGTCATGTATCTCCGATCCAACAACTAGCGTTATTATTTTAGTATGCAATAAAAAATGACAATGATTTTATAATGGGGGTGTTTGGGGGGGGCACCAAAAGAAATCTTGCTTAGGGCCACGAAAATCCTAGGGCCGGCCCTGCGTGCGTGCGTGCGTGCGTGCGTGCGTGCGTGCCTGCGTGCCTGCGTGCGTGCGTATGAATGTGGATGGGTGAATTTAACACATTGTAAAGCATTTTGGATCAAGGCATTCAAAAAGCGAACCTACTCTCTATCAATCTTCCCAAAGAGAGAAGGCACGTATGACAGATAGACCTGAAACTAGAACTCTGACAGGTCAGAAATGGACCTGCCCTCATGGTCACAAGAAGAACTACAAAGGAACTGTCCGCACTCATGGACAAAGTAAAGCCTACCCTTTGACGTGAAAATAAAAGTACACAATTTAGTTTCTACAACTTATTGCTCATCTTTTTGAATATCTCGTGTCCAAAATGTATACAAATTTAATGGCTTTTGGCTCTATTGAGGCTACTCAATATATAAGTCAAATTTGGTTCATAACGTATGGCAGTTTCTGTCAAAAAAAAGAAAAGAAAACATACATAAATAGGGCTCCTCCTTTAAGAAAACAGCATTAAATATTATATTATTTTTTTTTAACTATTTGATGGTCAATATCACATAAATCTTGTTGTCTCAAATACATTTTTATGAGGTTTGGACAAAATGTGTGTGTGTGTGTGTGTGTGTGTGTGTGTGTGTGTGTGTGTGTGTGTGTGTGTGTGTGTGTGTGTGTGTGTGTGTGTGTGTGTGTGTGTGTGTGTGTGTGTGTGTGTGTGTGTAAATGTAAATAAATGGTCATGGCCCATACATATAGCAGATGTGTTAAAATGGCCAGAGAGTGAGGGGGAGATAGAAAGTAGAACCCTGCACGGGACTGTTCACTTAATCCTGTTCCGGCTGGATTTCTGATCATCACCACCCCCTACGCAGACCGCCCGATCCCACCCATAGCAAAGTTTAAACTGTTCACTCCTGCAAGATTTATATTGGGACCAAAATAAAGAGAGACAAAATGAAAGCGAGAGAGTGGGGCACAATTTGATCATGTCAGCACCACGGACAGAGACACAATGAGCTGTGTTAATGAAATGAAATGTTGGTGTGACAAGCCTAATCCTCAGACAGTGCTAACAATATTAAACAAACATGTTAAAATATCAGGGTTTAACACAAGTTATGGAGCAGGTATATCGCCTCAACCCAGAGGCGACAGCTTTGTGTCCGTTGTCAGACAAAACCCTTGAACATTTTTAGCAACTAACAGGTACAATTTGACTTTGTCTTTGTCTTGAAAAAATAAGAAATCTGCTTTGCTTTTGTATTGCAATGACCAGCTTTGCTCTTCTTTTTAACATAAAATAACACATATAATAAAATGTACCGCTTTTTTTCTCACCCGCAGGGCCAGTGAGATCCTAATCCCAAAACAGGAATCTAATTGACAATATAAAAGCTGAGAGGGATGCAGTCATGTAAGCTGAAAGGGACACAGACTGTATAAAAGCTGGGAGGGAGAGCATGCTGGGGAGACAGACTAATATAATTTTAGTAGCAATCTAAGTAAAATACTAATCTTATTTTCTATAATAAGAAAATTGGGAATGTTCGAAAGACGGGGGCAGAACTTTGGGAAGTTGAAAGGAAGGCATAGGAGTAAGATTCTAACAGGTTTTACCTTAGACCACCGGGCTTCACATGGTTCCAGAAATAAGCATCTGAGCCACAGACAAGCATCTGAGCCAGTACACCATCAGTGTGCACCCATTATTCTCTTACTTAAAGACCGGCTGAAATGAATCATGATTTCTTGTCCTTTGTGAATGTTCGTCCACACACAGCTTACCAATATGGAGACACTACAGGGCTGTTACTCTGTTCTGAATCTAATTCTAAAAGATTATGGCTGGACGGTGCATTACAAACATTCCTGTTTAAACAGTACACTAAAATGTGTATCTGAAATAGATTGCGGTAAGAATTAGGTAATGCATTAACGTCTCTCTCTCTCTCTCTCTCTCTCTCTCTCTCTCTCTCTCTCTCTCTCTCTCTCTCTCTCTCTCTCTCTCTCTCTCTCGCGCAGACGCGTCGCTAGGTCTCTACTAGGTCGGGGGCTTAGCCCCGCAGGCAACGGGCACATGCGCGCGTGCATGTGCCCCTCCTCCCGCGCGCGCACGCGCGCGTGTGCGCTTTTTTCCCCGCGGATTTCGCGGTTTTGGGTGCTTTCCCCCCCGTTTTTTGTTACTTTATTTC
>NC_139962.1:21991648-21996648 GCF_963454915.1 Gymnoscopelus microlampas
CTAAGGGACAGTGAGAGAGTGATAGACAGTGAGAGACAGTAATGCTGCGTTCACACTGGTAGCTATAAAGCTACAAAGCGACGCAGAATACCAGCCGCTGCATCGCTGTTGAGGTGTAGATCAACACGCTCGTTGATGTCATCAAGCATCGATTTGTTCGACAAGCGAGAAAAATATAAAGGAAAATAGAGCCTAGGGTTTAAATGAACACAGAACTGGCTCACGTAAATAATTTGTTTTCCCCCATTGCAAGCAAGAATTGTGTGGAGAGCGAAGGTGAGTGGAAATGGTTAAACAACACTTGGTCGTTTTGTAGCTTTGTAGCTGCAGTTGAAGCCAGCTCAACTTGGATTGTATCTTTGTAGATTTTGTAGCAGCTACAAGCCGCAGGCTTCTATTGACAATGAATGGCAGCCTGTAACTTTGTCCCTTGTGCTGTGTTCAGACTGGCAGATACAGAGAGGGACAGTGAGTTACAACATAACGGCATTTTTTCACACAGGCATTCATTTTGACATGGAGAGACTATGGGGCATATTTACTAAGCATGACACTAATTGCCACAAATTGCCACATTTTCAATTCAGCAGGGGATTTATGAAGACAGATGTTGTCTCCCCAAAGACCTCACAGAAGACCATCTGCCAGAGAAACCAGTAGATAGAGAAAGATGAGGATGGTGACGGCGATATGTGTGAAACATTTTGTCATGTTTGTTCCGTACTGTTCCGTACTGCACATGTGTGCATTATGTTTACAAGTAGAAACGATGACTGAGGCCTGGTGTATTATTTTAATTCAATAAGATCATTAATCAGAGGGACAATTCACAGAAATGTCATAACACGGCAGCTTACAGTGGAATTGGACACTGAAATCCATAAGCATTGGTGGACAGTTTTCAGTCCAGTACTTGAGTCAAAAAATAGATACTCCTGGTCAATAATTAACTCAACTATAAGTAAAGGTTGCTCAGTCAAAGTTTTACTAAAATTTTAAGTAATTGAATAAAAAAATACTAAAGACACACTGTAGAACACTACCCTATGCAAAGCCTATAAAACATGGAAATGCAACCAAATCAACAAAATGGAAAACACAGTAAACATTCTCTGTAAACGTTAAAAATATGAAGTCTTTCTCAAGCCTGAAATCTCAAACATTGACTTGAGATATGGCCATTTGTGTTCTGATTTGTCAGACTCATCGCATTCTTCTAATGCCAGCCACCGCCATTAGTGCCTTTTGTTTGATTGAAAGAGGGATAGCATAGATGCATAGAGCAATATGGATAGCCTTGCTCGCCTGGATGACGTATTTCCGCTTTTAGATCAATCGCAATTGAGAGAGCGCAGGTACCGTGATTGGTTTCCTTTTGTGAAGAACACAGTGTGTGGCCAACTGCATTTTAGGGGACCTAAACGAATACTTCACAGACTTCCTAGAAATGTAGTCAAAAGCAAAATATATTTGTCTTTGGAATGTAGTGGAGTGAAAGTAATAAGTATCCAAAAAAGCAAATATAAATAGTAAATGACATGTACTCAATACATTTACTTAAGTAATAATGTACTCAAGTAAATGTGCTTAGTTACTGTCCAACACCCAGTGCCACAAAGGTCAAATCACTGATGTAACAATAGTGACCACCATCCATCAGCTCTACAGTCTCTACTCCCATATTACTGCAATCCAACATCAGAACATCCTGAAATACATTATGCATTAACCCAAACACACAACTTTTAGCAATGGCACTTTTATTTCATTTGACCAGCACAAACCTCCGATGCTGCACCCAATTAGGGAATAAGGACAGATGCTATACGTCTCCTTACCGTCTAAAAAGCCTGACATATACGACTTCTAAAAACGATCATAACTGCCAGAAATGTGTGAAATCACACGCGCGCGCGCGCGCGCGCGCGTGCGCACACACACACACACACACACACACACACACACACACACACACACACACACACACACACACACACACACACACACACACACACACACACACACACACACACACACACACACACACACACACACACACACACACACACACACACACACACACACACACACAATTGACTTTCCTATCAAAAGCACCTAAGTACTTCTGACTGTGAAGCTTGGGGATGGGGGTAGAGAAAGCTGAGGTTTGTTTACAGGGCAGTAATTGAAGAAGAGAGATACAATGAAGACATGAGAGGATATAGTGGAGGAAGTATAGATGAAGGCAATAAAAAACAAACAGGGAGAATGACCAAGAGACAAAAAGAGATGAAGAGACAGGATGATTAATAGACAAACACAATAAGAAGAAAATATTGAAAAAAGAAGGAAATGGAGAGAGAGAGAGAGAGAGAGAGAGAGAGAGAGAGAGAGAGAGAGAGAGAGAGAGAGAGAGAGAGAGGGTGATGGGAAGTCACAAGTAGAGAAAGAGACAGAGAGACAGAGAGGGCACAACAACAGCAAGATTGAGGAGTCATACAGCACATGTATTGCAGGAATATTCTCTCTTTTGACCCTATTGGAGCTTTATTCTATGCTGCTATCCTGCCATACAATTAAGAACACTATCTGTCTTCTGAACTTCTGTCTGTCTCATCCATTTTTCTCCTCAGTGGGTTGACCAATCGATCTGAACTTTGGCATGAAGGGAGTGAGGAAGCAGATTTCTCACTTTCCCCAAATTTAAGCTGTTTATTGTATCCGCCAGGCCGAAAGGCATGGCCAAGACTATGTTTTGCACACAGTCTGTCTGTTCGTCCGTCCGTGTGTCCGTCCGTGTGTCCGTCTGTCTGTGAGCAGCTATTCTCCCGCACTGTTAGCCCGGTCACTGCAAAACTGTGCACACACACTCCCTGGATGCTAAAGTCAAACCTCTGACCCACATTTTTCAGATTGGCCTGTTATAGCGCCACCAGGAGGCCGATTTTAGCAAAACACATTTTTTGATATTACTCTTACAGATTTCAACAGATCACGGAACTGTCCGATTTTCCATATTCCATCCTGATTGGCTACGATTGGCTTACAAAGTTTGCAGGGTTGGTTCGTTTTTAACAAAATGCCTCAAAACATGAAAGCAATTTCTGTGAAGTTTTGTACGCACATTCCCACTAAGCCGAGCAAGAAATGCCACCCTTTTCACATTGGCCTGTTATAGCGCCACCAGCAGGTCTAATTTAGCAAAACAAATTTTTGGAACAAAATGCCTCAAATCATGAATGCAGTGTCCGATTGCCGTGAAAGGCCTAAGAAGAAATGGAACCCTTTTCACATTGGCCTATTATAGCGCCACCAGGAGGCCACAATAACCTACCTGACCTGGCGGAGACCTGTGCTCCGAGGAGCACTTTTTCCAGTTGGCATTGTTTTTGGGGTACTCTCACTCAATAAATGTGGAAATGGTACTGTAGGAGGGATAAACGACAGTAACGCCAGGGTTAAGTGATGGGCAGTTGTTTCCATTTGTGCTCTCCTCTTTAAAGTGGCGTGCTAGACCTGGGCTAAGTGCTATATACTGTGCATAGTATTGCATACACAAACAATGCTGGCAGGGAGCGAAAGAGCCGGCTCACTGGTGCAAAGTTCTCAAGGACTTTGATTTGACGCATAGCATAGCAAGCAGCAAACGTGTCAAGGCTGGGCTTTGTTGTTGCTTATGTACATGCTTATGTACATATTATGTACCTATGTAGCCAAAGCACAGGAGCTTTCATTACAATCAATTGTGTCAGTAAGAACCAACAGTAGCACTCAGCGTGCTACAGTGACATTTATACAGTACAGAGACATGTATACAGTAATGTGGCCAATCTCATGATTTTTTCTCCTTAAGGTTGATCATTCCATCTGAGATTACACATGGCATTGAGTTAACCATTGGCATAAGCAGGGACTGAAGAAGCTGCATTTTAACTTGAAGGATGACTTCATCCATTTTCAACCTCTCTTCATATAATTGGTCTCACTAATATGATAAAATGGTACAATTCTTGTCTACTCACTCTGTGTCCCAGAGGAGGGCTGTGGACACTTCAGAAAGTGACATTAGGAAGATGGGTGAAATCGTCCTTTTAGCTGTTTATTAGCATGTTGGGGGCGTGCATCCCTGGATCTATGGACTTGTTGTGATTAATTTGCTATGAACTGTGAATAAGCTAATTGTTCTGAGCTGCTAGTGTTGTTTTCATTGTTTACATTAGGTCGCCTGCCCGCCAAAAAGTCTGTAAACGGCCGTGACGGTTGGGCTCGCCTGTTTATGAACGTGCCTTTTAAGAATACTCATGCCTTTTAAAAACATGTATTTACTAAAGTGCATGTAAGTGCACATTAATAGTCCTGAGTGTGCATGCTTCTCTATGGGTAAAGTCAAGTCAGTTTTATTTATAAAGCACATTTAACATATCCAAAACTGTAAAGAAACTGCTTTCAGGATCAAGAAACGTGAAGTGGAGTGTGGTGGAGAGAAGGATGAAAGACTGAAAGAAAGACAGAGACAGAAAGAGAGAGAGAGAGGGAGAGACAGAGACAGACGAAGGGATCAGTTTATCCATAGCTTGTGAAGGAGAAACCCAGTAAGCCCAGAGGGACACAATCCCAGAATGCAGCAGTGTTCTGCTGAGGACAGGACAGAGAAGTTTCTATCTCAGAATGCAGCAGCATAACTGCTTGTGACCGTTGTTGTGTGGAGCTTGAAGACGGGGGTAGGGGAGGTAGGAGTATAGGAGTTAAAGAAAAGCAGAGCAGCAATAGAAGAGGAGAGGTACAATGAAGACATGAGGACGAGGTATAGATGAAGGCAATAAAAAAAACGTAATGACCAAGAGACAAAAAGAGATGAAGAGATAGGATGATTAATAGACACACGATGAGCTGAATACAATTATGACACAACTTTCTATGAAAAAAAAGAAAAAGTCAATAAAAAGTTATTACAAAAAAAGACACACACGATGAGAGAAGGAAGAAGGAAAGAGGGCTAG
>NC_139962.1:22001648-22044148 GCF_963454915.1 Gymnoscopelus microlampas
GTGTGTGGCGATGCGGGTGTGTTTAAAGCGAAAGACGTGACTGTGTGTTTATGTGTATGTGCGCGTGCCTGCATTCCAGCGCGCATGCCTGCGCGCGTCTTGCCGGAGGAATCTCGCAGAAGGTCATGAATCGTGTAGAAACAGAAGCCAGGGAGCAGATTGATATGTGTAGTTACTTTATGGTGGCTGCTCATGCATACAGATGAGGCCTGTCTCAATCCAACTCTTTCAACACAGACCCTTTAGATACGTGCACACCCACCCTCCACTGCCCTCCCATCACAAGCTAGAGGAGAGGAGAAGTGGAAGGAGGGAGGAGAGAGAAATAGAGGGATCACAGAGGGACGGAGGGAGAGAGAGGGGTGGAGGAAGGAGAGAAGGGAGGAGAGAGGGATAATGGTGGAGAGACGAATGGAGGAGAGAGTCACAGTTTTGTTCATTCTCAGCCTCTTCCTCTGCCTTTGTCATTTAATCAATGCCTTGTCTGGGTTCAGGTAGCGTCTTGGACAGTCTGTCTCCTTCCCTTCACCTCCTTCCATCCAGTCATCATCACACGATTTTCTCCATCCCACTAGTGTTTTGTTCCCCGCTGTTGACTTCCTTTCAGCCCTACCTTTTAGTTGACATCTATAAGCAATACAATGTTTGCATAATAATGAATCTGATCCTGACTCCAGGAGGTGCATGTATTACCGCTACACCACTGAAAGACACCTGTAGTATCTTAAACACAACAGTATCTTTAACAAAAGCCTCTTTCCAGAAGCTTGGCAAACAAAATCCCAGTCTTTATATTTGTTAGATTTCTCGCAAACAAACACACTTATCTTGGCATTCAGACACTTATCATTGGCTAAAATACAGTTTGGATGGTGCTCCCCTACCTCTGATCAAAGTTAGGCGCCCATGATCATAACTCTTAGGAGCAGTGGATGCCATTAATATAGCATGTCAGTAGAAGGCGTAATGCAAGGGTGTCAGACTCATTAAGTGGAGAGCCATTGGTCAAAATGTGACTTTGTGGCAGATTACTTTTTGTCTGTGTGTGTGTTCCCAACGCTGAAAGGCGCATATGCTGTCATAGTATTTTGTCACAACAAAACATGATGGGTAACATTCTAGGCTACTGATTTCAGGTCTATGTCTAAACAGGAGTGTGTATACAATATACATTATTTGCATTTAATACTTTAGTGCAGTGGTTCTCAAACGTTTTCAAGTCAAGTCAGTATGTATTTGGCTGCAGACCTCCATCTGAAAAAAGGTTTTGTGCCTGGGACCCCAGAGGAGAAGATTGATATTCATTCATATTCATCGAAATGTTTTTAAAACTTTCGATATATTTCAAAAACTAAAATAGCAGATGCAGTATGTAGATCTGCTAGTCAACATATAAATGTTGGTTAAACTGATTGTGATGCTATGTGCTATGTACTGACTGATGGTAAAAAAAAAAAAAAGCACTGAAACTGTTTGTTGTTAATATGAGGTTTGGCCTTCGGTCTTGAGGACACTTACATTTTCTGAAGTTTAGGGTTTCTGTTACTTGCTGTATTTTCTACCTCATCAAAAGCTAAATCAATAACGTCTCACGTTGCCCAGATTCAAAATCTGAAGTTCCTATCCAACCAAAATATAATGGCTGACATCCCTATTTGATACTCCTGAGTGTGTGTGTGTGTGTGTGTGTGTGTGTGTGTGTGTGTGTGTGTGTGTGTGTGTGTGTGTGTGTGTGTGTGTGTGTGTGTGTGTGTGTGTGTGTGTGTGTGCGTGCTCGTGCGTGCGCGTGCGTGCATGCATGCTTGTGCATGTCAGTGTGCACGCATGCACCATGTGTCTGCACGGTATATGTGTTTGTGTAGCACTAGTACAGGCCTTTACCAGCACCGGAACAGGCCGGTTCTGATGGACTCCACACTTTTTCGTGGCATTTGTGTCACTTCATTTGCTTCCCTTCATTTGCATTTCACGCCACTTGCGGACGATGACCGTGATTCACATGATTTATGGGCAGCACCCATCATTTGTGTCGTGTCATTTGTGATATGTCCTGTCACTCTTGGAAGAGTTATTTCCATAGAATAGAGATGGCCCCTGTCAGGATGCTCTGTGTTGTAGCAGAGTAGAAAGATTTCCTCAGCTGCCAAAGGTGGTATAGGCACTGTAATTTGCGGGCGAAGCCCGGTGCATCTTTGCATTGACTTTGCATGTAACTGTGGTGAACGCAGGTTCTGGAGAACCGCTGATCTGACCGACTTCACTCTCGAAACTGCACTTTCAGCAATACATACGCCAAATGTGAAGGCGATATGTCGGACGCTTCTGTGATAAGCGAAGGACACACATACTGTACATACAAACACATGCAGATTTGTGGACTTTGTAGAGATAAATAAATGGGTCTGCACGTGTGAGCACATGTGTGCGTGTGTACGTGCGTGTGCGTGTGTGTGTGCGTGTGCGTGTGCGTGTGTGTGTGTGTGTGTGTGTGTGAGTGTGTGTGTGTGTGTGTGTGTGTGTGTGTGTGTGTACATGTTTCTTATATGGCCTTGATATGTTTTTTCACAGGCCAAGGTTTCATTACAGCATCTCAAAAGTACATACATTGGCCTGACTGGAACTATTTACCAAATTTTCAAAAAAAGGGAAAACTAAAGGTTTCAAATCAATCAAATCAAGTAAACTATCATCAGAACTATAACATAGTTATTGTTCACATTTCACACATTAATGTGTCACATGATAGTTTACTTGATTTGATTGATTTGAAACCTTTAGTTTTCCCTTTTTTTGAAAATTTGGTAAATAGTTCCAGTCAGGCCAATGTATGTACTTTTGAGATGCTGTAATGGAATACCGGTCAGGTGGGCACACTGGACATCTGGGCACACGAGTTTCTAGACAACTGGGCACACCGGATAAGTGGGCATACGGACATCTGGGCACACGAGATGAATGGGCACATGGACATATGGGCACACGAGATGACTGGGCACACAGACATCTGGGCACACGAGATGACTGGGCACATGGACATCTGGGCACACCGTATGACTACCAAGGATTTTTGTGTTCCTTTGATATTTAAGTACCCCCCGCCCCCCCCCCCCCACTGTGAGAGAGAGACGGTGGGAAACATAATGTGTGTGTGTGTGTGTGTGTGTGTGTGTGTGTGTGTGTGTGTGTGTGTGTGTAGGTTGAATTGGTGGAGACTGTTACATTCTAACCCTAACCCTAACCCTAACCCTAACCTGGGTGGAGGGTGATTATGCGGCTGAACTCAGTGGAGGAGGGCCATTAGGTGTAAGCAGTGGGGAGGGACCACTAGGTTGAATCAGTGGAAACTGTCACATCCTAGGCCTATACCTAACTCTCATCCTAACCCTAGGGGGGTGATTATGCGGCTGTCTGAGGGGGGGAACTCAGGAGCGTCTGCTCAGGACTAATCTCTGGATTTCATAGAAAGGGGGGGCACATCAAAGCAGAGTGCCCAGCTGTCTTGTGTGCCCACTTGACTGTGTGCCCAGTTGTCTTGTGTGCCCAGTTGACAGTGTGCCCAGTTGACTGTGTGCCCAGCTGTCTTGTGTGCCCAGTTGACTGTGTGCCCAGTTGACCTGTGTGCCCAGACGGCTGTGTGCCCAGTTGTCCGGTGTGCCCAGTTGTTTTTTGTGCCCACCTGACCTGACAAGACACAAAAGTAAGCTATAGAAAACAGACTCTGTTATGATTAAATGTTGTTTAACGTGGATTTCCCACATAAACTCTGAAAAGGGTCTGGAAGCACTTACTATGTATCCCTCATTGAGATTTCTGCATCTATGAATATTCAAATATGTAAATATCGTAAGCACCATCCACCACTACTGCTCAAAGCAAAGTGGATTCTTGTTTCAGCAAGTGGTAATTTGCATATTGGACGATGATAGGTTTATGGGATTGGTGACATCACACAGCCGGCTCATTTTTTGAAAAAATACAGAGAAACTCCCAACCTGCAGTGGAAGATTGTGAAAAGGATGCTCCGACCGATGGCAAGTTCTGTACATGTGACCAAACACCACAAAGAGGGATAATATAATAATATGTATTTATTTCGATTGATATGAAAGTAGAAATCAGAGCTGTAAAATATGGTGTTCATTTACATGTTAGGTGATAACATTTCAAAGCATATTATTTTGTTTATAAACTTGATCATTTTGTACTTGACATGACTGACGAACCATGGGAATAATATTGCAACGCTAACCCAAGAGTATGAAAGATGGATTTTACCGCAAGAAGTTGATGTAATAAAAAAAGGAACTAGGAAGTGGAGGACAAATGTAGTAAGACCAATGTAAGTTGATGTTTATGCATCATTATTTTCACGCTGATGTTAGTTCTGACGTTTAGGTGCTGAATGATAAACAAATATGTGTGGATTCAGAATGTGATTCATCATTTGTTACCTAAATTCTTTAAAATGACAATAGTCTTGTTGTTGCCAAAGTGTGGCTGTTGAACAACCTTGTCATTATAACAGTTAACTGTTTTAGGATCAGTACATTTGTCTTAACAAAAGGTAAAACAGAAGTTTTAGATACCTTTAGGAATGCGGAGATGCACATTTACATTTGAAACCATGTGTGGTGTAGTTGGCTATTGTGATGAATTGTTCTCAGCATGGTCCCTCTATCCAGCATGGCTGTTTGTTTCTGTTATAGGGGAGTGGTGAGGGGTGGAGTTAACCAGCTATTGTTCACACCCATTACCTGGCTGAGGTGTTAAAAACTATACATAAGAAATAATAAAGTCTGCACACTGAAAATTCCCACTCAAGTCTTGACTGGGAGCTTCTTTTAAAATGTTCAGTGTGCAGGCTTTATTATTTCTTATATATATATATCCACTGTTGGTCCTGCACCTGCTGTCCAGTGGATGTGCCAGTTTTATTGTTTCGTTAAAAACTATACAACCTTTTAGAACATATAGGAAAGAAAAGTGTAGTTCTGTTAAGATTGCTCATATAGACTTACGAGTAAGTCTTCAAAAGGTTTGCTCAATAGAGACTGAGGACAATCCCTCAGGTTTCATTGCTAAAACTGGGTGGGAACAAATACACAGTAAAAACAAAAAAACAATTTCATAATCGATCCAAAGTCTTCAGGGCAATCCTTCATATTGGTTTCCACATCAGTGGGCAATAGGTTTGTTAGCGGTTGTTACTGCAACTGTTCTAGCAACTATCTTGCATTTATAAGTAGTGTTTTGTTTACCTGATTGCATTGTACAGGCAATTTTATTACTAGCTCAGTGGCCTTGTGGTTAGAGTGTCCGCCCTTGAGACTGAGGTATCGGGATTCGATGCCCCGCCGAGTTAACAAAGACTATAAAACTGAAGTAATTGGTTTTGGAGTTGCTCTTTCTTCTCAGCAAAAGCATCCATTGGATGCCAGAACCCAACAATTCTCTTTAGTTCTAAGTTCTTCCTTCCTGGATACGGTCCACTTGGTTTTGGAGTTGCTCATTCTTCTTGGTCAAAGCGTCCATTTGTCCAACTAGTCTCTCTATCTCCTTCCCCCATTTATTCTCCTTCATTAACAGAAGAGTATCTTTGGTTATCAGTTCTTCCTGGCTGAAGTCCAGTTGGTTCTGCAGTTGCCCATTCTCCTCAGCAAGGGCATCCTTTTCTCCAGACAGTTCCTGCCTTTCATTTCCACATTTCATTTTCTCCTCCTTAGCCAAAGCCTCATTAGGCCAAAGGGTATATTTGGTTCTCAGCTCTTCCTGGGTGAGGTGGTCAAGTTGGTTCTGGAGTTGTTCATTATTAATCAAAGCATTGTTTTCTCTAGCTGATCCCTGCATCTTCTTCCCACATTTTTCCTCCCCTGTTAAACAAAGAGTAGCTTTGGTACTCAGTTCTTCCTGAGCGATGCACAGTTGGTTCTGGGGTTGCCCATTGCTCTTAGCTATAGTAACCTTTTCACCAGCTTGACCTGGTCCATCCTCCCCACATTTCTCACCATCCATTAACCAAAGGACTTTGGTCCTCAGTTCTTCCAGGAGGAGGTCTAGTTTGCTCTGGAGTTGCCGATTCCTCTTAACCAAAGCATCATTTTCTCCAGTTAGTCCTTGTCTTTCCTTCCCCCATTTCTCCTCCTCCATAAACCACAGAGACATTTTGGTTCGTAGTTCAACCTTAGTGAGGTCCAGTTGTTTCTGGAATTGCCTATTCTTCTTGGCCAAATCCTCCATTTCTACAGCGAGTCCCTGTCTCTCCTTCCCCCAACTACTCTCTTTTGTTCTGAGTTCTTCCTGAATGAGATCCACTTGGTTCTGGAGTTGCATATTGTTTTTACCCAAAGCTTCCATTTCTCCAGAGAGTCCCTGTAGCTCCTCCCCCCATTTCTCCACCTCTATTAACAACTCTGTATCTTTGGTTCTCAGTTCTTCCTGGATGAGGTCCACTTGGTTCTGGAGTTGCACATTTGTCTTACCCAAAGCTTCCATGTCTCCAGAGAGTCCCTGTCTCACCTTCTTCCATTTCTCCTTTTCCAGTAACCAATAATCTTCTTTAGTCCTCAGTTCTTCCTGGATGAGGTCTAGTAGGTCCTGGAGTTGCCCATTCATCTCAACTAGTCCCTGACTCTCCTTCCTCCATTTCTCCTCATCCATTAACCAACATGCATCTTTAGTTTTCAGTTCTTCTTGGATGAGGTCCAGTTGATTCTGGAGTTCTCCATTCCTCTCAGCCAAAAACTCCTTGTCTACTACAAGACCCTGTCTCTCCTTCCCCCATTTCTCCTCCTCCATTAACCGATTACCATCTTTGTTTCGCTGTTCTTTCTGGGTGAGGTCCAGATGGTTTTGGAGTTGCCCATTCTTCTTAGTTAAAGCAACATTTTCTCCATCTAGTTCCTGTCTCTCCTGGCCCCATTTATCCTCCTGCATTAACCAATTATCTTCTTTATTTCTCAGTTCTTCCTGGATGAAGTTCAGTTGGTTCTGGAGTTGCCAGTCCTTTTCCTCCTCCATTAACCAATTCACTTCTTTAGTTCTCAGTTCTTCCTGGATGAGGTCCAGCTGGTTCTGGAGTTGCCCATTCTTCTCAGCCAAAACCTCCTTTTCTCCAGCTAGTCCCTGTCTTTCCGTCCTCCACTTCTCCTCTGCCATTAGGCAACAAGCATCTTTGGTTTGCAGTTCTTTCCGGGTGAGGTCCAGTATGTTCTGGAGTTGCTCATTCTTCATATCCAAAGCATCCTTTTCTCCAGCTAGTTCCTGTCTCGCCTTCCCCAAATTTTCCTCCTCCATTAACCAACGTTCATCTTTGGTTCTCAGCTCTTCCTGCATGAGGTCCAGTTGATTCCGGAGTTGCACATTCATCCCGACCAAAGCCTCCTTTTCTACTGCTAGTCCCTGTCTCACTCTCTTCCATTTCTCCGTTTCCATTATCCAATAAGCTTCTCTAGTTTTCAATTCTCCCAGTTGATTCTGGAGTTGCCCATTCCTCTCAGTGAAAATCTCCTTTTCTCCAGCTAGTCCCCGTCTCTCCTTCCTCCATTTCTCTTCCTCTGTTAACCAATGAGCATCAATTGTTCTCACTTCTTCCTGTGTGATATCCAGTTGAATCTGGAGTTTCCCATTCTTCGTAACCAACGCCTCATTTTCTCCAGCTAGTCGCCATCTCTCCTTCCCCCATTCCTCCTCCTCCACTGACCAATTCATCTCTTTGGTTTTCAGTTCCTCCTGTGTGAGGTGAAGTTGGATCTCGAGTTGCTCATACTTTTTAGCCCAAACATCGCTTTCTCCAGTTAGTCCCTGTCTCTCCTTTCGCCATTTTTTGGTTTGTCTATTGCCTATTGACAGACTCTCTTTAAGGGTGGTAATGTCTTTCTCCTTCTCGTCCAACAGCTTTTGGATTTGGAGGAGTGTCTTTTCCATTGCCTGGAACTCATACTCTTTGAAGGTCTTTTCTGTTGCCTGGCACACTTTCAATGTGCTCTCTTCCTCCATGGCTTTAATCCTTTGCTCTGCAGAGAATAACCTTTCAGCCGACATCCGCAGCTCCTCAAGCAGTTTTGTTTTCTCCTCTTCCCAGCTTTGCTGTTGTGCAAGTATCTTTTCCCGGAGGCTCTGTGAATAATGTTTCATCATCAAGTTGCCATTTGACTTAGACATCTTTACTACTAGTTCTGTGAGGTGTGACGCTCGCATTGCCTGAAACCTGTACGTGGTTATTGTCTGGCCTGTTGTCATCTGCTGTCTTTCATCACCTGAGTACCATGACATGTATCTTCTGAACTGCAAAGTGAAATATTCCAATTGAAGTAGTTTCAGTTATTTTTAAATACCAAAATTATTCTACACTATCAAATACAAGTAGAAAGTTGCATTTAATTGTTTTATTATGTATCAGTAATAGATGCAGGGGTATACCTAATCAAGTATTTGTATTAGTGCTATGTTTAACTGTCTTTGAGTGTGGTATAGTAAGTAATAATCCTAAGTACAGTTTAATGCTGATATTCTATGGTGTGTGACGTAACAGCTGGTGCATAAACTATTGGCTAAATATGGACAGGCAACCTACAATGGCAGATTGAAGTCTTCCCTGCATGCTAACTCTGGGTTAACAACCACCAAAGAGCTGGTTCTGGTATGAATACACTTTTGTTACACAATTGAACACAATTGAATGTCTCTCAACAAAGCAAGAAGCAACTTTTCAGAAAGTCTTTCCATGGAGAGAACATCAGAGTCTCAGACTTGTGGCCAGTCTATGACGTCAGTCAGCTATATACTAGGCTGCACCAACGCTCCTGATTTCGTGTATAGAGGGCGGGTGTATAGAGCCGCAGAGAGATTGCGGCTGCATCCCATTGGTTCACCGATCTGTCCGTCAACCCCCGCCCCGTTAACACAACATTACGAGCGACGCCCACTGCACTCTGGTTGGTTGGGGAAATGAACACTTCCTCATACCGGGTACACCGACGCGTTCCTCCAGGCTTTTATGTTTTAGCAAAGCTAAGCAATAAAAGCCTGGAGATCGAGGCTAGCTATATACAGACATACTGTATCTGTGACATGACCCCTAATCTGTGTAGGAACCCTATTAGGAACCCTGTTAGTTCAGTCGATGCACATGGGCGGCTGACACCGTGCCCTTGTAATGACACACTCTTACACAAACAGGCTAGCTTGTAGCCTGCTCACTGGTGAGCTACATTAAACTCAAACAGAAGAGGTGACATGCACGGACACTCGTTCACCTCGCGACTCTCTGCTGGGGCACATCCCTTGTTGTCAAGTGATTTAAAAAGCTTTACATTTGTTGTAAAACCCTATAAGCAGGACGTTGACTGAAACAAAACTAGCAGGAGTTTGTTTCAGCTAAACGAACCGTGGTGGGAATCGTTTAACACGAACAGACAAAGCAACAAAAAAATGGCGATTATGGTCTTTTGGGGTGCGTCTCAATGACCATTAATCGTGTCATTTATGGTCATCCGGCCCAACCCCAATGAGGAAGACTAAAATCTAAAGTCTTGCTTTTGACTGAGCCCCATTTGGTAAATACCAAGCTCTGTTACGGGTTGAGTATGAATGTTACAATTTACAATTTAGGTTTTTAGCACCTTTAATAAATAATGACATGCCAATCATATCTGATGTCTATTCTTTTATCCTACCCTTTCCAGCTTCTATAAATGAATCTAGGCCTACCTGAAAATAAAAAAAACTAAAACTAAACGGAAATCGAACACCAACTGTGACTTTTCACAAAAAACACAGCAAACTCAAAAGCGAATACGTTTTTATTCATTAAACTGAATTGTGGGCATGTATAATTATTATGTGTTGTATACTGATGGTGCATTTCCAGTGGAGAGCAAAACGTGTGAAATGTTTCCTCCCCTACAAATCCGATTAGCACTTTACTGCCCCGGCCTAGATACTGATGTTCTAGAAAACTCCAGATCTTTCCCAGTAGCCCAAGCATCTGCTATGAGAACAAACAACAACGGAACAAACAACAACGGAACAGAGACAGACAGACAGACAGACAGACAGACAGACAGACAGACAGACAGACAGATATGTGCATGCATGCCGTGCATGTGTTAGCGAGTTGAATGGCAGGATGGAATTCAGTGAAGTAGAAAGAAAGAAAGAAAGAAAGAAAGAAAGAAAGAAAGAAAGAAAGAAAGAAAGAAAGAAAGAAAGAAAGAAAGAAATGAAGACTGACAGACAATTTAACAGAGGCTAGATTTAAAAAATAATAAAGGTTGAGTCAAACAAAAGATGACAAGTCTGATGATAGAGAAAGAGAAAGAAGGGAAGAGAGGGAGAGAAAGGGGGGGTAGAGAGAGAGAGAGCAATTACTTCTAAGCTCTAGTTAAACTCCCTGTGAGCCCGCTATAGCACGCACGCACGCACGCACGCACACACACACACACACACACACACACACACACACACACACACACACACACACACACACACACACACACACACACACACACACACACACACACACACACACACACACACACACACACACACACACACACACACACACACACAGAAGCCATTTTACTAATTGATAAATAATACTTCATTAATGTGTCACGCTCCATTTCACACATCCTTTTAAAGCTCCCATTACAAATGAAGTGCAGCCTACTGGCTCAGAGAGCTACAGTACGAGGGTGAAAAAAGGACTGAGATTTTATTTTGACTCAATATGTAACCATGTATGAATCTAGCACGCATTACAAAGGCTCCAATGCAAAACAATATACACCGCAGCCATCAATGGACCTCATCAGAAATGTCAAATGACGTTTTCAATCACCAACACTGTACGCGTGTGTTTTGTTTGACTGGGCACAAAATTAGCACCTGTAATCCAGCATGTGTTATTTTTGATGTTGACACAGACGGATACACATGAAATCCAAACACGTCCTCTCTCATGTCAAGCACAGAAGCACATGCATATTTAGCTGTGAAGTGTGATACATCAGTCTGCCTCTCTGAGCTGCTAAGTGATTCTCATTCAGTGTGAGAGAGGCGATGAAGACTGTGATGATGTTAAAGAAGCTATACTGTAACATCTGGCTCAACAACTGACAACCATTATTTCTGTTATTGA
This sequence comes from Gymnoscopelus microlampas, assembly GCF_963454915.1. NCBI lineage: Eukaryota > Metazoa > Chordata > Actinopteri > Myctophiformes > Myctophidae > Gymnoscopelus > Gymnoscopelus microlampas. The sequence continues at coordinate 22,012,789 of NC_139962.1, forward strand.
GGTGTGAAGGAGTGGAGAGGAGAGGAGGTAAAACAAGTAGAGAAGTAACAGTGAGTGCGGATGAGATGGGAGAAGAGATGCGATGAGACAAGAGGTGACAGCAAGGTGACCTAATGCTTGAGAATGCCTTTGGTCCCTTTAAGAGCTAATTAATCAAGGAGATGATCAAATAGAAAAACAAAGACAGAGACATGCTGTGTTCACTGTCTTCCCAAGGAGAGGTGGAGACACAGCTGAATGGCCTTCTAAACTATGAAAATGTCACATATTTCTATGAATTCCAATCATTTTGAAAACTCCCCAAATAAATAAAATATTGATATTGTTGCACCTTTAGCTGCAGATACTGACGTATAATGCCAATAAAGCTCAATTGAATTGTATTCAATTGTGTTAAGTAAAAAGAGAACACAATATAAGATGCAGATGATTGAAACCATAGCGGCATCTGTCCACAATTATTGTTTAATTACTTTAACTAAATATAGTCAGCTTATTGCCATCTTACATACAGTGTGAAATACTTTGATAGTTTCCATAGAAGACGCAGAGGAAAATGGATGTTTGAACAGGAGGCTTCAACATCATTATTCATTTTTGCTTTAAACTATTGGCATCCATGCTATTTGTAAGTTACCAGCTATTATACTCATCTTACAGTAAATGCAGAACCTTTACAAAAACAACATTTAACATGATTCAACGACTACTGAGCTTCAAGGCTCAAAAGATGGACAGACAGACCTGATGACTGTTAGCCGAGTCAACATAACACTACGATTATTTAAAAGTATTGTATTCAAATTATACTTGAGTAAAAGTGCAAAAGGATTTGCACCAAAGTAGGTTATAGTTACAGTTACCAAAGTATACTATACTAAGTATACTAAATTATTTGTAGATCGGTTATTTTCAAATACGTATAAAATAGGGCTTGAATGGGTAATATATGTTTTGTAATGTGATAATATAAATCTGCAAAGTAACTAGTAATTAAAGCTGTCAAATAATTGTAGTGGGGTTAAAAGTTAGAGTTAAAAGTACAATATTTGCCTCTGAGTAGAAGTAAAAGTATTGAAAATTGTACTTAAGTACAGAACTTGAGTAAATGTACTTAGTTACTTTCCACTACTGGGTGTGAGAACCCTCACCAGGGAAATCAGAGATGTGTGCTGGAAAGAAAAAGGAAAAATAAACTTCTACCAGGATTTCTCAAAGGCTATACATAAGATAGACGGCTCTCCTTCGTGGCGTGTAAACGATTGCTTCATACAGCTGAGATTCCATTTGGCATTGCTTACCCTGCTGTACTATCCTTCACCGTGCCTGGAGGTATTACACATCGTTAACCTGACCTGAGGAAGACCTTGCAGTGCATCCAAATCTTTTAAACATTGCCTTGAATCATGGTCTGTTGAACCTGTTTCACCATTCCCCCCAGTGAATACTGAATCACACTGGTAAGACAACCTGAGAAGCCAGTGGACTCTCTTAATTTAAGAGCCTATATTAAGCTTTGTTGTCTCCGCCAGGCCGAAAGGCATGGCGAGAGTATGTTTTGCCCCCTGTCCGTCCGTCCGTCCGTCCGTCCGTCCGTCCGTCCGTCCGTGTGTCCGTGTGTCCATCCGTCCGTCATTCTGTATGTGGACAGCTAATCTCCGGCACCGTTGGCTTGCAGTGAAACTTTGCACACACACTCCCTGGATGTCACAGCAGAACCTCAGCCCCATTTTTCACATGGGCCTTTTATAGCGCCACCAGGAGGCCGATTTGTGCAAAACATATTTTTTGACAGTACTCCTACAGATTTTGTCTAAAAATCCCGCAAATCGGTACACAGTATCTCTATAGTCATTAAACGAAACGGGTCTTTCAGATTTTTCATATTCCATCCTGATTGGCTAAAAATGGCTTCCAAAGTTTGTAGGAGTGTAGACTATGCCGAGGAAAAAATGCCACTTGAACATTTTCAAATCAGCCTCATGGTGGCGCTATAACAGGCCGATTCGTGTTTTTACCTATATCTGCACCGATCAGTGTAAAACTTTGTAAGCGCACTCCCTAGAGGTCAAGGAAAAACCTTTGCCCAGCATTTTTCACATCTGCCTTTTATAGCGCCACCAGGAGGCCGACTTATATGAAACATTTTTTTTTTATATTACTCCTTCCGATTTTATCCAAATTTCACGCAAATCGGTACACATGATCTCTATAGTCATGTGATCAAGACGGATATGTTTGATTTTTCATATTCCATTCTGATTGACTAAGATCGACATCTAAAGTTTGCAGTAGTGGCTTGTTTTGAACAAAATGCCGCAAATCATGAACGCAGCGTCCGATTGCGGTCAAACTGCACGCACATTCACACTTTGTTGAGGAGCAAATGTCACCCTTTTCAAATTGGCCTATTATAGCGCCACCAGGAGGCCACAATAACCTACCTGACCTGGCGGAGACCTGTGCTCCGAGGAGCACTTTTTCTAGTTTTCTTTCTTTTCCCCGGGAACTGTAGTGTGCTTAGGTATTATAATACAGACATGCTGTCTGGCCTTGGTCTTAAACTGCCGTTTTGTATTATTATCATTTTCTTTATATCATAAGTTTGTTCATTTCATTTAGCTTCATTCTCTGGCAATGTGCTGTCTATAATGTGTGTGTATGTGTGTAGATACATTCACCTCCACATGCATGCCTGTGTTCTCTGTAGAGGCTATGTCTCGGCCAGCATGTGTGTTACGCTTGTCTTTCCACGTTCATAAGACTGTATGGATAGATACTAACCTATATAGGACAGGTGTGTATGAGCATACAGATGTAGCCATGACGGTGTGTGTGCAGGTGTGCGTGCAATGCATGTGTGTGTGTGTGTGTGTGTGTGTGTGTGTGTGTGTGTGTGTGTGTGTGTGTGTGTGTGTGTGTGTGTGTGTGTGTGTGTGTGTGTGTATGGCTTGGCACAATGCTCTTGTGTACAGGTATGTTATCACTTCGTTTTTAGGTTCAGGACTTTCAAATCCGCCATCTTTCTATATCGCGTCATATCGCGTCATAGCTAATGCAACCGGAAATGAATGCTCTTGGTTGGGTAGCTTGTCAATCAAGAGCGGGGGCGTGGAATGAATGCTATTGGTTGTGTAGCTTGTCAATCAAATCATCCCGCCCCTCCTAGAGCATTCCCTCCTTTATCGTCAATTTTAAAATAAATGGGACGATAATTTACCAAAACGCATATCATGATGATTGAAAGAAGACTTTAAACTAGCGACTGGAAGCATATAGTATTTAGGACAATGTTTATTAAGGTAAGAAAATCAAGTTTAAAGTTTGTCAAAAACCCACCCACTTGCATTTAGAAAAATTCTTTCTGACACCAGCAGGGGTAAAACAGCGAAACTACAGGCCATTCATATGAACTGTCACTTCCTATAGAGACAAAATTCCAAAGGCCAATGCTGGGCCCTTGGTGGGAAGCTGGCAGGGGAGGGTGCTGCACTAGTGACACCTATAGGTTGGTTGGGGCACCTGTTCAGCAGGGAACGGAACTGGAAAGGACAGGGTGCTGCTCTGCACACATGGACACGTTGCCCCTGTGTGTGTAAGTCACACAGGGTCATCATGCTATGAAAAAAAGCATTCATTCTCCCTTCATGCGACAAGCATCTCCAGGAATTATGTATGAGTGAGACGGCTACAGAGTGAGAGGGAAAAAGAGAGGAGACAGTAGTAGGAGAAACAGATGGCTCGTTTCCACTACAATAACTAAGTGAACCATGTCGTGCCGTGTAACGTATTTCACAGGTTCTGGTTTTGTTCCCATACGCTATGACTCGGTTTAACACAGTGTTGATTTTGACAGCACATTTTGATTTAGTTTTAGATAGTTTTTGTCTAGTTTTAGTCGACTAAATATCATACGATTTTAGTCGACTAAATCTACAGTTGATTTAGTTGACTAAATTGCATTTTGGCGGTGCCTTGATGGCGTCGTAATGGCTGATTTTACACTTGGTTGCGTGCTGAAAATAGCCGATCTACAAGCTCACAACACGTCGCAGCACGACGCGTTGTGAGCTTCTAGAGCTTTTCAGAGCGCAACACCCGAGCACAACCAAACATAAAATTAATTGTCTTTTAGTTCCACTGGATCTCTTCTGCACTGAGTCCCTCAGCATTTTAGTCTAGTTTTTCTTTGTTGACAAAATTGTCAGTATATTTAGTCTTAGTTTTAGTCATCATATAGCTTAGTTTGTATTTCGTTTTTGTTTAGTTTTCTTCAGTGAAAAAAGGTAGTCGACGAACATTTTTCGTCATAGTTTTAGTCGACGAAATCAACACTGGTTTAACATAAGGTTCTCAGAACCTAATTTAGGCCCTGCTCAGGAAGTAGAACTAACCCTGAATTCTGGGATCCCAGAAAACATGGCAGAGAGTTTGGGTGCGATGTTCACGGGTTCTGTAAAGTTTCAGGTTCTAGAAGGTTCTGGGTTACCCTTCCTAGTGAAAAAGACCCAAGAGAGACGAAGAGGGAGGATATGCTGCCCGGTGACATGGAGCTGCAATAACATTTTGCTGAACTCTGCAGATTGTATTCTGGGAATATGGGTGAGGAGAGGAGAAGACTTTTGATCTTTAATCAACAAGTAGACATGCACACACACATGCACTCATGCATGTACAAAGATGTACACAAATACACAATGACCTCCTGTACCGCTACCCTCTGTGTGTGTGTGTGTGTGTGTGTGTGTGTGTGTGTGTGTGTGTGTGTGTGTGTGTGTGTGTGTGTGTGTGTGTGTGTGTGTGTGTGTGTGTGTGTGTGTGTGTGTGTGTGTGTGTGTGTGCGCGCGCGTGCATTGTGTGCTTACTGCATACATGCTTGTGCTTGGGCATGCGTTTGCGCGTGCGTGTGCGCGTGTGTGCGTGTGCGTGTGTGTACCATCAGCTGTGATAAATGAAGAGCTACAACAGTTCTGCCCTACATGGACCCTCAGTCTAAAGTGGAACAACCTTCAGTGTGAACCTGACAGAGATAGGGGAACAAAGACAGCCGTACTGCGGCAGCTTAGATGGCTCACAGGGACACAACGATACAACTCCAAGTTCATCTGGACTGAAAAGGGATTTTTCAACCCATTTTTGAATAGATTCACACACTAAATATAAATATGTATGTATTCTATTCTGTGTATGAACCTGAAAAGTTGTAGTCGCTGAAGACATTATTTGTCAAGTCGTTGCCATGTGCTAAGAGCTGAATAATGTACTTTTCACCCCAGCTGGGTGAAAAGTTAGCTCAACGGTCAAAGTCTCAAAAACAAAACTACAAAAACAGTAGTTTATCACTCTGGATCCAACTATGCCCCCTGTTTCATTTATTTTATTCTTTGTATTTAATGTATTTATTTATTTATTAATTAATTCATTCTTTTATTTATTAATTGGGGGGTCGTGTAGGTCAGGGGTTTTCAACAGGTGGTCCGTGGACCACTGGTGGTCCGTGAAGGTATTGCATGTGGTCCCTGACCATGCATTTAGTAATGAAGGAATGAAGATTTGTATTTGTGTTTTTATTCCACGGAACAGTGCAATAAGTGACCTGGTGACCTATGATGACACGTCAATGTTGTCAGTTACTGGGAAGTCAGAGGTCAAGAACCTCCACAGAAAAGGGAATTAGAATCTCGAGAAGAATGCCTGATTGAGTCATCATTATTAGGAAATGTGCCCATACAATCACATGTGTCTGCTCACTCATACATAAGATACAAATCAGCATATCAGTTAACATGAGTTTAATGGAAGGTTGGATAAAGTAAGAGAACGGAATAAGGGTAACCTTGGGATAGGAATAGATCAGTGGTTCTCAACCTTTTTTTTTTTTGCCATATCCCCTCCCAACACAACAGTGGTCCCCAGGTTGATTCTTAGTCAGGGTGGTGGTCCCTGGTTCACAATCAGTTGAAAACCCCTGGTGTAGGTGGCAATATATTAGTGCTTTGATGCTAGATGTGAACAATTCCCCACCAATTCTTTGGTGGGGAATGTGTGTTTGTGCATCATGGCCATAATATGAAACAGGAATAGTTGGGGCTTATTGCTAGGTCACCATCTAATAAGCTTGGTCTGGTGGTAGGTTTAATGAATACAGTTTCAATATCGAATAATACATTCATTATACAGCAGTGTCCTCGCACAATTTAGGAAAATCTAAAAAAGCGAAAATAATGAACCATTCACCCCTGCAAACAACCAACCATGTCTCTGTCCATGGATCTGATTATGTCAGGACCGAGGACAGCGCCGTTCAGCCTGAAATACACAGCATAATGCTGTGTTCACCCTGGCAGATACAAGGTTACAGGCTACCATTCATTTTCAATGGAAGCCAGCGACATGAAGATACACTGATATTTGTATTACCTGCTACAAAATCTACAAAGCTACAATCCAATTTGAGCTGGCTTCAACTACCGGCCTGGTAAACCAGCCCGGTCGCGTGAATTCACATTATCATGTGTCTTCTGCAGACCGTTCTGGCCCCAAGCGCTGGGTGGGAATTTTGCAGAAACCAAAAAGTGGGAGAGACAATCAGCGTCTGTCAATCACAGGGCCCTGAGTCTCCAGAAAACGCATGATAATGTGAATAGGCTCTATGCACAGCAGCCATATTGGGAATGAATTGGGCCCCTTTCTTACTTCCTTCACAGGTGTTACCAATAATACTAATTAAGTCTCTGTTCCATTTAGTGTGGCATAGTGGTTGTCTTATTTTCAAGGACCCCCATAACTCTGAGAGTGTACACATGGAACCAAATGGACCCGTAAGGGTCCATTTGGTTCCATTTGTTCACTCTCAGAGTTACACACCCACCATAAGGAGCCATTTTTGGGAACCAAAATGGAGTGTTTCTAGTGAGCCAACATGCACAATATCAGCACCCTGACCAGAATGGAACAGAGCCTTCATTAGTATCATTGGTAACACCTGTGAAGGAAGTAAGAAGAGGCCCAATTTCTTTCCAATATGGCTGCTGTGCATAGAGCCTATTCACACAACCGGGATGGTTTACCAGGCTATTCAAATACAGCTACAAAGCTACAAAACAAGCAAGTGTTGTTTAAACATTTCCATTCACCTTCTCTCATCATACAATTCCTGCTGTGGATTCCATGTTCCATGTTCTTTTTAACCCAAAGCTTTATATTTTCCTAAAGAAAATTCTCGCTTGTCGTACGCATGCTTGACGTCAAGGAGCATGTTGATCACTTACTTCAACATTTATTCGGTGACCAATATGCTGCGTCGCTTTGTAGCTTTCTATCTTTTGTAGCTGTCGGTGTGCACACAGATAAGTGTATCTGTCCATGGTTCTGATCCTTTCAGTGCCAGGGTCAGTGTCATGCAGATGTAAACCAGTGGTTCTCAAACATGTTCATGTCAAGGACCCTCAAATAATATGTATTTCAATAGAATAATGTATTTTTAAATCCCAGATTTTTTTTTAATATCAGTTCTCACAATACCGCGTCACATCAGCCATTTTCAAATAGTTGATGTATATAGCTACAGTATAGGGTTAAAGTGGTTAAACTGATTTTGATGCTATTAACTAGTTTTGCAATTTACAATTAAGGCATTTAGCAGACACTCTAAAACGCTGGGATCCAGCTCAAACAGGATGATAGCCAGACTGAGAAGCGAACAAAAACTCTGAACGAGCGCCTCAGTCTGGATTCCAGGCTTGTGTCCATAGTTCTGAAATAGAAGAGCTGTTTGACAACAATGTTTGAATGCTGTTGGTTTAGTGGGAAAAGAGACCCGATCAGAGAACAACCTTCAAATATTTTATGGGGAAAACTTCAAAGAGGTATCACTACTGTCATCTCTATGACACTTGTATCTCGGCAAATAGTTCACCCCCAAAAAATATGTGTTGTGTCCACCAGGCCAAAGGTATGACCCAGAATATGTTTTTGCCCCTGTCCGTCCGTGTGTCTGTGTGTCCGTGTGTGTGTCCGTGTGTGTGTCCGTCCGTCTGTGTACAGCTAATCTCAGGCACCGTTATCCTGGTCGACGTGAAACTGTGCACACACACTCCCTGGACGAAAGAGCAGAACTTCTACCGCAAAGTTTTCATATCGGCCTGTTATAGTGCCACCAGGAGGCCGATTGTTTTTTATATTACTTTATATATTTTGTTAAAAAATCACGCAAATCATACCGGTTTTTCATAGTTCATCCTGATTGTCTAAGATTGACTTCTACTACCTGGCTTGGCGGAGACATGTGATCCAAGGAGCAATTTGTTCTAGTTTACAATGTGATAACATAAGAGAACTTATTAAGTCTTATTAACCCTAATGAGGCTCTGCCACAGTGCTCATAACGCACACACTCACACGCACGCACGCGCACACGCACACACACACACACACACACACACACACACACACACACACACACACAGTGAGAGAGAGGGGGGGGATAGCAAAGCAGTGTCCTGGTAAATATGTATTTACAAATGCAAATAAATGAGGGTCATGACCCCAATTCAAACCAATTAGTGCCTGTAGAGGTAATAGGCAGAATGTGAATATGTTATGGAAATAAAAGACAGATAGGAGCACAGAGACAGAGAGAGAGAATGATGAACGGGGAGAGGAGGAAGAATAATGATGGCAAAAGAGAAACAGAGGAAGGGTAAAAGAGATGGACGTGATGGGAGCGAGGGGGGAGGGGTAACAAATATGACACAAGACAGAAAGAATGAAAACAGACCAGAAGAGAAATGAAATGTATTGGTGCTCTCTTCAAGACTGTCTATGTTCATTTGTCAGTCAAAGGTTGCAACACTTAATCCAAATAATTTGATCTAATCTATTTCAAAACATTATTGGTAATTGATTATACAAAAGAGAGAGAAAGAGATAGAAAGAGATATAGAGAGATACAGAGAGATACAGAGAGAGAGAAAGAGAGAGAGAGAGAGACAGACAGACAGACAGACAGACAGACAGAGAGGAGTGAGAGAGAGACAAAGAGACAGAGCGAGAGAGAGAGACAGAGAGAGAGGAAGACAACAAAGAGAGAGAGAGAGAGAGAGAGAGAGAGAGAGAGAGAGAGAGAGAGAGAGAGAGCATTGTTGTGTCAGTGAGTTAAAGGCCACCCAGTCCGTCACATATCTCTACAATATTAATTACAGTGTTCCAGGCTCATGAATAATGGAACAGCTCTATTTAACCATACTACATTATTTAACAGGAGCTTGGCCTGCTATACAAAACTGGATCGATAAACGCCCAGTGTTCCTGTGCGTGCGTGCGTGCGTGCGTGCGTGCGTGCGTGCGTGCCCATGTGTGCACCTGCGCATGTCTTTGTGTGTGTGTATGTATGCATGCATGCCTTCAATGTACAGAGTCAAGTCGTCAGTGTTAAGTCCCGCTCCCCCTAAAATTGTATTTTTTTTTTTGTTTTAGTTTTTTGTATGGTTCATCAAATCTTGTTTTTTGTATGTTTCATGATGTCTTTGTGAAGCTTACCCATGAACATGCTGCAGGTTTCTTGCGCTTTGCATGTCTTCAAAGCATTAATATTAGGGATGGGCAATATTATCGATATCGCGATATAAGGCTGAACGATTAATCGTTTTCAAACCGAAATCGCGATTTGAAACCACGCGATTAGCTAATCGCAAAGGCCGCGATTTTTTATTTTTTTATTTTATCATAATAAATAATTTTAATATTAATACTAATCCCAGAGCACCCGCGGGACTTGTCTCCTTCTCTCCAGAGTGGCTGCCTCTCTCTACAGGGAGCGAGAGGGCAGCGCCCCCCCCCCCCTCTCCCTCTCTCTCTCTCTCTCGCTCTGTCCCTCATAGAGGTCCCTCGCCGTCGGCTGCGAGTATTGTTTGTCGAACGGCCGTGTCGCGCGTAGCGGTAAAACATTATTTTCGGTGTGACACAAGTAGTGTAGTAGTAGTGTTGCTCCTATCTATGTTTGTTTCTGTAAGTGTAACTTATATTTTTCCCATCATTATTAAACTATTACTGTTGGATGCTGTGATCTGATGTAAACAATACGAAGCAAAGCACTTCCTGGTCAGTGTTGCCAGGTTTTGTGAGAGAAATAAGCAACCCTGTCTATGAAAACAAGCCCAAAACAAAAGAAGCGACTATGAACTGTATCTTTGTCACTTATGTACAGTGGTGGAAAAAGTACTCAAATGTTGTACTTAAATAAAAGTATCAATACTGCAATGTAGAAGTACTCTGTTACAAGTAAAAATCCCAAATTCAAAATTGACTTGAATAAAAGTAGGCTTACAAAAGTATTGGTATCAAAATGTACTTAAAGTACCAAAAGTACTTATGTTTGAAAATAGCAGATCTACAAGCTCACAACGCGTCGCATCGTGGCGAGTTGTGAGCTTGTAGATCGGCTATTTTCAAATTACCTATGTATAAAATAGGGCTAAAGTGGTTAATGTAGGTTTTATAATATTATAATTTATATCTGCAAAGTAACTAGTCACTAAAGTTCTCAAATAATTGTAGTGGAGTAAAAGTACAATATTTGCCTCTGAGGTGTAGTGGAGTAGGAGTTAAAGTATTGGAAATTAGAAATACTCAAGTGAAGTACAAATACCTCAAAATTGTACTTAAGTACAGTACTTAAGTAAATGTACTTAGTTACTTTCCACCACTGCGTTATGTATTCTGAGTTTTTCACTTCCAAGGAGTAGTAGTAATACAATGTACAGTAGGAGAGGACTTTGGCTTGTGAGACAAAAAAGTGTTACATTTCAGTTGAATGTTAATCTACATAAGCTAAATACTGGATATCAGTAAATATGCTTCTGGAGCCATAAGTGAAAGACCTACTTATTTCACTGCTGTGAATTGTTTACACAAAATGGTAATTATTTGTTTAATTTTATTTTTATTTTTATTTATTGAACTTCATTTCAGAAAAAGCTTCTCTTCTTGAGCCATAAGTTAATGACTTAACAAGTTCAATGTTGGGTTGTTTACAAAAATAAGCTATTTCTATTCCAGCTAAATGTTTGAATATATACATGGGAAAAAAAGTACTTGGAAGATACATGTTGGAAGCAATGAAGCAATTCATATCTTTTAGTTCTCATCCTTATTTATTAGAATCTAGAACAGTAAATAAATCGTATGCCATTTGGTAATGTTCCATTACTTCCAATTACTTTTTAAACGTACACAGTGAATACTAAACTGAAGCTTGACTTTAAAGATTTTTTTTTTTTGTTTAAGATTTTTTTTTTTTTAATCAAAAAAATCGCAATCAAATCGCAATCGCAATATTGGTCAGAAAAATCGCAATTAGATTTTTTCCCAAAATCGTTCAGCCCTATCGCGATATATCGCGATATTTTATTTCGCGATACTGTATCGACACTCCAGTATCGATATCGCGATTTATTTATTTATTTTTTGCCTTTTTAGATACAGGCTTTATGAAAAACATTCAAAGAACCTATCACAGATCTGCAGCTACTCAATATGTAGTGTATATATATACAATATGTAGTTGTGATATATGTATATATCGCAATATATCACAATATGTATCGTATCGCAATATGTATCGTATCGCAATATATCGTGATATCGCAATATATCGTGATATCGCAATATATCGCAAAATGTATCGTATCGCAATATATCGTATCGTGACCCAAGTATCGTGATGCGTATCGCAATATAATCGTATCGTGACCCAAGTATCGTGATACGTATCGTATCATGAGATTGTTGCCAATACCCATCCCTAATTAATATCATGTTCTACATCTGCTCTTTGGCCATAGCTGCATCCAGGTTTGACACAGACCACACAACTCGGACAGGGTGTGATGTTACAGGCTGATCGCAGAAAAAGGGAAGGGTATCTAAATTAACACTGAGAATTTGACTGTGCACAGACAGAGTGACATTATTGACACATTCCACAGTTCTCTACTTTTGGCCTTGGAAGGAAAGCAGATGTGTGTGGTCTTTACACACACATGTATGCGCATGCTCACACACTTGCTCTTTTCCTTGTGCGTGCGTGCGTGCGTGCGTGCGTGTAAGCAGCACAGTGTGGTGAACCTCTTCACGATTAATCAGCTTTCTCGCAGGGAAATGGATGTAAGCAAAAATTCTAAAGAGCTAATTCATAAATAAATCACACAGTAAATAATTCATAAATGAATCCCAGTAAATAATTCATGAATAAATCCCAGTAAATAATTCATAAATAAATCACACAGTAAATAATAGGTGTTTGTGTTGCTAGTGACAGGAGAAAAGAATGCTTGGGACCCGGGGGAGGGGGGGAGGGGGGAGATTTACCTCCTCACACGCCCGCACCTTGCACAACAAATACACTGACAATATACTTCACTACTGGCTATACAACAGGTACGACTGAGGTGGGTGTGTTTGTGTTTGTGTTAGCTAGTCCATGCTACTGCAAACGACTGCAACCACGACTGCAGATCCCACTGGCTGTGAGGACCTAATAATTTGCTTAAATTTGGGAAAAGTGAAAAATTGGCTTCGTCACTGTCTTCACATGGCAATGGTCAATGCCCGTGTGCAAGTTCAGATCAATTGATTGAATGAGGATAGACATTGTGAGGACCTGGTCGTGGTCCTCACACTCCAAGTGTGTGTGTGTGTGTGTGCGTGTGCGTGTGCGTGTGCGTGTGCGTGCGTGCGTGCGTGCGTGCGTGCGTGCGTGCGTGCGTGCGTGCGTGCGTGCGTGTGTGCGTGCGTGAATAGTGAATGGAATGCGCATTGAAAAATGCGTTTGTGTCATAAAAATGCACTCCATTACCTCTGACAAAATAAAGAAACAAACAAACCTTGAACACACTGGAAACCAATGAAATATTTAACAATGCATTAATAGTACTCTGCTATTTGTTCATGTGAAAGTGAATGTTGTTAAGTGTGTTGTAACTAAATAATAACTACATTCGATCCCACTGTGTGCCACTGTACCTGTGGGCCGACCCGAGACACACACCACTCAATAATTTGTTTATTTTAAGGGGACAGCATCATATTAATGACCAAATAAATCAGAATCAGTACAGTACAGTACAAATATAATTTAGATATGCAGGAATGCAATTTTCATCCTCAACTCCTGACATAATAACAAATATAAAATACCACAGAACATAATAGAATAAAAGACCCATAGACACACACCACTCACACTTCAACACCAACACCCATAGACACACAACAACACTAACACTTTAACACACACACACACACACACACACACACACACACACACACACACACACACACACACACACACACACACACACACACACACACACACACACACACACACACACACACACACACACACACACACACACACAGAGAGAGAGAGCCTCTCCTGCCGCAGATATCTCTTCTTGTCCCTGCGTGGATTCCGAATCTTTTTCCAAATTACATTAATTTTTTAATAGAGAACTCTGCATGTGGTAAAGCTGCACTTGACTGTGTTAATTAACAGTGCTAATTAGCTGTGATGCTCTGCTCCCACTGCCTGTAACCCAAACATAAAATAAAAACACTTTCCTTAGGAACAATTAGAATGTTTAGCAGGCAGGATCATACTGGTTTGAATTGTTGGAACCAGTTCAACATCCTCTCTGTTGACTCTAAAGGTATACATGCTTCCCATCTCATGTCCAGGATAGGTTATAAGCACAAGATGATGGCGGTCTCAGAACTTGTTGTGGTCGCCCCTGCACACCTAGATGTCCTGACTGTCCGAACTAGTTTACTATGGCTATAAAGACCATAGATTTACATGACCTTATAGCTAATGGACAAGCTCACCACACGTACAGTATGACATCGTAGATAGACATGGGCCTACAGATGCCATACTGGGCCCTTACCCTGACGCTCAAATCTGAATGCAACTCACATCCCAATGCAACGGCGGCTGCCCAATAGGCCGACATCTCAATATAATCCGACAAACGTTAACATTAGCGTGGGCCGTGAGGTTGTGTTTAGGCATCGTTTTTGTGAGGTTACGGTTAGAATTGGACCAAAAATACTTCAATGTCGGAGTAATGCTGCGGCACCAGGACACACACACCTGTTACTCTCTCTCTCTCTCTCTCTCTCTCTCTCTCTCTCTCTCTCTCTCTCTCTCTCTCTCTCTCTCTCTCTCTCTCTCTCTCTCTCTCTCTCTCTCTCTCTCTCTCTCTCTCTCTCTCTCTCTCTCTCTCTCTCTCTCTCTCTCTCTCTCTCTCTCTCTCTCTCATTGTTGTGTCTGTGGATTGCTTTAAGCACATAAACCCTTTACTTGGTTGAACGGAAGTCCCTCAAGGCTCTTTACTAGTATATGTTCTGTTTATTAGTGTCTTTTCTGCTTACATATGAATATCTTCGCATAACATAGTCGATCTACAAGCTACAAGAGGCTATCTTCTGCGAATGTTTTCCCCAGAAATGGATGGCGGGGTTTAAGTGGTTAATGGGGGAAATGGAATTAGGGACAAGTGTTCTATTTACAACCAAAATGTAAGCAGGGCTTATTTGCGACGCATTGTGAGCTGTCTTGTGCACATGCGCGCAACGTGTTTGTCGCGATATCAGTGTCTTAGTGTGTGTGTATGTGTGTGTGTCTGTGGGGGTGCACGAAAGCGTGTGCGCATCAGAGTTACAGAGGTCTCTATGAGTGGCTGTGCCTCGCCGACATTACTGTACATCCCATAGCCTGGAGGGACGGTGAGCGGCGGTAATGCACGCATGAAAAATATGAAGTAATAATGTCATTCAGAGATTGGAACAAATATTTGGGGAGTGTCTTCTTTGGCCTACTGTGCACAAAGTGATTGGTGGTGATATAGGTCCAGCCGTTTGCAAGATTACCTCCGAACTCATGTAAAACTGCTCATTTCATTACTTTTTTTGTGACACTGTGTTTGATGAAGTAGGGCGTTAATTTATGTGGGAAAAAGTTGAAATATGGAGATAAGAGGTTTCTGCCCGACAGCAACGAACGATATATGCCTTTCTAAACAGAATGATGGTGAAACTAACAAATGGACTCATTAATGTCAGAACTTATAAAACCCCAAAAGCCAGAAGTTCTGAATTTTGAATTCTGTTCCCAGGCAAATGAAGGCTGTTAAAAAGTTATTTAAAGGAGTTTGTATTGACAGCAACTCTACAAGTTCCCAAACACTTTTCCCAATGTCTGCCAGTCTTACTTTAAGCGCCACAGTCTATCTATCTGCCGGCCTGCCTGCCTGCCTGCCTGCCTGCCTGCCTGCCTGCCTGCCTGCCTGCGTGCGTGCGTGCGTGTGTGCGTGCGTGCGTGCGTACGTGCGTGCGTGCGTGTGTGTGTGCGCGCATTTTTCAGGCAAAGCTTAGCTAAGAGAGAGGTGAAGCAGGGACCCCCATTACATATAAAATTATGTTGCGATTAAACTCCTTCGTAGGTAGCTTCACATACTTCTTTGACACCACTATCATCAGTGTTGTGTAAATTAATTGGTTTGTCTGTTTGTTTACAAATGATCTTTTCTATTAATACGTTGGACTCATCTTAATGTGTAATTTCAGACATTTAACCACTTAAACCCTCAATACTTAGTAAACTGGACCTTGTGCTCTGTACTTGTTCAGCTCTTTTTTTCCTTCTACAACAAACCTCTTCACCGAAATTAGACGATATGCAAGCTCACAACACAGCGCAGTCCAACAGTTATGGCTGCCAGTTCACACCTGATATTGTGTGGGAGGTGTGTTGTCTGCTCCAGACCACACTGACTGCCACCTTGCATAATATAATAATAACATAATAATAATCGTGTCTTCAAACTAGGTCTTAAGATGCACAGCGAGAAAGTGCCTGTGTGTCCTCCAAAACGGATGAAACAATCTCAAACCATGCAACAGCAACCATCAGTCATCCAACGCGGGCCGCTCCCCTCGGGCTCAACCTCCTTCCAGGAAAAGGTCTCTAGATCGAATTTCCACAAATCATCTAACGTATCGCCTAACGTATCTCTCACGATGCCAGCTCTCCTCCTTCTGTGTGTTCCTCTTTCTACTGTGTCTGACTGAAGAACAGATGGAGGTGAACTGCCTTCACAGCTATTTAGAAAAAGTTCACGATTGATCATGTCCCAAACAGGAGGGTAGGAGCCTCTCACACTGCCCTCTAGTGGTAGGAGGCTCTCGCTGCCCTCAGGTAACAGAGGTAGGTAGAGGACCCCCGAGCTGTTTAAAGACACACTTAACACCTGAAGAGAACCACTGCCGTTATGAAGAGATATGGGCGCTCAGGTGGCGCAGCGGTAACGCACCTGCCCACCGCCGTGGAGTCTAGGGGCTCGAACCCACCGCGGTGCATCGGGCTTGGCCGAGCACCTATACGAAACACAATAGGCCTGTTGGGGGGATGGAAGCCGGGCGGGGACGGGGATATATTTGTCACTAGTCACTACAAGTACCTCTATGGGCTGGGGCGGCACCTGTCAGCAGGGAGTTTTGTGTGGGAAGAGTAGGAAAAATGCTGTACGTCCTCCCGGTGGAAGCTCCTCATTGGCAGATGAGCCAGTAGGATACAGCAGCAGTGACAACACATGGGTGGGGAGGAATTAATTTGCATAATTTCTCTCTCTCTCTCTCTCTCTCTCTCTCTCTCTCTCTCTCTCTCTCTCTCTCTCTCTCTCTCTCTCTCTCTCTCTCTCTCTCTCTCTCTCTCTCTCTCTCTCTCTCTCTCTCTCTCTCTCTCTCTCTCTCTCTCTCTCTCTCTCTCTCTCTCTCTCTATGTATTGTATAGCATAGACATAGCATAGGCTCCATGTAGTCTCGTTCCCAGCCTTTTCTCCTCTCAAAGAGATCACTCATGTGCCTTCAGAGGCTGCCAGCGTGCCACATTGCCCACCTCCCTGTCAGTGTGCCCAGCACCCCGTGGCTTCCACCTGGCTCAGAGAGTCATTGAGGGAAGGAAAGGTGTTAAAGCACAGCCTTACAGGAGGGGGTCCGGCTAGCCTCTGGCCCCAGGCAGGGGGGGCTACAGTGTAAACTGTGGTCAACACGTCACAGTGGCCACACAGGCCTATGACTCTTAACACTGACCTGGAGGTTAATAGAAACGTTGTCAGGGTTTAATACCTACTTAGACACAGTGAAAGGATAATCAGAGAGAGGAGAGGAGAGGAGAGGAGAGGAGAGGAGAGGAGAGGAGAGGAGAGGAGAGGAGAGGAGAGGAGAGGAGATATCAAGCTATCAAAGGAGAAAAAGTGTGCCATGGAAAGAACAAGCTGAGCAAGCAATAGGCAAAGGGGTTAGGTAGGTGTGTGTGTTGTGTGTGTGTGTGTGTGTGTGTGTGTGTGTGTGTGTGTGTGTGTGTGTGTGTGTGTGTGTGTGTGTGTGTGTGTGTGTGTGTGTGTGTGTGTGTGTGTGTGTGTGTGTGGGTACTTGCGTGCTACTAATGCACACAAGCACTGCTTAATTTATTTTTCATCTGCATTGATTATTTTCCTATTCTTTCGGAAGAAAGAAAAAACAGTGAGACTGCAGCAGGACACATGGGGACCTTCCTGTTTCAAATAGAACGTTAAAACGTTTTCATCAAGAAAATGTCAACATTTGCCTGAAACTTTGCGCCATTAATCAAATCAAGTTGGAGCTTTAGACCAGTGTGTGGATGTTTTTGATTATTGCCTTGATGTCCTGCACCTGCACTAAACACAGGTAGATGTGCACACAATCTCTTATTTGATACCTTCCTGTTTCAACCTGGAGATACAACCATGCCCTCCTGTCCAAGGATCTGAAAAAAGTCTCCAGGAGTTCTTTTTGTGTTATCCTTTTAGCTTTAATGTCTTACTGTACACCCGGTGCTGTTTACATTCCTGACTAATAAAGTATTCAATCAATCAATCAATCTCTGTGAGAGCCTCCATTGTTCTTCATATACCACACCTCCCTGGCACTACATACTAGACTGGGACCAACTCCTTTTGCAGTTTTCTGATCTGGTCTAGAGTGGATATAACTTCGCCTCATCAGGCTGGCGGAAACCGAAAACAAGTTCCTCAAAAAGGATTCCCCCTGACCCAGGGACGTGCACAGATAGACTCTAGGTGATGCTACAGCACCTGCCCTTTGCCCTCTTGACCAGAAGTGCCCTTTTGAAAAAAGGGCACTTTTTTTCAGTTTACAGCAGGGGTCTTCAACAGGGGGTCCGGGACCCCTAGGGGGGTCCTCAGAGTTACTACAGGGGGTCCGCCAAATCTTTATGTGATATGATTTTTCTTTTTACCATAACCACTTGAAACCTAGGATCCCTTTTCTGAGGAGAACTTTAGCCAGAAATAGCAGATCTACAAGCCCACAACGCCTCGCGCTGCGAGGCGTTGTGGGCTTGTAGATCGGCTATTTTTGGCAAAGAGGTATAGGTGTAGAGGGAAAAAAGAGCAGACCAAGTAAACAAAAAAAAGTGTAATTTACTTGAGCACCTGCCCCTCAAAATGTCTGTGCACGCCACTGCCCTGACCACATTAAGTTAATCATTTGATGAAACCGACAAGTTTCTACTTGGACAGATGTTGCCACTTCACATACTTTCAATTGGTTGGACTAATAGCCAAATGGATTCGGTATTCATGTGGGGGAACAAAAACAAAGCGGCTCCACAACTGGAAACCGTTTTCTAGATTTCTACAGTAGGCGTGGCCTAAACCGGATCACCGGATCCTCCATGTTGGAAAGCCTTGTGACACGAGCTTAGTGACACACGGGCACTGTGTGTGTGTGTGTGTGTGTGTGTGTGTCAGTGCTGTGTGTGTCAGTGCTGTGTGTGTGTGTGTGTGTGTGTGTGTGTGTGTGTGTGTGTGTGTGTGTGTGTGTGTGTGTGTGTGTGTGTGTGTGTGTGTGTGTGTGTGCGTGTGTGCGTGCGTGCGTGCGTGCGTGCGTGCGTGCGTGCGTGCGTGCGTGCGTGCGTGCGTGCGTGCGTGCGTGAGCGTGCGTGCGTGCGTGCGTGCGTGAGCGTGCGTGCGTGCGTGCGTGCGTGCGTGCGTGCGTGCGTGAGCGTGTGTGTCTCAGTGCTGTGTGTCTGTGTGTCAGTGCTCTCTCTCTGTGTGCATGTGCGTGTGTGTGTGTGCGTGTGTCAGTGCTGCGTGTCAGTGCTGTGTGTCAGTGCTGTGTACGTGTGTATCACACTGTGTCTCATCAGTTGCTCTGTGTCTGCACAGACATACAGAATGAAGCATAAAGAGCTGGGAGGGGGGGGGGGGGGGGTATCTCACCAACACTATGTAGAGCTTCTGTTCCTTCCTACCCCAACTCCCCACCCCCACCCCCACCTTCCTGCCTCAGAGCCACCAATAAATTATGGATGCTTATTAGGAAAGGGTGATATTCAGCATCCAAAATAAACTCTGCGGCAACCAGAGACATGAAAGATTCACAAACAAAAAGTGCCGACGTTGGTTGAAGGAAAAGAGCCGAAGTCACCTGGGAGTCCAGGGCCCCTACCTGGTAAACCTAACACTCAACCATGTATTATGATAGACCACTGACCCACAGTCTGGTAAACCTGGAACACAACCATATCTAGACCTCTGACTGACCCCACAGTCTGGTAAACCTGGAACACAACCATTTCTAGGACCTCTTGAGGAGAGACACACGCTGCTGTGCTTCGCAGTGAGTGAGTTTGAAGCTCTTGTTGTCATGTCATGTCGTGTGATGTCATCAAACATGCATGAAAGCCATTGATATTAGTTCACTCAACAGCATGCGTATGTGCAAAGTTTTACAACAAATGCAGGACTTTTTTAATGACTTGAAAACAAGGCAGGCACATCGACAGCGAGGACCTGACGTGCCCGAGCGAGCCGATATGCGAGTGAGCCGAGCGCCAGCACTGAGTCAATAATGTTATGCGTTTGGGAAACTGGTTGCATATCTTTGCACACACAAAGATAAATCCCTTAGGCTGGATAGAATGATATTCACTATTCAGGCTATTATAAACATGGAGTTGTTTCTGTAAGGACAGAGGTTGACACTTTGTTATCCCTGAGCACACAGATAAGCCTGTGTGGGATAATGCCACGCGGTTTAACTTGACTTATCTATAATCACCAATCAACATTCAATCAATGTCATCTGTGTGCTTGGGGACAGCACAGAACTTCACGGTCATTAGTTTGTAATGTTATTCAGATGAGACCATGTCAAGTCAATTGCAGAAGTACATTTACTCAAGTACTGTACAATTTTGAGGTACTTTTACTTTACTGGTGTTTTTTACATTTTCTATACTTTTACTTCTACTCCACTACATATGGCAAATATTGTACTTTTACTCCCCTATAATTATTTGAAAACTTTAGGTACTACTAGTTACTAGATTTGGATTATTATTACAAAACATACATTAACCACTTCAGCCCTACATATCAGCCATTTGAAAATAGCCGATTTACAAGCTCACAATGTGTCGCGATGCGACACATTGTGAGCTTGTAGATCTGCTATTTCCAAAAGATTGGTGGGCATTCTGCTTAATGAGCACTTTCTATTTTTTTTACTTTAAGAACATTTTGAAAGCAATACTTTTTAACTTTTTTTTTTTTTTACTTTACTTGTAACAGAGTATTTCTACATTGCAGAATTGATACTTTTACTTAAGTAAAAGATGTGAGTACTTTTTCTACGAATGGTCAATTATGTTTGCAAGAGCAGGTTAGTGACAAGCACAGACAAATGTCCTGTTAACCATGTACAGTAGGAAATACTATTCACAACCCGATATACAGAAAAAGACAAGGAATTACACACTCTGACTCAGGGCCGTAACCATGGCTCAGCAAGCGGACAAAAAAACTTTGCACTCACAATGGTTTCTGTTCTGGCCCATAGCAATTACAGCAGCGATTCCCAACCTGTGGTTCCGGAGCCCACTGGTGGGCCATCAGGGTATCGCAAGTGGGCCCCCAAATAATTGGCAAAACACTAAGATTGTGTTGATAATAGCATTAATATTTGTTTTAAAATGATGTTAAAGTAAAAAAAAAGCCATTGTATTTTGTCCTGAGGCCGATTCTACAAATGTCTTCTAAATCCTAACAGTTTTCTGAAAAATGTTTTCATGTCAAGGACCCCCAAAATCATACGTATTTGGTCGCTGACCCCCATCTCAAAATATTTTGTTCCAGGGACCCCCAGAAGCAAAGTTTTTAGTTAAAAATTTAAAAATATATATCTAACTATATAAATGGCGAGCAACTTCCGCACCCTCGGTGGCGACACCCCACAGCTCTGTTATCGAATAAACAACGCACCGCCAGACCACATGTCGCCTACTGACTCGCCACGGCGGCCGCGCTGAATTTACGCCTCGCGTAGGGGACATCTCACTGTTCACTACACCTTTTCCACCGCGCAACATAATTAATTCTACTCACCAAATGTCGGACAAAACGGAAGGGGAGCCAGCTTCGTACCGTTTACCGTGCGCACGACCTCATCACCACAACAGCAGCCAGCCGCTGCGGGTTTTTTTTCCTTTTTTTCCAAACTTTTTTTTTGGTCACCATTTTCTCCAGGCACCATTTCTGGTGTAACGTCGGGTGTTTCTTTTCACCAGCCAATCACCTTTCACGTTGCCACGTCCGTTGCCACGTCGCGCTGACGTACGCTAAACAAGCGCTGCCGTGCGCACAATGCAAACGAGCCCAAAGGCGCGCAAAAATAAGCCGCCCATTGCTTACACACAAAGTCAGACCTGGCAACGCAGCCTACGCCAATCATGTGTGAGAGATCTACAAGCTATGGGGCAGAGACGCCACCGTATCTTAGCAACAACTACAGCGCTCACTCTCATTGGTCGTGTCACGCTAACAGCAGTCTCCAGACAATGGCATCGCAGACAGCTTGCTGTTACTGCTGTAGCCATCACAGGCAGTTGCAGCACGACGGACAGGGCGCTGTGATAGCTGCCATGTCGCTAACGCTAACCTGGTTGTCATGCCTGCAGCGGCTGTGCAATCACTTTGTCAACAATGCACGTTCGTGTGGTGAATGTCTATATTGCTGCTCAGTTCGTCCATTGTACATGGTGTATGTTTGTGTGTGTCTTCTGGAGAACTATGTAGCTCCACAGCAACTACAGTAACTAACGTAATGGCAGGACTGCCCCGTGCAACGCATGTTACGCTGCATTATGCTCATGTAGTAATTTCAGATAATTTCGCTCCGATTAGAGCAGTGTTTATCAACCCTTTCACGCCCCCCCCCCCCCCCCCGCCCCCCCA
This sequence comes from Gymnoscopelus microlampas, assembly GCF_963454915.1. NCBI lineage: Eukaryota > Metazoa > Chordata > Actinopteri > Myctophiformes > Myctophidae > Gymnoscopelus > Gymnoscopelus microlampas. The sequence continues at coordinate 22,035,129 of NC_139962.1, forward strand.
AATACACGTACTTGATCTGGGACCCCCCCATTCTGTTTGACTCCGTTCCACAAGTAAATATTGTGAAAATAGCCGATCTACAAGCTCGAAACGCCTCACGTTCAGAGGCTTTGTACGCTTGGAGATCGGCTATTTTCTACATGATTGCCTCTTTCTTACATTCTTTGCCAATGTGGCCCATGTTTTCATAGCATAGTTTATTGACTACTTCTGTTGCAGAAATGGCCATTTCCCTTACTTTCGGTTTTTTATTGTCTCCGCCAGGCCGAAAGGCATGGCGCAAGACTATGTTTCACCCCCTGTCCGTCCGTCTGTGATAGCTAATCTCTCACATCGTTGACTTGATCGCAGCAAAATAACAGCCCGATGTGGAGAGTCAGTGAGAGCTGGATAAACGACGTAAAATGTGTCAAAAGGAGTCTGTACGGCTGTCGATAAATGAACACATGACGTCGGTGGGAGAGGAGATATTGTGTCTTTTGGACAAACAGCAGCGTGGTGCTGATGTTTGTTGTGTGAAGCAGCTTAATGTCAGAGTGTTTGTGTTGGAGCGCCTCAGTGCGGCTGCAGAGTTCATGTGCAACCTCTTCCAGAGAGACACAGAGACACTAGAAACTCTGCTGGGGAAAAAAAACACTGCTGGGCATTGACTTTCCTATGGACATTGATCTACACACTGCAGGTATATCTGCTACACACACAACATCAAACTACACACTGCAGGTATGATGCAGCGTTTGCATTACAGCCAGCATGCCAGCGTAGTTCCCATATGGTTTCAAGGTGGGCTAAACCATATGGACCCCATGTCAGCAATGTCAGCGCCATCCACTTCAGTCCCAACTGCGATGCCCATGCAGGCTATAAGTAGCTTCTACCTGGCCCTTAGGTGGGCCCCAACTAGCCATGTTTATGTGGGACCAAGGCGGGTCCTAACTGGGTTTGCCCATGCAGGCTTTAACTGGCTTCTACCTGGGCCCTAGGTGTACCCTAACCAACCACAGTGCAGTGCCCATCGCTCCAATTGTTGTGACGTCAGGGCTCTCAATACTGCACATTGGTGGAGGAGGAGGGGCCGCAGGGCGACCGCACACATCGCTGAACCAATGGTAGCCCACGGATGTTTCCTCTGTGGATTTACAATCTGCCCCTCTATGCCACATATCATCCGCACTACAGGGTCTTCACTGACCGAGCCACGGCCCCACTGACCCTCATGACGCTACGCCACTTAAACGTGCGGCAGCATGCGCTGGGTTGCCAGGTTTGCACAGCCTGCGCCAGAAACAAGCAACCACCTTCATGAAAAAAAAAAAAACACCGAAATGGTCCGCAATGTTCCAGGGGTGTCCCTGCGCGTCCCAACACTCCACAGGGGGTCAGTGGACCATCAGGGGGTCCGCGGACCCCCTGTGGACCCCCTGAAACATAACAAATATTATTTCTTCAAATTTTTTCCTTTTTCAAAAAAACTTTTCCACAGTTTCACTCCGGCGATTTGGGTCCCCCAATATACACACGGCCACGCTGGGCCCCGTGCGCGGCTGGGGTTGAGGGGGGCGTAGCCCCCCGAAACTCTAGTATATATATATATTCAAATATTTTCACACATTTTCACAATTTCTCAAAAATAGTAGATCTACAATCTCATAGCACGGCACGAAGTGACGTGCAATGAGCTTGTAGATCTGCTATTTTTGAATAGCCAAAGAAATCTAAAATGTCACAGATGCTTTCCCGGTTCTAATGGGTTAAAACATTGAAATGTCAGGTGACAAGAAGGTCAGTTAGCTCTCATGCAAGGAGGCATGAGCTCAGCCCTCGGCTCCCTGGGCTGGTGGGGGGAGTGTAGCACCCAGGATCACTTAGAAAATTGGCACCGGTTGAAAAAGGGTTACACAATTGTGGGATAAAAAAAAATGTTTAAAAAAAACATTGAAATGTTGTTTTGGGCTGCCATGTTAAGTGGTTGGATGGGTGGGCCGCGAATGCTTACGAGATTTTTAAGTGGGCCATGATCCAGAAAAGGTTGGGTACCACTGCTTTATAGCACTCTCTCAACCACCCTCCCTGCTGTTCCCTACTGGATGCTGTCTGAGAAAGCAATAATCATCAAAACGAGAAGATCTGAAATGGTTGTATGTATTAGGCCTGTCACATTTATTACAGAATTGATTGCAATTATTTGAGATAATCACTACTATCTCAATAGTGATTATCTCACGTCTCCATGTTGAAACATGTTCAATACATTTAGATTAGGCTATTTCCACTATTTTCAATATCATATCTGCCCTGTGTAATTTTTGTTTACAATCCCTAAAAGGCAAGCAGAAATTGCATTTTCATTCACTATGTTCCGATGTTCAATGCTAAAAACACAATTAAATAATTTGTATGACAATTAATGGTCAAGTATACAATTTCATGAATGTGACAGCGTTAATGCCGCCCTTCACCAAGCTGGCAGCATCACCACTGTCAGGGAAACAGCCTGTTAAACTGAAAGTTCCTTCCAGCTGAGCCAACAATCTGGAGCATCTGCGGCAAGACAAACCACACATGACCTCACACACACACACACACACACACACACACACACACAAACGTGCGCGCATGCGCGCACACACACATGCACAAACGCACACGTACACACACACATAACACACAGTCTAAATGGACATCACAGCCGTCCAAAACAGTAACATCAATCAAACACACTTATACAGTTGAACCCCCAGCGGACAGTGAATCGAATCTGCCTCCAACTGTGAGTGCTAAACAGCTCTGAGGTGAGGAAACCCATTTGGAGCATAACTGCACACAGTGAGCCAGCGAGCCAAACTGGTTGGATCCTGTCCCGATCGTGCCTATTGCTGCTGCTTTGTTATGTGTGATATGCAAACCATTTGTTCAATTCGAATGTCAAATTATTTTAGCGCCAGTGGCATTTTTGGCTTTTTTTCAAAAACAAAAAGCTGTGCAGCACCACTAAATAATCAAACAGAAAGTCTATACTGGTCTTCTGGCTCCATGGAGCATGAGAGACTTTTCCTGCCTCTGCAGTGACTGCAGAGGCAGCTATCATTCTTCAGACCACCACAACAGTGATCCAAATACATGTTTCAATGCATATGTTTTTGTGCATAATGGTTAAGATGCTCACCTCGAAAACAATGATACCTCCTGATGGGCTAGGATTGAATCCTACCACATAACCTACCACAGTTGCCGGTTCCCGGTCCCACTACCTAGATAAATAAATAAATAATCTTGTTGAATGAACTTCAGAGAGATTATTCCCAAAGCAGAGCCAAACTTTAGATCACTACAATGGTGCATCATTATCTGCCTCCACCTGAGTCAACATGGTCACAATAAATAAGAAACATAGAGCAGGCACCATATCTCATCACTATACACTCTTTACCTCTGACTTTTATCGCCATGCTGGATTTCCCATGCTGTACGCCTTCTGTAGGCTAAACTACAGTACAAAAGCAAATAGTGAGTCAATCTGTATACTTATTTCAGCACTCTGGACAGCGCCTGCCTCTGTGGCTTTGTCAGTGGCCTGGCCACTGTACACAGTAGAGCAGGTGAGGGGTGGTTCAAAAATGATGGATTTGGATTTTAATCTGCTTTTACAGTGCACAATGCCAACTTTACTACATTGAGAAAGCATGGTTAGTGCCATGAAGTATTATAGTCCAATCACCAATGTAGAGTTATAGCTGTTGAGTTATAGACTTCAGGAATATACTATCATACAGGAAGTTATGTCAAAAAAGCATGCAACTACTATTCTTTGACAAAAGGCAAAGAGTACAGCTACAGGGCCTATAGGGCTTCATCAACTGACAGACTTTGTGTGGTTTGACTGCCTGATGGCAGGATAAAACATTTCTTATGACAGTGCATACGCTGTCTATTACGCTGTACAGCGTATACGCTACAACAGCTGAACGGAATGTGTTTTCGATGGCTGCCACATGTACTCAGACATCAACACAGAAATATCAAAGCTGATGGATTAGTTTGTGTGTTCACGTTGCCGCGAGCGACAGGATGCATATCTGGCCAACCGCCTGGAGAGAAAGTAACTGAACCTAAGTTGTCAGATGCTAGAAAAGCAGTCTGTTAAACCTATGTACTATAGCTATATCCACAGACACATTTTACACTTCTGTCATTCTTAGACACTTAGAAAGCTAAGATCTGTGGGTTTTCGGTTTGTAAAAATCGTATTACTTTCAAGATTCTTTTTTAATAGTTCAAAAATTGCAGATGTACAGGGAGCTTGTATATCTGCTATTTTTGAATAGCCAACGTATAAAATATGGATAGTAAAATATTATTATATATTATATTGTAATGCTGTATCAACAAATTTAGCTGGGGACCTTTACTTTTTCAGAGTAAAGGCCCCTCCTCCCCGGCTCAGGGACACCAATAGTGCGCCTACTGCCCAAAGGTTGACGCCCAGAAACCTAACAATATCAAATCAAATACAGGCAGATGGAATGATCTCTGCACACACCGACACACACACACCACCACACACTTCTAGTGGGTCATAAAAGCAGAGGTGGAAGAAGTACTCAAATGCTTTTTGCTTAAGTAAAAGTAGCAATACCACAATATAAGACAAATGCTCTGTTTCCCGTCAAAGGCCTGTATTCAAAATGTTACTTAAGTAAAAGTACTCAAATCTACAAGCTCAAAATGCTTCGATGTGACTTGCGAGCTTGTAGATTGGCTATTTTTGAAATAGTTGATGGATAACAGGCTGATGTATAATTGGTTAATGTGTGTTTTGTAATAATAATCTCAATCTGTAAAGTAACTACATTTTTCATGTGGGACCCCCCTGGCGGTCCCGGCCCACAGGTTGAGAACCAGTGTTCTAGCAGACTGCATCAGTGGACTTTAACACCACTGCTGACATTCAACACCTACAGTAGAAACATGCAATACCTACTCCCATATTATCCCCTCTAGAACTGTTTGCTCTTACAACAGCAATATCCACTCAATTATGTGAACTCAGTGCAATATTGAGCGGAACAGTGAGCTACAGACAGGATAAATACTCACCCACCTATGTCTACCAATGCAATCAGACAAGCCGTTACAGACAATCTACACGTTATTACATTCTGTATCAGTCTATTCACTATAAGATTTACATTACATTTCTATTCTAAGTTGATTGTGAATTGTGTGTGTGAAGCTAGAGAGCATCCTAACACAAAACTAATCAAACATTTCAAATTTGATTAAAATGAACATGAAGTATGTGAATCCAGTCATTTTGTTTTAGATGTGTGTGCGTGTGCGTGCGTGCGTGTGCGTGTGCGTGCGTGCGTGCGTGCGTGAGTGAGTGAGTGAGTGCGTGCGTGCGTGTGTGTGCGTGCGTGTGCTCCCGCGCAGTCACACACGTGCACGTGTGTGACTGTGTATATGTGCATGTGCTGAGGTTAACAGGCTCAGTTTCGTTTGCTCCATTATAGAAAAACTATCTAAAGCAGGTTTTATATGTCACTTATTGGAGCATTTCACAAATGAAAAGCAAATCACTAGCATGATGTTATCACAGCCTTGTTGTAACTGACCAACAACACAGTAGGTGAGAACTGAAAACTATATCATTATGCCTCAAATATAGATGTTACATGACAATAATAAGTCACCCGTTTCCTACCCTCTGATGTGCAGTTGTCACACTTACCGTAAACTCCTTGACCCCGTGCATAACGATGGATGATAGAAAATAACAAAATCCATAAAAGTTCCATGTTTCAACTCCGTTCTGTCATAACCTGGAGAGACAAAGACAGACAGAAAATAAACACCATGTCCTGCAAGGAAATCCTTTCAGGCCGTTTCCATCTCCAACATTTACTACATGCATTTATATATATATATATATATATATATATATATACATATAAAATGCATGCATGCATACATAATACATACATACATACACACACACACATATACACACACACACACACACACACACACACACACACACACACACACACCAGTCATGGATTAATTGCGTTTACAACCACGCAGTCCTGCGGATTGGCGCTTGACAGGATTGTCCAAAAGTAATTGGTGTGTATAGAGGATACTGAGCCACTGTTTGATTGTAAAAAGCCAGAGACAGACAGACAACCTGAGGGCAGGATGAGAGAAAACGTACGGATTTGCTCCAACGAAATACATGAGGATTAGGTTCCAACAACAAGGGTCGGGTACTCGGGTCCGACGGGTCGTGCTGTTCAGTCTTTCATTTGATTTCTCCAATGGCTTTGCGTGTGAAAGGTCAGCTTGTTCGTTATTTTTATATTGGATATAGGGTATAGGCTACATTCCTTCATTGATCCCACATCTACAGCAGACAACATGAGCACAAAAAACAATAACACAAAAGCCGCAATCTGCAAAGCTGAAGTCAATGCATGCTAATTTAGTTGATCTGAGGACCTGATGACAGTGTTGCCATGTCCGCTTATTATAAGCGACTTTCTGTAAAGTTGCTTGTAGGTAGTTCCGGTTGCGGTTTGGGGCTTGTTTCTAAAGTGTAGTTGCTTATTTGGCCTTGCTTCCTAATCCTAATGTTGTTTAAACCAGTCTTTCTCAAACATTTTCAAGTAAAGGAAACCCCCAAATTAATTTGTATTTGTCTGCAGACACCCATCTGAACATATTTTATGCCAGTGACCCCCCCCCCCCCCCCTACAATATTTGGGTTATGTTAAATCAAATAAATACAAATAATAAAATATATAAATAATGAAAAGATCTACAAGACCTACAACCATTTCGCGATGCCACGCATTGTGAGCTTGTAGATCTGATATTTTCAAATAGCCATGTTTAGCCTAAAGGGCGAAGGGCTCATTTATTTTGAGCTTGTTTTCATAGACCTGGTTGCTTGTTTCCCTCACAAAGCCTGGCAACACTGGTTTAATAGCGGGTTCAGTGTTTCACTGTCTGTCTGCGTGGGTAGCGGGTGACTGTCAGTGCCACGATGTTTTAAACCAAACTTTAATGATATATGCTCATACAATATTAATAACAGCAGCAATGCAAATCTGAAGTCAATTCAGGCTAATTTAGTTGATCTGACGACCTCCCCCTCCCGTGATGATGAGATGAGATTTGTTCCACCGCTTAAATGATTTAATAGCAGTAGTGGAAAAAGTACTCACATGTTTTACTTAAGTAAAAGTATCAATACTGCAATGTAGAAATACTCTGTTAGTAAAAGTCCGGAAATCAAAATGTACTCGAGTAAGTAGGCCTACAACAGTTGGTGTGGGCCAAAAGTAGAAAGTATAGTCATTTACAGAATGTCCATTTCAAGTTTTCAAATGTATAGAAATCTTTGGAAAATAGCAGATCTACAAGCTCACAATGCACAGCATGGCAAGCATTGTGAGCTTGTAGATCGGCTATTTTCAAATGGCCGAAATGTTTATAGGGCTGAAGTGGTTCATGTACTGTAGGCTATGTTTGGTAGGCCTAATAATAATCAAAATCTATAAAGTAACTATAGTACCTAAAGTTTTCAAATAATTGTAGTGGAGTACAATATTTGATGTTGTAGAGTAGAAGTAAAAGTATTGGAAATTGGAAATACTCAAGTAGGCCTAAAGTACACAAATACCTCAAAATTGTACTTAAGTACAGTACTTAAATGTACTTAGTTACTTTACACCACTGTTTGCGGGTTCAGTATTTCACTGTCTGTCTGCGTGGGTAGTGGATGACAGTCAGTCAGTGCCACGATTCTTTAACCAAACTTTAATGATATGCTCATACAATATTAATAATATTATGAGAAATAATAAATAGGCTCCATGATGAGGTCTAATCAGCATAGATCAGCAGCTTATTGCCCGTAGGAAGGAAGCTCTGGGAGATCAGCTACTAACAGCCGAGGAATTATTTTTATATTAGCTATAGGTTTGATCGTCGTGATAAGACTATGCATGCATATTGTTCGGGCATAGGCAACCTTAGGCCTGGGGAAGGAGTCTGAGAGATATGGGCTCTGAGTAGCCTAATAATCATTACATCCTGATGCGAAACATATAGAGAGAAAATAAAATCTAAAGAAGAAAAAAAGGTTGTTATACAGCCTATATATGGACAATCAAAATCAGTTGGAAATATTCAATTTTGATGTGGTGTCATAATCAAACTTATGTTGATATGGCACACACTGACTATCAAGAAAATGAAAAAGGTTGCCGACCTCTGAGAAGAAAGAGACTCGAAGTGAATTGGACAGGCTACTGCATTAGTCTGCGTGTCAACACTGGCATGTGATGGTAGTTCCTATACAGATCTAAGTTTCAAATGTAAAGCCTATAGCCTAAATTTGAATTATGTTTTAAAATATTTGCAACTCAACGAGCAACAACGGATATCCAGTCACTTGCGATGTAGCCTATACAAAAAAAGGCATGGGTTTCCGAGGCGATGTAAAACAAGTTTATAGCAATTGTTTTGTGTTAAGTAGGCTCTATATAGCCACTATTCCAACTCCAAGTGCACGAACACTATACACACAATAGTGTCCACTGTGTCCGGTAGGGGTAGGCTATCCAGTGGTTCTCAAAGTGGGGTCCGGGGACCCCCAGGGAGTCCTTGTGGGGGTTCCAGCAGGGGGTCCCCAAAAGGAATGAGTTAATATAGCCTATAGCATTAAAATCTGTTTAACACTTTAACCACAACGTCTATTTAAAAATAGCCAATCTGCTTTGTGAGCTTGTAGATCTGCTATTTCCACAAAACAAGTGAACAATTTTGAATTGTTTTGGAACCTTTTTAACAACACAAATCGTGTATGGTGGGTCCTGGCACAACATATATTCAGATCACGGCCATACATAATAATTTGGGACTCCCAAATTATTATGTGTGGCCGTGATCTGATTCTGAAGGGGTCATCATTGTGTCCGTGGCAAGACTTGGCCTTGTCCGTGCATGGCACATTA
>NC_139962.1:22046648-22186648 GCF_963454915.1 Gymnoscopelus microlampas
CATGCTCAAACATTGCTCTGTTATAGTTATATCACAAGCTCATGGAGGTTACCTATGGAGGTTACCATGTAGACTATTCTGGTCTTTTATATTTGTTTAGGTATTAAAAACGTTGTCACTTCACTGTCATCTGGGGACCCCCCCCACCCCCAAAATCATTGGGGGACCCTGGGTCCCGACCCACAGGTTGACAACCACCGTTGTAGAGTACCCCCCCCCCCCCCTTATGGTGGAGAGGGACATGGCACTGTGATTGCTGTTGAACAATGCAGTTCTCAGTCGATTCTCTCCACTCTCTCATAGTTGATCAACACCTGTCTGCGGCGGTCTAGCGGGACCGCCGCTTGTTATTCCTGTGCTCAATATTCTTGTGCTCAATTAACACATGCTTGTTACAAGCTCCCATGTGGCCCTGTGTCCCAGTGCTCTGCCCCTCTAACGTCTATTCACCGGGTCTCCTTTCATCCTCGCATCCATCGTCCTTGTTCTCCAAGTATTTCCACCGGAGGAGTGACTGCTCTCTCATTTTGTCTTTGGATTCACATGCAGTAAAGAAGGGAGAAAAAAAAAGCTGTGGGAACATTACAACACTCAATACTGGGTTGTTGCATCATAACTTAAGAGTGCAAGTAGGTTAAGGTCACAGGAACCAGAATTCAGGCTCGATTCCTGGAACAAAATGTGTCCCAGTGCAGCAAATAGATGGTCAACCCGTGGGCACAAACTTTACAGGAGAGCTCCAAAAGCTATATCCAATCTGATTTCGGACTACCGATAATGTGTACCGTTTTCTGTGATGTTTGGACAAAATCTGTAGGAGTAATAGCAAAAAAATCATGTTGTAGCTTCTGCTGTCATATGAAATGAAAAGACAAACATTTGCTACATCTAGTTGCTGCTTTATCACCAGAGGCAGCGCGGCACTTAAGATGCAGTTACAGGGCAAGATAAAGTACAGTATACAGCAGAGTAAAAATATCACACACAAAGAAACACCATAATTATATTGGGTCTAAGTGGTTAAACTGTTAAAAAGGGAGCTATTACTGAGCAAGTATAAGGTGTTCATGGCTAACAGACAATCTGGGCAAGCCATCTCAACTCTATGGGAGATAACCACACAGTTAGATTGTTGTCTAACTGACTACTTAGATGGGTTATTGAGGGAATGCCATTGACTCACTGCAAGACACGCTCACATGCACTGATGGGGTTAAATTTGAACCCTATGAATAAGGCACGAGCCAAAGAAAGATGAAAAGATGGTTTGGTACTAAGACCCCCCAATACCCGTCCAGCCAACACCCAAAGAAATGAGAGTCAGACACCTGGTACGTCCAAAATGATTAGTCTGTATTGCCCGAGTGTGCACACAGGAGACAGTACAAGTTACAGACAAGAATATCAAACACACTGACACACTGACATAAGACAACAAGCACTTCCACGCACAAACACACACTAATGCTTCAATAACAGGCAATAGTATTTATACACAGTTGGACTTCAATGACATCAGACATAGGTGCATCCTTATGATTGGCTTTAAGACCCTCAGACGTAGGATGGGAGTCAGGCGTCTGGCTGTCTTAATAATAAGTTGTTGTTCATCTTAGGGTGTCCTTGTGTACGATTCTCGGTTCCATAAACAAGTTGTTCCTTCGATATCATAGGACATGTGCATGGTTTTATCTGTGACAGGATGACAGCTGACAAAAGGGAATTAGTGACGATGCCGGGTCAAACAGAGATATCGGTCATCGTACAGAGATACAGGTCATTAGGACATTAAACACAAAACGTTGACCAAGACATGTTTTTACTGATTGGGAACATATGGAGCCAGCACCAGATAGCAAATATGGAGCCAGCTACATGGCCTTGGTAGAGAAAGTATAGCAGAGTTACAAAAGGCATGTTTAAAAGACTGAAGTACAGGCCCAAAAAGACATCACTATATTAATTTGACTGGTTAGATCGATATTTCTAGATCATATCAATCTGGTCCACAAAATATATCTATCAGTCCCCAGTTCTTTGGGGACTAGATTGGTAGATTACATTGAAAGAAAATGTAATTAATTAATTAATTCATATAAGGAGACATGTTCAGATACATGTAGACATAAATTGCTTTTTAAATTGTATTAAAGGACTATAAGGGCAAAATCAAATTGTTATTTATTCAGATAACTTTTTAAATTGTATTAAAGGACTATACGGGCAAACTTCTTCAAAAGGACTGTATAATTTATTCAGATATTAATTCAAAATTGTACTTCTTCAAAAGGACTGTATGTAATGGTTATTTATTCAATTAGGAAGCAAAACATGGTTATATTTCATGACATTTTAAGACACCACACCAAAAAAGTTTTCCCCTTGCAACTTGCAAATAACTTTATTATAATTCAAAAAAAATCTCAGCTAATGTACTGTCCCAACAAACCTTTTCAAAATATGTTTAGATTTAATCAATTTTAGCACCGTTAATGACCCTTAGCCCGTTTCTGTTGATAGAGTGAGAGAAAACTAACCAGTCTGACAATTTCAAATTGAAATCTGACAAGACACCTACGTGTCCGATCCGATTCTGTGCATGTCCAGGAATAGAAAAGTTATCCTCCTCGTGTGAAACTGTGGTCATGTGCTTTATTTAACAAGTTGACCTGTTGGTCCAAGTATTTGAGACTGGAACAATACACTCCTGATACCTGTATTTATTACATCACTTTACACTTTATTTAGGGAAAAACTCACGTGGAATGGTCTTAAAACTCAAGAAATACTTTCCGATTGCATCATGTAGGCATGGGGGCATCAAACATCTATCCAAGACATTAGTTGAAATCTGTAAGATAGATGGAAATCAAATTTACTGTTTGGCATGAGACCTACAGTTGACTATAGTATGAAACAGAGTTTAAAACAGTTTTGGAATAAAATTAAAGTTTTAGCCCTGTATGTCACAATTAGCAGGTATTGTGACCTTATTGTTGTCCAGGAATTGGATTAATGGAGTGGCTTACATTCTCGTTCTAAAATAAAACAAAGACAAACAAAGCACATTAAACATTTAAATCAAATCATATTTAAATCAAGTATTCATCAAACTCCCCTCTATTTGACACCATATATCTGTAATATAGTGTGTGTCAGAGGATGAATTTGTTGATGAGAAAGAAAATAAATCAAACTGAAAATCAAAAGAAAGAAAATAAAAAGATAAAATGACAAACATTTTTTTTAAAGTTATAATTAAAATATTTAAAATTAAAATATAACAATGAAAAATAAGGAATAAACATCTTTGTTCTGAAGAGTATATTAGAGTTAGGTAAAGTACACCAAAATAAATCGAAATTAATTTTTTCCAAAAAGAGCAGATCTACCAGCTCAAAAAAATCTTAAGTTAAAATGATAAAATATTTTCAAAACTTTTAAAATAATTCAAAATGACTTTATAATAAACTTAATATTATAGTTAATTTTTTCCAATATCGATATTAGAACATATTGAATCGTATTAGGGTTAATTTAACTGAGATGGGTTGAATGAAGTTGAACAATGGAGGCTGTAGGGGCAATCGTTGCTAAGCAACGTGGCAGTTAGGATTACGAGAACTAACACTTCCTGTAAGGAATTATGGGTAATGTAGTTTTAGAGACCAGAGTGGTAAACTAATTTTAACTGACTGGAGAAGGATTGAAATTTGGACTAAAATTTTTATAGAACGAGCAAGACAGACAAACGCGCATTCAAACACATTCACGCATGCCTGCATAGCTGAATCGCTCATACACAGATAGAAGATAAACATAGATAAACTTTCACTAATCACTCCTTTACACTCCCTCGCTCTCTCTCACTCACACACACACCATAAACATTTACAAAAATAACCAACCTTCATCCCTGACCCATTTCTGTAATAAATAGGATAAATAAATGAAGATCAGGTACCCTTTGTATCAGTCAACAGGCGCTCAACAGGGAGAAGAGAGAGACAGAGAGAGAGAGCCATTCAGTGTTCAAAGTTTTTTTTTTTTTTTTTTTTTTTTTAACTCTAATTTTGGAAAGAGAAATATTTTATCCTGACTTGGTTCCGTATTACTTATTAGTTTAAATTATATTAAAAATATTTAAGAGAATTTGAAATATTGAAAATAGTTTAAAATGTATTATTAAGGCATTGAAACTTATTGTTAAAGTAGTCTTCTCTGTGAGCCATTATTAACTATAGCCTACTTTGTTATGAGAACAGCTCCGACCAAGAAAATGTAAACAGATAAGAAACGGGAGAAATGAGAGGAGGCTGTATTGGATAAGGGAGTGAGAGAACCTATGAGAATTTGATTATCCAATATACTTAGTAGTGGGTAAATTGACAACGAGTATTTTAGTGTATTCTGAGAATCTAACAAAATATTTGAAGATTATTATTATTATTATTATTATTATTATTTTTTTGAACCGACAATGAAAAATAAAATGAAGTTCCTTTTTAAGTAAATGGATAAGAACTATTATTAAAAACTGAGCAAATTGTACCAGGATTCATATTAATGTGTAAATCTTTGTTGGAGTTCCAGAGGGGCACAGGAGGCGTAATGTTAAAATGCACACCTTACCTCTGTTGTGACCCCTCTGAAATCCACTGACCTCTGATCCCAATACGGTCTTGGGTCACCCAAAAAAATCTTTACATCAGTAATTTGGATCTGAATGGATCTCGGCTGCCTTCGGGGTACCGGTGATGCTATGAGGCATAAGAGCAGAGTAGACATGGAAAAGGTGTTATAACAAATACCATAGGGTGGAATTTTAACATGAGGTCAAAAATGATGGTTGATCAAAGAAACAAAAGGTGGGATTCCGTTTATGCCAGAAACAATTTCCCCGTCGCCATAAATAGAATCCCCTCAGCTACCAAAACAAAATAAATACTAAACTATCCGCTAACGAGAAAGAAAAACATGAAACAGGTTTAACTTAAGACCAGACCATCAGAAACTGAACTAATGAATGTAAAATAGAATTAATACGTTGGTGTGCTCTGGGTGTACAGTGTATTACCTGAATGGTTCCTGGTTGGCACCTGTTGTCGGTGGGCCCCGGTCCCCCATTTATGTGCTGTTTGTGTTGTATTTAGTGACTGAATTTATAAATGAAGTCAGTGACAGCATCTCAATAAAGGTTAGCACACATGAGACCGTGTGCGTTTTCAATCATTTTTTCTACAGCCATCTGGTGGGACTCATTTCGGATCATTATAGGTATGTGAGTGTCATCATTTATCTTTACACAGAGATAGTGGAACGGGAGACCGTTCTGAGCGTTAAGAATAACTCCTCGCGAAATGTTGTGCGCCATAACGAGCGGACAACATTGGGTAATTAGATCTCGGGCCTGTTTTGCGTTGAGGTGACGCGTTTTTATCTCGGCTTTAAGAGCGGCCTGCCATGCCTCCGGCTCAGATCGAATGTCAGGCAGATTGGCTGCCGTAAGTTTAATGTCCTCGGGATACCATTTCTGGTACCCATCAGACTGTGGATAGGCAATGAATGGAGGGGTTAGTGGGTGGAGCTCTACTGGATGTTGATCAGTGTGTGGCTGTGTGTGGTGGGTTTTAGAAACCGCCTTTTTAGTGTTAACCCGACGTCCAGGTAAAATGTTTGATGTCTTACTAGTGTCAGGTAGAGGAACGTCGGATGGGGTGGGGGAAAGTCCTGAAGCGTCACCGACAGCAGGTCCAAGCAGGTCCACATCCTTAGAACGTGGAGAAAGAGCACATTTTTTTTTTATGTCGAACAAAACCTTGTCATCATCCTCACTTTCATACATTGACTTATCAAATGAAGTTGGTAGGCCTGAGTGAACGGTACCCTGCCCTTGGTTATCACTGGTGGGACCATGCCTGGGAAGCCGTTCATGCTCTTGTGATGGGGAAAGGATATTTCCCATAATGCCAATTTTCTGGTGATGATGGAAAGTGAGACATAGAATATAGGAAAAAATGAGAACAAGACACATCATGAGAGATTAATACTTGGGAAAATATAAATGTAACAGGTATCAGATTATTTCAAGATGGCCATTCATTAATACATATGAATCTCTAATTTGAATGTGACAAAAAAACTACAACATCGAGTTCTGATGTAACTGGTGTACCCAATGGGCATATATTTTGTTTGCAGTCCGCGGGGTCCAGTGAATCTGATCTCCCTGGGTCTCGAATTCGGCTGCGGGGAGGGTGAAAAGATGGTGATAGTGGCTATATATGAGAGTATTAAGTAACTCTAATATCCTCCTCTGACGTGTTGTCAGTGTGCGGCTGAAATTTACCATGGGGATGTATACCAATGCGTTTGGAAATGTGGTTTGAGCTGCTCTGTACATTTCATCTAGCTGTGAACCGTTCTGCAGGGAACTTTCATTCCGATGGTTGATACCTACAGATAAGATAACAACAGTGGCGTGGTGGTCTACCGGAGTCCTCGCTAAAAGTTGAGAGAAATGTGGATATTTTGCTCCTGGATAAGCTTGTATCTGTATGTTCGACCTGGGATGAGGTTTGGGCATTCTCGCAAGGTTGGAGTCGCCGATAATCAGTATGGGGCGATTACGTTCTATTTTCCAGGACATTTTGGGGTTTTTGGGGTGCTCCCTGGGTCTTTGAACAGGTGGCTCTGGGTTTATAGCCCGGCGTGTCCCTGTATTCTGGGGTTTGAACGGGAGCTCATCGTTTAGGTTGTTACATTTTACCAGCGTATGTCCTAATTTTCCACAACTGTAACACTGGACTTCCCTATAATCTCGACGCGGAGCCTGACATTTACAAGTGGGCTAACCGGAGGACCCGGTATGGCCATAAGTTGCTGTTCTGGCTTTTCCATGTATGAAGTAAAGGTTGTTATTAGACTGCCCATGATGTGAAGTAAAAATAATAATAATAATAAAATATACTGTAGATTCGCAAATCAGTAGGCTGTGGTTTATCCTAGGAGATAAGGAATAGATATTATACCAACTGTTCCGTGCTGTGGTAATGCTGTTTTAGGGGCTGATTGGATGAGATGCTGCAGCTCGTTTAGTGATACAGAGGTTGCCTGGAGAAAGGGAACACAGGAGAAGTGAAAGGAACACAGGAGACTTTAAAGGTGGCTAGTTTCTAGAAAAATGGGAATGAAATCAAAATATTAAAGTTTAAAAATGAAAAATAATTGAATGGTGTATCTGGATTATATATTATAATAATTCCCCTCTGATTGGCACATACTGGATGTATCTGTGTGTGTCAAAGTTTAAATGATCTTAAAAAAATTAGTATCAGTAACAGCAACTCGGCGGGGGGAAAAAAAAATAGGCTACAGCTCTGCAGTTTACTCCAAGGTCAATTTGATAAGACCAGGGTGTTGGGTTTAGTTAGGGAGGGAGAGAGAGTTTATATGCACAGAACGGTTGTAATGGCATGATGTAACTCACAATTGAAGACAAACAAACTAAAACAAAATGTACAAGACAAACAAACAAAAAATGTACTGACTGGGTAAGTAAAACACAAACTTCAAACGGACTCGCCGAGAATATCCAGCCGCTCAGTCATAATGATTTATACATGTACCAAAAACCAAATGACGTGTTAACGTGGCATTTCAGAGGTACACACCATAAATCCATATACACACATACATAATCATGCAGGGCGAAACATAGCACAATTATATATATATATATATATATATATATATATGAACAACTGGGAATATTCACAACGACCGATGCAGAAGTTTCTGAATTACAAGGAAGGCAACCTGGCGATGCCGTATGGGTTGGAAATTGTGTTCCAGTATGCAGCTGCCTATTAATGTTTTGTACTCGCGGACCGGCCGATGGGTGGTACTAACATAGAAATACACCTGCATACAAATGTGTTACCTGTAGCAGGTAATATGAAGCCAGGGGAAGAGCAACACTGGAGTACCCTTGAACTCAGCTGATTTGAGACCCGATAAGGCGGACGTTTTATGCCTGTCTATCTAAGGCTAGAACAGTAGACTAGAACATTAACCCACATACAGCCGATAGGCAGTGTGTAAAGGGGTGGCAGGGGTTAATCTTAGGTCAAATATCAGTATAGAAGGGAAATTAGTACATTATGACAACTAAGACAACTGTACGGAACAGTAAACAGAAACTACAAGACAAACAAGATATAACAAGTACTATACTATAGCCTCCCGTGTGAGCAATACAGAACTTTCACATACCCAAAGTGTCTGGTTTCAGGGCGGCTGATAAGAGCTGTCTCACCACGCGTAGATGAACAGATCGGCCCTCTGGAGTGTCGACTGGAGGAGGAGGAGGTGGGGGTCCAAAAAAAGGAAAAGTATCAAAAAAAACTGAATCTGAATTCACCGCTGAATCGTCACCCAGAAGGAATGCAAAAATAATTTAAATTTGAACGCTGATTCTAAACACACCGGTCGAGAAAAAAATTTATAATAAATGATAATCTCGGGTGGATGTTTAACCGTTTATCGAAGGACCATTGATGGGGTTAAATTTGAACCCTATGAATAAGGCACGAGCCAAAGAAAGATGAAAAGATGGTTTGGTACTAAGACCCCCCAATACCCGTCCAGCCAACACCCAAAGAAATGAGAGTCAGACACCTGGTACGTCCAAAATGATTAGTCTGTATTGCCCGAGTGTGCACACAGGAGACAGTACAAGTTACAGACAAGAATATCAAACACACTGACACACTGACATAAGACAACAAGCACTTCCACGCACAAACACACACTAATGCTTCAATAACAGGCAATAGTATTTATACACAGTTGGACTTCAATGACATCAGACATAGGTGCATCCTTATGATTGGCTTTAAGACCCTCAGACGTAGGATGGGAGTCAGGCGTCTGGCTGTCTTAATAATAAGTTGTTGTTCATCTTAGGGTGTCCTTGTGTACGATTCTCGGTTCCATAAACAAGTTGTTCCTTCGATATCATAGGACATGTGCATGGTTTTATCTGTGACAGGATGACAGCTGACAAAAGGGAATTAGTGACGATGCCGGGTCAAACAGAGATATCGGTCATCGTACAGAGATACAGGTCATTAGGACATTAAACACAAAACGTTGACCAAGACATGTTTTTACTGATTGGGAACATATGGAGCCAGCACCAGATAGCAAATATGGAGCCAGCTACATGGCCTTGGTAGAGAAAGTATAGCAGAGTTACAAAAGGCATGTTTAAAAGACTGAAGTACAGGCCCAAAAAGACATCACTATATTAATTTGACTGGTTAGATCGATATTTCTAGATCATATCAATCTGGTCCACAAAATATATCTATCATGCACACTCTCTCATACTTACAAAAGAGTGCGCACATACACATACACAGATGGACCGAAGCTGCCTGCCGGCAGATCTGAGAGTAGGCGGTGGCAGTGGCTCAGACAGAGTCTTTGTGGTGAGGAATCATTTATTAATGGGCCCGTCTGAATCATATACCGCTTCAGATGTGGAGATACAGCTGAGCTTGGGAGACACACTGCCTGGCTTTTAATGCTGCGACTGAGCTGATGTGGAGAGTGCCTTTATCTGCCGGGTCAAAAGACGACGTCCGTCACTTCACAGCTCGCATTGCTCTGTTCTGCTCTGTGGTCTCTCTGCCCTTTAGCCAGCTTATCTCAATATCTGCCGGCTGGCTGCTCAGCCATGGCTTTGTGTGTGTGTGTGTGTGTGTGTGTGTGTGTGTGTGTGTGTGTGTGTGTGTGTGTGTGTGTGTGTGTGTGTGTGTGTGTGTGTGTGTGTGTGTGTGCGTGCGTGCGTGCGTGCGTGCGTGCGTGCGTGCGTGCGTGCGCGTGGTAGGAGTTTCATGTGACTCTGTGAGTGCTTGAGGAGGCGTAATGTGTGATTTTACACTATATTCTCATGTAAGCGTGCGTGCGTGCGTGCGAGTCACAGAGAGGGAGTTGGAGAGGTCTAGATGGATGGAAGAATGCATGACAAATCTGAATAATCCTCTCTTTCTCTTATTTTTTCCCATGTTCTCATTGCTATGCGGAGTGCAGCGAGTGCTGACCCTCAACATGCCACAGAACAGGGCTTAAATCCCCTCAGGGGTTCTCTAATTTACTCTCTCGTCTTCCAGCAGGCTAACAAGCCTGTATGGGGTTAGGGAGCCTCGGCACATTGAACCGGTAATTGAATGGAAGCAGAGAGCGTCGATCGCTTGCTTTCCTTACGAAAGGCCTCCTAGTGAAAGATCTTGTGATGTGTGACCCCCCTGTCGCTGATCAGTCATGTAGGCTAGTGTGCAAGCCACCGGTGACGCAATAAACCCGACTACAAGACAGAAAGTTGTGTAGTGTAATGTGCTGTGGTCAGATTTGGGACTTTGAAGTACAGTAGCAATACCACAGTGTAACAATAGCCTACTTTGTTACAAGTAAAAGTCCAAAGTTCAAAATCGTACTTAAGTCAAAGTAAGCGTAAAAGTACTCATTATGCGGATTGCCCATTTCAGAATCATATACCTGTTATCATGTTATTGGACAATAATTATTGATCATTAATCACTTGTCTTGTCTGTTTCAAAAATAGCTGCTCTACAGGCTCACAATGTAATCTTGTTGAAAATAGCCAATCTACAAGCTCACGTCGCGCCGCAACATGTTGTGAGCTTGTAGATCGGCTATACATTTGCATTATTTCGGATTAATAATTGTATCAATTAAAGGTAGGGTAAGTGATTTTCTTTGGTTAAAATAAGTGTTAAATACCTCTATATTCTCAGTGCTATAGAGTGTCTGTTCTCCAGTGTCTCTCCAGCTCTTTATAAAACAGAAAATGCATATATATCACTTACCATACCTTTAATCATCTAAATCTGCAAAATAAATTCAGCATAGCGATAGCTCATGTAGACACGGAAGGCAGGAGGTTATGCTACATTCACTCTCCCCGGACCCCCCCATTCATTTGTAAACAAGCTAATTCATACGTACTCCCACAATCAGTATGTTCAACCTCACCTCATTCTCATTCGCTACAACCTAACTCACACACGCCCTCATACCCATAGTGCATCTCAGGCGGTTCATTTAACCAGCCTCTGTTCACTGTTCATTCTACGTGCTTAGCTGTCTCAGCTGGTTGTACAGCTGTGGTTTTCAAATTCCCTCCACCTCCCCGGCCTCCTCCCTGTGGCATTTAGTTCATATTGTTAATAGGTTGATTCTGTGGATTGTACTGTGGCTCTATGGATTGCACAGGTTGATTCTGTGGATTGTACTGTGGTTCTATGGATTGTACAGGTTTGCAGTATATGGTTAATATTGCTGTAAATGGTTATATATGCAATATGGCAAATGGTTAATAAATGGTATTGGTTATTCCTGAGCTGAAGTGTCTAAATGAACTAGTAATTAAGTTTTCAAATAATTGTAGTGGAATATAAAGCACATTATTTGCCTCTGAGGTGTAGTACATTACTTGAGTAAATGTACTTTGTTATTTTGTTACACCACTGGACGCAAGATAGGCAATTACAAAACAGAAAGTTGAGTAGTGTGAACTGTACAGCGATCATACTTTGAAGGTCGTATAGTGTGTTCCTGCCATAAGCTGTCATTTCCTTTTACCCGAGACACCAGAAGTCTCACACAGTGTGAAAGCTGAGTTTAAAGTTCAGGTTTGTAACCATGTCTTTAATGGCATGTTTTCATGTTTAATAAGGCACTGATCGTAGAAATACATTCTGTGGGAGAAATTAAGCACCGTAGACTGACGGTGTTTATGCCCTAAAATTCTGAACTGTCAAACTGGGGCCAGAGATTTAATGTATGTCTGTATTTTCATAGTGAAGTCTCAATGTGAAGAAGGAGAACAGATTTTATGTCTCAGTATAACACTATATTGTCGCTGTCGGGTAGCAACCTTGCATGTCCAAAGCTGTTACTTTTCAGGAATGGAATCCAAAACGGATCCAATATAGTTATCATAAGGTCACAAGCTCTTGTAAATAATTTTCATTAAATATTTATAAAACCCACATACACACTTAATCACTTTAACTTTCACTTTCAAAATAGCAGAACAAAAGTAGATCTACTTGTAGATCTACTTTGGTTGTGCTATTTTGAAAGGAACGTTGAAAGTGAAAGTTAAAGTGATTAAATGGGTATGTGGGTTTTATAAATACTGCTCACAACACTTGCCACCTCCACACTCCTTCAAGGAGGAGGTTTCCCTCCACCTCCACACTCCTTCAAGGAGGAGGTTTCCCTCCACCTCCACACTCCTTCAAGGAGGAGGTTTCCCTCCACCTCCACACTCCTTCAAGGAGGAGGTTTCTCTCCACCGGGGCCAGCTGATCGATAACCAGAACACGTGATGTCTGACACCTGCCTAGTAAGAGCTGGAGAGGAAAAACTAACCAACCGTCAAACAAAGAAATTAGTCTCTGAGCACCAGAAAATATGGATCTGGAAGGGGGAGAGGGAACGTGATGTCGTTCCAGGCGACCTCAGTTTTGGGGGCCTTCAAATTTGGCCAAAGTTCAAATCCAGAAAGACATGAAAGTGCACGAGAGAGAGAGAGAGAGAGAGAGAGAGAGAGAGAGAGAGAGAGAGAGAGAGAGAGAGAGAGAGCGAGAGAGAGATGAGAGTTGGTTTAATGTTGCAGTAATGATAGCTTTGCTCTGGGCTAAACAGCTCTCTGTCTGTGTTAGCAGCAATAACGCAGAGATTTATTAGATGCAGCCTAACAGTGTTCCAGTCAATTCTTTAGTCTTATTACAGACTGCAGGGGAAATGGAGGAGAAAACAAAGTGAGAGAGGGAAGGAGGAGAAGAGATTTAAAGAGGTGATAGTATTACTCACACTGTCATGTGACAATAATTACTTCCCGCTAACATTTAGACCATAACACTCACCAAAGCATCAATGTGGAAACCGTCTTTATCTAATCAACAGGGAGACATTTTAGTTCCAACCATAGTTCCTATCATCGTAGTTGCTTTTGTTTTGTCTTTACAGAGTGCCTCTGTAGGAGGCTAGCCATTTAGAATTTTGTCTGTCTCTCTGTCTGTCTGTCTGTCTGTCTGTCTGCCTGTTTGTCGGAAACCACTGGACCGATCAGTGCTAAATTTCTTGTCAACAGTGGGCCAATTACTTGTGCAATAACTTCTGCATTGTTTCATGTTTTATATTTAAGAAAAACTAATATTTAACTAAAATGTTATCATGAAACTTACATTTTATAATAGAGCTTTTTGTTTATGGGCAGCAATGGCTCAGGAGGTCGCTTGGGAAACAGAAGGTTCCCGGTTTGATCCCCAGAACCTCTGGATTTTAACTCCCTAACTCCATCCATCCATCCATCCATCCATCCATCCATCCATCCATCCATCCATCCATCCACTTCTGTCCTTCCGTCCTCAGCTCCCTCTCACCATTTATTTCATTTGCCATTAATGTCCTCCTCTCCTCTCCTCTCCTCTCCTCTGTGTCTTATTGGCTGTGTGGGTAATGAGGATCAGTGTTGTTTTAAACATGAAATGGTGAGGAGGCCCCAGCGGGCCGAATCAATAAGAGCCATTACCTCTCCTCTCTAATGATGCAGCCTTCCTCCACACACACGCGCACGCACGCACGCACGCACACACGCACACACGCACGCACGCACGCACGCACGCACGCACCAACACACCCACCCTGTTTAAGTCCATTTCTCCCCTGCTACCCAATATCGGATGTGAGGAGGTTATGAATTATCGAATCCCAAGGGCAATTCTGCCTCACTGCCAATTACCCTGTGAAAAATGGCCCCTTCCCCTGTGTGTGTGTGTGTGTGTGTGTGTGTGTGTGTGTGTGTGTGTGTGTGTGTGTGTGTGTGTGTGTGTGTGTGTGTGTGTGTGTGTGTGTGTGTGTGTGTGGTTGACACAGCCCAGCTTGCGCGCGCACGCACGTGTCCAGACTCTCTCATACCTACACCACCACACTACGTATTTACTGATGGTTGGCTCGCTGTCAGTGGTGCAGAGTAAAAGTAGCAATATCACAACACGGAAATACTCTATTACAAGTGAAAGGCCTGTGTTCAAAATGTGACTTGAGGTGTAGTCCCACTACCTGCCTGCAGTGTGTGGGACCAAGTTGTTATGCAACAAGACAGATGGGTCAAAATGTGCAAAAAGCTTTGAGACATCTGGTGCCTGATGCTGTTAAAATTATTCACTGCTGATGACTCTATAACTCGTTTGAGAGGCTGACCAGGTTTGTGTCAATTTCAATGCCTTCATATTTAACATCACCGATGTGATGACTTCACCATTGATTAAGATGTCATGGCTTAACTGAAATTATTGTTGCTGTGAAATACATCAAGCAGGAATTAGCTAGCCAATCGGACACCTCACTTATGACTTACAGTACGATGTTTATGATGAGTTATAATGTATATTGTGCTGTTGTGCTGAGTTGTCAAATTAATGGATCAATTAACTCCTCCACATAATAACATGACCTCCAGTCTCCTGCATGTATTAACTGTTCATTTGGCTGTTTATTTGATATGGGAAGTGCTTGGTGTACATGTATCGTATAGCGCTGTTAATCACTGATAGATTGACAGTGAAGCAGTGGTGGAAGAGGTACTCACATGTTGTACTTAAGTAAAAGCATCAAATCATAATGCAATGTAGATATGCTCTGTTACAAGTAGAAGTCCCGTATTCAAAATGTACTTAAGTAAAAGAACAAAAGTATCGGCATCGAAATATACTTAAAGTACCAAAAGTAAAATTACTCATTGTGCAGAATGTCCCATTTCACAAGCTCAAAAAAACTTTGAAAATGGCCGAAATATATATAGGGCTAAAATGGTTAGTGTGGTCTGTAATAATAATCAAAATCTACAAAGTAACTAGTAACTAAAGTTATTATAGCAAAGCTTTAAGCAAGTGCTTACTATGGGATATCATCGCCCCCTGGCGATCACACAGAGCAAAAACAGGACTCCCGGAACTCCAATGGCCATTGGATGAGGGTCTCGTGACGCAAAACTCCGGCGACCAGAGGGGGTATAAAACCCCTTTGAGTCATAAGGGCTCGACAACTTCTTCCACTCTGCTACGCGAGAGCACACGGAGCCTAAGAAGCTTAAACTACGGAGAAACTGACGAAATCCAACAAAACCCATAGCGAGGGCACCACTGTGCTACTCTAAGGGCGCTTTCGTTTAAAAACAGTTTCAGTTTATTATAACTCTCTCGTTTCTCGAATTTTCATCGTTTTATTTTCTCTTTCCTATCCTCTCCGTTTTCTTACCACGAGGCACCGCGCTAGGGCTAACGCTAAAGCTAGGCTAACGCTACGGCTAAGCTAACAGAGAAAAGCTAAGCTAACGGCTAGGCGAAACTAGCCTTTGTTTGTTTGCCTCGTGTTGTGACGGACGAAGGAAAGAATGGAGGCGCCTCGCAAGTGCACGTTCGAGGGATGCAGTCTTCTGATCGCCGCGGACGACGATCACCGCCTCTGCATCTCCTGCCTCGGCCCGAGCCACGCCTGCGAGCGTGGACGAGACTGCGGCTGCGAGCCGTGCATGGCCTTCTCCGAGGTCCAGCTGGACCGGCGCTTGCAGCGGGCCATGGACCAGGTCAGCGGCAGCGCTAACGGCGATGCTAGCCCAGAAGCTCCCCCGGCTAAAGCTAGGAAGCCTGCGACCAGCAACAGCCAGGGAGCCATGGGCCCTCCGCTTCGCTCGGCCCCACGCGCCAGCGGAGCCATCAGCAAGGTCAGGGATGTGCGGGCGACTAGAACCGCCGCTTCATCCCCCGACCGCGAGGACGCTGCTGAGGCCGGTGGGCCGGTGGGCCTCGGAACCCGACGGGGCAGGTGACGTCAGCAGCCCCCACCATCCCCACGAACCCTCTCGCTCGTTGCTTTTCCAAATGGAAAGAGTGCAGTCCGAATCCTTGGGTGCTGCGCACCGTGTTAAAAGGATACAGGTTGCAATTTTCAAGCAAACCTCCACTATCAGACAAGGTAGTGTTCTCCCACGCGACGGGCCAAGCGGCCGTAACGCTGAGGGAAGAGGTTGCAGCTCTCCTGAGCAAGGGTGCAATCACAGAACTAACTCCGACTCAGAACCGTCTAGGTTTTTATTCTGAGTATTTTCTGGTGACAAAGAAGGGGGGGGGTTGTAAGACCTATTCTCAACCTGAAGGGTTTGAGCAGATTCT
Source organism: Gymnoscopelus microlampas (assembly GCF_963454915.1). NCBI lineage: Eukaryota > Metazoa > Chordata > Actinopteri > Myctophiformes > Myctophidae > Gymnoscopelus > Gymnoscopelus microlampas. Next base: position 22,062,920 of record NC_139962.1, read on the forward strand.
TGAAGGTTTTCAAGTTTCGTATGCTCACAACGGCGCAGCTGTTACGGGCAATACGAGATTGGTGGACGAGCATAGACCTCAAGGACGCCTATTTGTTGAATCAGTTTGGGTTTGATTCCAGTGGACATTAGAAAGCAAACGCACAGATGTAAATCCCACCCACTACATTTTGATTGGGTAAAGAGCGGCTTGCTTCCTGATCTAAGGCCGGCACACTTCTAGGCCAATGTTCACACGTTCTGAATGGCCCTCCCGACAGATGCAGTAGCGCAGTTCGGAATCTGTTCTTGAGAGATTAGCAGAGAGGTGATGGAATGCCAGAATCCCAGCATGGGCCTCTATTGGAGAGACACTTTGTTAAAGGTAACCACCAGAATTTATTTGATCAACTAGGCTCAGAATGTATTGATTTGGCTGCAAATGAAGTGGCATGTTAGTCCGGTTGGGATTTTCTCACATGGCAGGTTGTTGCTAGCCTGGGTACAGTATGTGATAAATATAGATTTTCACATCGTTGCATGAGCTTAAATTGGATAAAGAGAGCAACAATAAAATTGATGTAGGATGATAATGTTCTTATCAGATACACATAACCATATTTACTCAAAAGACTCAGGACAACAAGACAATAGCATTTGATCAACATTCTAATACATAAATTAACATTACAGTCAATGAGGAACTGGCTGTTAAATGAAATGGTAGACCTGCTGGGATTCCTTGACAGTATGGGGGGAGGATTGAAAACGCAGCAGATTCAGCTGGCTGTCAGCTTCTCTGTTACACAGCTCTTCTGTGAAGCATCAAAGATCACAGTTTTCTGCTCTGTGTTTTGGTTCCTTTGTGCTCAGATGAACTCCAATGTTTCCTCAGCTTTGAATTTTACAGCATCGTCTGCAGCAACCGTGTTTGTTGGCCGAGTTTCAATCCATGTTTGACATGCAGGAATGAGGTTGCTTACAATGCTACTGTATAGTTCTGTTGTATAGCCCCTATGTAATACCATAATGCGGATTGGTCAGCAGCTATATAACCCCTATACGCCAGATGCTGATTGGCCAGCTGTTATATAACCCTGAAACACCAGATGCTGATTGGTCAAATGCTATATAACCCTATTATATGTCATACCAGCTTCCATTTGGGACCCCCTCAAGGAACCCTGAGGGTCCTCGGACCCCACTTTGAGAACCATTCATTTATTAAAACGATTAAAAATGCTGTCTTGTGAGTAAATAAGGTTATGGGTATATGATAAGAAAATTATGATCTAACATTTGTTGCTCTCCTTATCCAATTTGGTCGGATAAGCAACGACAGGCAACGATGTTGAAATCAATATTTATCACACATACCCAGCCTTTTCTCCCTGTATGAGGGGAGTGATAAGGTGATAGGGCGAATACAGCCCTTATGTAACCCCAGATGTGTTCATAAGAGCCATATAACCTCTATGTAATACCAGAAGTGTTCATAAGAATCAAACAACCTCTTTGTAATTCGAGGTGTGTTCATAAGAACATAACATAACCTCTTTGTATTACCAGATAAGTCATGGTAAGTCATGCTACAGTAGGTTAGTCATCATGAATCATGTGAAATCATCTTTTCTCATCTTCAATCGTGTGATTGAGCAGCAACATTTTGTGTCAAGTGAAACTTTCATTAGTGTCTCATCTCTGCTTTATGGAAATCTACCCAAGTAGAAGTTTTAACCATCTGGACGATTAGGAGTCAGACAGACCCATCTAGCACAGCTCATTGGAGCGGGCCTGAGGCTTCTTAACGATGTAGTAAAATACTTTGTTGAGTTCATGAATAACTAGAAAAGTCAGAACACATGTCTCCGCCAGGCAGGGTTGCCTACCCAGGGTCCACAAATTTGGAAGTCAGTCATAGCCAATTGAAATGGACTATGAAAATCTGACACATATTGATACATATTGATCACATGACTCGGTACAAAATGATGTTTGTTTTTTGAGTGAAGTGTTTTTTGAAGAAAATGTAGTCTGGCATAAATGGCCGTGGCCTATATGGGAAGTTGTCTCGTGGTCCAATTGGAATCCAGGGGAATTTTGACTGTAGACCAACGGTTCAAGAGTGGCGGTTCTTCCTTGGCCTATAGGGAGTGTACGTGCAAATCAATGGTGCTGGAGATTAGCTGTTCACAGATGGACGGATGGATACACAGACTGGCGGACAGGAGCAAAAACATTGTTTTCTGACTCTGGCCTTCGGCCATCCGACCTGGTGGAGACAATTATTGCTCCTGTAAGCAGCACGAAGCTGAGAAAAAACACTGCTGCAGAGGACTTCCATGACCCATAAACATAATGTACTTGTCACTCTGCCCAGGACGTGGTTTGCAGTGTAAAGTACTGTAGGTAGGTGTGCAGTGCAGTGAATTAGGTGAGTGCTAGAATGGTTTTAGAGAGCCTCTTGTCTCTGTCATATTCTGCAATGACACTTCTTAACGATGTAGTAAAATACTTTGTTGAGTTCATGAATAACTAGAAAAGTCAGAACACATGTCTCCGCCAGGCAGGGTTGCCTACCCAGGGTCCACAAATTTGGAAGTCAGTCATAGCCAATTGAAATGGACTATGAAAATCTGACACATATTGATACATATTGATCACATGACTCGGTACAAAATGATGTTTGTTTTTTGAGTGAAGTGTTTTTTGAAGAAAATGTAGTCTGGCATAAATGGCCGTGGCCTATATGGGAAGTTGTCTCGTGGTCCAATTGGAATCCAGGGGAATTTTGACTGTAGACCAACGGTTCAAGAGTGGCGGTTCTTCCTTGGCCTATAGGGAGTGTACGTGCAAATCAATGGTGCTGGAGATTAGCTGTTCACAGATGGACGGATGGATACACAGACTGGCGGACAGGAGCAAAAACATTGTTTTCTGACTCTGGCCTTCGGCCATCCGACCTGGTGGAGACAATTATTGCTCCTGTAAGCAGCACGAAGCTGAGAAAAAACACTGCTGCAGAGGACTTCCATGACCCATAAACATAATGTACTTGTCACTCTGCCCAGGCCGTGGTTTGCAGTGTAAAGTACTGTAGGTAGGTGTGCAGTGCAGTGAATTAGGTGAGTGCTAGAATGGTTTTAGAGAGCCTCTTGTCTCTGTCATATTCTGCAATGACACACTTTATCTATCTCTCACTCCCCTGAGCAGCCTCCCACGGACCCCAAGGACTGTGCTGTGTGGTGCGTGCGTGCGTGCGTGCGTGCGTGCGTGCGTGCGTGCGTGCGTGCGTGTTGTTCCAATAGCATTGCCTTTAGAGATGATACTGCCTTTAGCAATGATGATGTTCTCTCATTGAGATATGCCAAGAAACTTGGCCGTAGCCCAAGACTGGCAATAAAAAGACAAGATGGAAAGACAGGGAGGGAATTTTGGGCAGGATTCCATGATTTTGTTTATATTGTATGAAATGGAGAGGCAGGAGAGTAATTAATTTATTGATTTGCGTTTCTTGACAGTCTTCAGGAAAGTCAAACAAGAAATGATTTGAATAAATCATATGCCACATGCTTCTCTGTCCTTTCTATACAGTATATGAGAACACAAGCCAGGGCTTATTCAAGGTTAGCCAGGGCTAATTCAAGGTTAGCCCTTGCTGAGAAGGGACAGGCGTAATAAAAGACAGTCCAACATAATAAATAGCCGTTGTGTAGTGTTCCTCCATGGAGTGCTCTGAGGCTGGAGTAGAGTGTTTACAAGATGCCATTGTACAACTGAGGAAGGGGAAAGAGGGCTGAATGAACTCTTCGAGAGATGTAAAAAAAAAAAACATTTGGCCACTCTAAATAAAAAGAAACGTATAAAAAAGAATAAAGAACATGTTATTTTTCCATAGTGGCCTTTATCATTCAGCTGAATAATAACATGTATGAAAAAGAAAATGAAAACTACATTACCATGTAACAAAGAGTGAAGAATGTGTTGCAAATGGAGAATGCATTCTCCATTTCTTTTGATGCTGCCAACAACAGCAGCACCTCCAGGTGTGTGGAGTCAGATCATAGTGTTTGTTGTGCTGAACTTTCAGAGCCCCGTGATACAAATAACTGTCCAAACCGCCAGGTTTACTAGAAACCATCAAAGTCCAATTTTAGGGTGAAGGCATGTCTGTTTCATTAGAGTACATTGAAGAGAGAGGGCAAAGCCAGGAAAAGGTGTGGTGTCCAACTGTTTTCATAAGGATTTTCTTTCTCTTTTTGGGGGGGGGGGGGATTACTATTAATGCTGGAAATAAGGTAAGAGTAGACTTGTGTTTTTGTTTGTGTGGGAGCACAATCCCCTTGTAGACAGGAGGTACTAGGGCTTGGCGATGTGACTTCATATCAGAATCATAATTATTTCAAACTTTTATCATTAATTAGGGCGGCGGGTGGATTTGGACATACTCGGTTCCATTGGGCGGAGGGATATCCCCCCCACTTTTGGGATGAAGAAAAAAGAAGAAATCTCCGACATCTACACTTCACGGAGTACATTTTTTGTACAGAATTAACCGAAGTAACCAAATTAATGTAACAAAAACACCCCAAAAAGTAACAAACTCGGTAAAAAAAAGCGCACATTTTCGTTTGCACATGCACGGAACACATGCGTCCCCTTCGGTTCCAAAACGCTCTCTGCGTCCTTGGGCGAATGTAATGCCCATTGTAAAGCACTTTGGATAAAGACGCAATATAAACGCACCATTTACATTCATTTATTTTTTTTACATGGGATGAATGGGGTTAATTAGATTAGAATCGTAGAGAATTTGTGCTCTCTTTAGGTGTTTTTTGGGCCCTGTACACACCTTGTTGATGTTTGCTTTGTCCCATGGTATTCGGGAGAGTTACAAATACTAATTTCTGGTTGCTTTGGTGTATAAAATGACTAAAATCGTTGTTTTTGTTACGGCTCCACTGAAGGAGTTGTTGTACAGTTGTATAAATGAGCAGAGAATATCAAAAATAGCAGATCATTATGAAGATGATATTTCTAATAAGCGTTTTAAGGGCGCTATTAACTCTTTGACTGCCATTGACGAGATTTCTCGTTTTTCTCCGCATGGCTCAGCCAGCCGTCGACGAGATTGACGAGATTTTTGAAAAAATTAAAAATTAAATTTTTTTTTTTTTTTTTTTTTTTTTTTTTTTCAAAAATTTCTTTTTTTTTATCACAAAGGAAGCAGGAGATAACGCGATACGAAGATTTTCTGCTCCATTCACTTCAATGTTAAAAAATAAACGGAGACAAAATTCACAGTTTACCTATTTTTGCAATGTTATTCTCTGGCAGGGAAGGGGGGTAGATGTGTAAATACTCTGGCAGTCAAAGAGTTAAGGGTATCTTGAAAGCAACTGTTCAGGAGCAATTCCCTATCCAACTGAAGGTTCTGGGTCGTTTCTGCTATTTCTGGCAACGACTAATTTGACATTTGAACAACAAAAAGAGATGCTTATGTTACAGTTGGAGCGTGATGAATTACAACAACAAGCAGATTGAAAAGCATTTGGCAGCGGAAAGAAATGGCCCAGCAGAAGGTGCAAGAAAAACTCAAAAATGTACTCACCATCTAAGACAAAAAATAAAAGTTATTATACTGTAATTATAATTATAGAAGCGTTTGCAGTCACATATCGTTGCTGTTGGGCAGAAACCTCATATCTTCATATTTCAACTTTTTATGTTTTTGGTAAATTATTGCCCTCCTTCCCCGTATGACAGTGTCACAAAAAAGGTAGTGAAAATAGTTACTCTTCAAGCTCACAGGGTGTCACATGTGAGCTTGTAGATTGGCTATTTTTACGATTTCTGAAAGAAAGTGAAAGTGGTTAGTTGTGTCCTTAGTTGTGTCCGTGGGATTTATAAATATTGAACAAATGAAAAGTATGAACAAGAGCTTGTGATTAAATAATAACTACATTGGAATCATTGGAACATAAAAGAAATAATAGTTCTGAAAAGTAACAGTTTTGAACAGATTTCCAGCCGACAGCGACAATATGAAAGTAAGAATCAGAAACAGAATCAGGTTTATTGTCACAGGTTTACAAGGTAAAGAAGTGGAGTGGGAAGGGAGATCAAACAAGTTATCTACTGTACATATTTACACTAGTACCTGAGATAAAAAATATGACGAAGCTGCCTGAGCATATAGCAGCAATGTATACTGTGCATGATGTATTTATGGACGTTAAGGTGCTTAGAGAAAAAAAACAGTGCGTTATACATGGGATTAAGGTGCAAAAAGTCAGTGCGTGTTGACCGCATAATCCACAGAAAGTGGACTGACCCTGGTATAATCCGCAAATAGTTCCATGAGAGAGAGCAAAAAAAAAAGTCACTCGTAGGCTACCTGGTGTAATCCACAGGTGTGTCAGGTGCCGAGGAAGAGCTAAATCCTAGTCATTTTGTCCCTGGTATAGGTGTGTTCAAGAAAGAGCAAAAAAGGTCCGAGAGCTGAACAAGGCTCATGCCTCATTCAGCAGTCTGACAGCAGCCGGATTAAAACTGCACCAGAACCTGGTGGTGTTACTCTTGATACTGCAGTAGGGCCCCTTGCCCGGTCGTGGTCGTTGTAAGGTTTTGAACAGTTTGTGACATGGGTGGTGCTTGTCCTTGATGATGCGGTTGGCTTTGACCACACACCGCTTTTTGTACAGTTCCTGGAGTGCTGGGAGCTCGCCTCCCATTATACGCTCTGCTGATCGTACTACTCGCTGTAGGCTGATCTTTTCTCGGGCAGTACAGTTCCATACCAGGCCGCGACACAGCCTGTTAGGACGCCTTCAACGAACTGTTGTAATACAGCCTGAGGATGTGATGTCCTCCTCCTTTTTCGGTAAGATTTGGAGGGTGACTTAATTGAGCAGTTGAACAAGACCAAATTACTACTGTAGATTTCAAGTACATTGTCATGATTGACGCAGATTAACCACTTAAACCATAATATAATTCACTGACCGGAGTCCTCCAGGGGTCTATGCTAGTCCCCCTCCTTTTTTCCCTCTACACCAAATCTCTTTACCAAAAATAGCACTTTTGCAACGCATTGTGAGCTGCTATTTTCACCAAAATTGTTCACCCCCAGAATAGGGACACTAGGGTTCATGTGGTTAAATTAGCTGGTATGGTCCGTGGAATAAACATCAAAAGTACATCCGCACTCACAAATTAAGAGTCTTTTAAGGCATTTAATTTAAGCAGTGGCTGCTGCTGCTGCGGCACATTAAATGCCTTAAATGTATGATTGCTTGGAATCTGCAACCGTCAGTGATCAAAGCTGTTTTAGTTGAACGCACCGAGCCTTTTAAGTACTTGGATGATCTGCGGAATAGCCACAGATCAACCATGACTTTTCTCTGGAGTGATGCATCTGAAAGTGATCTGATAACATGGAATAAAGCTGTGAGGCCTATCTGCTTCACAATATTAACCACTTAAGAAATACAGTATATATTTTGTTATATGACAAATAGTGAGAATAGCACATCTGCTACAGGCTCACATCTTATTGCATCGTGTTGTGAGCTTATAGATGGACTATTTTCACAGTTTTTTTTTAATTCTGCAAGTTTATGAAAATGTATTTTTTTAAGTTCTGACTATATTGACATGCCCAAAATAGTGACGCCATGTTGAAAGTGGTAAATATATTTGTAAAGCCAAAACCCCTATAACGGATTAAGTGAAATGCAGTTGGTGAAAAGCATTTACAAGTCTGGTTGCTGGTGTTCTATCTAACTGACTAATAGTTAGGAACCTAATGAACCCTTAGGGGTGTCGTGTGTAACTCAAAGAATGTACAAATGGAGCATTTTACAGTGTAAACTTGGGTGGGAGAGCTTTTAAAAAAAGTATCGAATGGGGTGTACGGCCAAAAGCATATCAAACTGGGGATCCGCAAAACTAAAAAGGTTGAGAATCACTGATTTAGAGTAGACTATGGAGTCAGCAGGAAAATGGTGGATTGTCCACTCCAGGTAGGGAATGTGTCCTTACCCTGAGAGAAGGACTTCAAGTATCTCACAGTCTTGTTCAGGAGTGAGGGGAGGATGCAGTGTGCGATCAGCCAGGGCAGCAGGAGCAATATGTTCACTGTACACACTGTTGTGACAAACAGAGAGCTGAGCCAGAAGGCAAAGCTATCCATCTACACGTCAATCTCCGTTCCTACTCTTAGCTATGGGCATGAAATTTGGGTCATGACTGAAAGAACAAAGTCGAGGATACTAGTGGACAAAATCCCTTTTTTCCTTATCCTTTTTTTTTGCAGGAGGGTGGCTGCCATGTCCCTTAGGGATAAGGTGAGAAGCTCAGTCATCTGTGAGAGACTCAGAGTAGAGCCACTGCTCCTTCACGTAGAACGGAGGCAGCAGCTAGTAAAGATGCCTCCTGGTCGCCTCCCCAAGGAGGAGGTTTTCCGGGCACATCCAGCTCGGAGGAGGCCACAGGGCAGACCAAGGACGACATGGAGGGATTATGTCTCCATTCTGGCCAGAGAACGCCTCAGGGTCTCCCAGTTAGAGCTGACTAATGTGGCCAGGGAAAGAGTCTGGGATTCTCTGCTGGCAGTGCTACCTCCAGCGACCCCGACAACCAGATGAGCGGATGAGGACGGATGGACGGACGGATGGACGGACAGACAGACGGACGGACAGACGGGACAGACGGACGGACCAAGAATTTCAAAATAATCAATAGTGACAATAGCACAACGCTTAATCAAAGATTGTGTGGGATGAATTGAAACTAAACTTAAAAGTTAAATTCACAGAGTTCACAATGTCAAGTTGTGTCAATATCTTGTATTAATTATGATTCAAATTGAATATAGGTATAGAGTAAACCACCATTCATTTGTTGGCTAAATTATTAACTGAATACGTGGATTCAAAGTATGAATTGTTTTTCAAAGCTGCTGACAAAGTGTGAAATTCCTTTTCAAAACAGACTTACGACTTTGCAGAATCTCATGCTTCTTGGGTCAGTCAAAGCAAGTGATATATTATTTCCTAACTTTCATATCTGCACTATTGGGTGGAAAGTAACTCTGTATGTCCAAAACCATGGAAATAAGAACCTGTGTTCCAAGGGATCGATTATTATTTAGTCACAAACTTTTCAAATACTTTTCATTGATAAATCATTTAATAAAACCCTCAGACACACTTAACCTCTATCAACCTGGCCTCCTAATTTTCGGTATGCCATTATAGCCCTCATAGGCCATTATAGCCGATCTACAAGCCAACAGCTCTTCACAACGTGATGCGTTGTGAGCTTGTATCGGCTATTTATGCTACTTTTGACCGACACTGCCCTCCGACGAAGTATAAAAGAGGGCATTCATTTATATATATATATATATATATATATATTTCAAAACATAAAAAGATGAGATATGGAGACACAAGGTTTCTGCCCCAAAGCGACGATGACATGGAAAAACCCCAACGGTCTAGTTGCTGCGTTGGGTCACATATCACATCATAGGTCACCAGTAAAGTGCTCTCAGGTAGCACAGGATGACAGAGGCCAGTCTTTTCCCATTATGCTATCTTCAGTCTGATCTGAAAATCCAATAAGGTTGTGGGAACGGCCAGACTGTCCACTCCACTCTGCTTTGAACCGGGAGAGAAAAAGGTGCTGGTGTGGACTGGAGGCATGGCAGATGCTCTTCATTACCTGATAAAAAAAGAAGAAGCTTTCTCATTCCCTACTGCTGACTGTGCAGCTCCATGCCAACTGAGAGGTGTGTGCGTGTGCGCGCGTGTGTGTGTGTGTGTGTGTGTGTGACCTCAGAGGGGGTTACAATGACACACAGAGAGAGGGAAAGAGAAGAGTCACAGAGGTGAAGTTGCAGTGTAAAGATAGCTTTCTGTCATGCTACAGTATGGTTTACTCATCAAGTTCAGTTTTCTTTTCCTGGCACAACCACCTCCTACCCGTGGCATTACAAGATCCTCACACACCGGGAGCGGTTAATTTGTGTGATTAATTCGCATTCATTCATTAAGATTGAGCTAATTATTAATTATCAACGAATTAGCCGATCTACAACCTCACAACACATCACGATGGGACGCGTTGTGAGCTTGTAGATCGGCTATTTTCAAATAGGCTATGTACAGGATATCGGGTTGAAGTGACTAAACTGACTTTGATGCTACATTAACTAATTTGGTCCCCCATCTATCCAGCTCTTTAGTTAACAGAAACATTTTCAGGTAAAGAAAGAAAATACATTTATCAGCTTCAGTTTTACAGTGTTTCAGTTCCAAAGTTGTCTGCTAATTGTTTCTCTCTCCTGTCCTGACTCCTGATTGGGTGAAATTAATATCCGGATCCATACCTGAACATTTATTTTCAAGTGATCATTGTCGTACGCCTGTCAGTGGGGAATGTTTAACGTGAGGAGTTGGACGGAGGCGCTACGGAGCTCCCGGTGGGGGCTCCTCGCTGGCAGGTGAGCCACAGATTTTTTTATTTTAATGATTTCCAACAGAAATGATCCATCTGCACCTCTTTTCAGAAAATTCTCATTATCATCAATGGTTATGTTAAAATATGCAAATTATAAGCAACACATTCCTGAAATACATATTTTTTTATCTGACATTTACTTCTGTTCAAAAAGGGGGGGGAAATACTATTCCAATTACACTTCTGTTGTGCTTCAAAACATTTTCATCAAATATAGAGGTCCTCAGTTGTGGAATTCACTGAATGTGTCTCCAATGTCATCATCTTCCTTTCAGTCTTCAGGAAAAATATTATCTCATCTCATCTTCATTGTATAGTGTGTTTTTGTATGGCTATATGTATTTTTTCCTTATTCCATTTGCTTTTCAGTTGATTCTTTTCTTTTCCTTTTTTTCTATTTCTACGCCTGCTTTGTGTTTTTAGTTACTTGTTCATGTGCTGCATGTTTTCACAAGGTGGAAACCGTGTATGTCCAAAACTGTTACTTTTCAGGAAATGGAAAAGAAAATATGTTCTAATGTTAGTTATTATTTAGTCACAAGCTATTAATACTTTTCATTGGTAAAATATTGATACATCCCACAGACACGCTTAACCACTTTTCACTCATTTTCACTTTCTACATTGTTCAAACATAGCAAAAACAAAAGCATATATAGTTGCAATGTGACGCTTTGTGTTGCAAAATGTGTTGCAATGTGACGCTTTGTGAGCTACTTTTTTGCGACACTCTTGTGCATGTAATGTGTGTACATGTGTCTGAAATTCTACTAACGGTGTACTTGTGGGGACATCTGCACCGTCAGTATAGTAATACAAGCACACAGGCATGGGCGAGCGAGAGTGTGCACACACACACACACACACACACACACACACACACACACACACACACACACACACACACACACACACACACACACACACACACACACACACACACACACACACACACACACACACACACACAGGATAATAAATCAGTATGTGATAAGGAGGGCTGATGTGAGGGAGAACAGAGTGAAGATGGTTCTGCCCATGGTTACTAGAGCGAGAGAGAAAACGTGAGAGAGAGAGGATTTGATTTTATAGGGGAGCAGCTGCTAGACAGAATGAAGAGATGACAATTCACCCCTCCCACACACACACACACACGCGCACGCACGCACGCACGCTGAAAGGGTGTAAATTGGACACTGCAGGTGGAATCATTAATGTTCACAACATTCCCTGTGCTCAGTAATAGGTGTTGTGATATGTAGTCATGCCTCCACAATCTGAGACATGCATGTCTGTTTGTAGTATACTGCCGCTAAAATCGGAAAGGTATTCGATAGAATAATCACTAATAAAATAATCGATAGTTGCAGCGTATACAAGCAGACTTTGAGTCTTCAGTCTAATATCATATCATTGTCCCACCTTTGCGCGCGTGCACACGCACATACCAAGCAGACGGCCCTCAACACACACAGGACCCCCCACTGTTGTCTGCCGACTGTCGGCTGAGTGGATTTGGGCCTTCAGGGATTTTAGCCGCGCAAAACAGCATTTTGCTGTGTCTTCTGCCAGGCCACATGAGGATACTCAATACTTTCCATTGTGTTCCATAAATGGCTACAGAGTATCCAGACGGCCCAAAGCCTCACATGCACGTCTCTGTAGGCACGTCTCTGTCAGGGGAAAACCGACGCTGTTCTCTTGCTTTGTAAGGAGCTTTATTTTGAAATGCCCTCCAGCAGCTTCCAGCCAGCATCAGCCAAGAGCCACCCACACACCCTGAGTGCAGAGAATGGTCAATAAAAAAGAAACAACGTTGAAAGAAAAGACAACCAAAACGGAAGAAAGAAAGGAATTAATATAATTTTGTCGCCGTCGGGTGGTGTGTCCAAAACAAAAGTTATTATCTATTCACAAGCTCCTGTTAATACTTTTCATTAGTTCAATATTTATAAAACCCACATACACACTTAACCATTTTCAAAATGACTGTAAAGTAGCAAAAATAGCAGCTACAACCTCGTAATGCATCGCAAGGCAACACGTTGCGAGCTTGTAGATCGCCTATTTCCCCCACTTTTGCTCGACACAAGTAGGACATTAGAATTGAATTATGAAAAAATATGGAGATACAAGGTTTCAGTTTTTTGATTTCTATGTGAGGCCTTTGGATTCTTGAGCACTTGTAGCGCTCAGGTCCTGGACCTGGTGAGACGAAGGAGGAGCCCGGCCAGGAGACAACCCACAGTGCCTAGTCCCTCCACGTGCCAGAGCCTCCCCGAATCCCGGCAGAGTACTTCCGGAGAAGCGGACTGAGTGGCCCTGTCTTTCCCTATAGGACTGACCGTGGGTGCTACTGGGACGTAAGTCGGGGCTTGATCAACCCTGGCTGGGTCACCTGGGCGAGGGTGTATGTTGTATGTTGCGAGACCCGAAACACCCTATGACCCCAGGCTACAACACTGATGATGCGTCCCAGTTGCATCCATGTGATGTATTTCTTTATTAGTTATTCTATTTATAGTGGCTCATAGGAATTTATAGACTACGTGACAACCAGGAATAGTTTGGTGACCACAGGAGAGACTGTTGACAGCCGGAATGTAGACGGCATCCCGGGAGCAGTATGGGTTAGCGCCCCATGCTGTGTCTTCCGTGAGGAAGAAGCCCAAAAAACCCGCGGTGAGGCCTTTAGGAGGGCCATTCCATTCCAGCGTACCGCAAGCGGAGCTAATACCATTAGACGGCCCAATCTAGTGGTATCGGCCCAAGGAACATTACATTACATTACATTACATTACAGTCATTTAGCAGACGCTTTTATCCAAAGCGACTTACAATAAGTGTATTCAACATAGGTAGGGAACGAAAACTACTAATCACCAGAAGTTTTAAGTACATTTCCTGCAAAAACAAGCAACCAAGAGTATACCTAGCGCTAAGGTAAAAGTGCAATATATCAGCTACCTACTTTCTTAAACAGATGAGACAAAAATGGCAAAATCAAATGAGCACGAGCTAAAACAAATAAGTGTATCGACTAAACAAGATCCAATAAAACAATACAAAAATAAAACAAGAGTTCGTACAACTAGTTAACAACAAGTAGGCCAGGCAAAGAGGAAGGATAGTGTTTCCTGAAGAGGTGGGTTTTCAGCCTGCGGCGAAAGATGGGCAGTGACTCTGCTGTCCTGACATCAGTGGGAAGTTCATTCCACCACTGTGGGGCCAGAACAGAAAAAAGTCGTGACCGTGTCGATCGACCAGAAGGACCGTTGAGTGGCGAGGGAGTCAGTCGCCCCGAGGTGGCAGACCGGAGTGGTCGGGCAGGGGTGTGGGCATTGACCAAAACCCGGAGGTAAGAAGGAGCTGTTCCTTTCACTGCTCTATAGGCTAGCACCAGGGTTTTAAACTGAATGCGAGCTGCTACGGGGAGCCAGTGCAGAGAACGGAGAAGGATAGTTGTGTGGGAGAACTTGGGGCGGTTGAACACCAGACGAGCCGCAGCTTTCTGAACAAGCTCCAGAGGTCTGATGGCTGATGCCGGAGCACCAGCAAGGAGGGAGTTGCAGTAGTCCAGGCGGGAGATGACAAGAGCCTGGATGAGCACCTGGGCTGTTTTCTCCGTGAGGAAGGGGCGAATCCTCCTGATGTTGTAGAGGAGGAATCTGCAGGACCGTGTCACTGATGCGATGTTAGCCGAGAACGACAGTTGATCGTCCAGGGTCACACCCAGATTCTTCGCAGTCCGAGTTGACGTCACCACAGCATTCTCAATGGTGATGGCCATGTCTCGGTGAGGACAGCCCTTCCCCGGGATGAACATCAGCTCGGTCTTGTCCAGGTTGAGCTTCAGGTGGTTCGTCGACATCCACTCCGAGATGTCAGCCAGACAAGCAGCAATGCGTGCCTCCACTTGTGTGTCAGAGGGGGGGAATGAGAGGATCAGCTGGGTGTCATCGGCATAGCAGTGGTAGGAAAAGCCATGGGAGTGGATGACAGCACCAAGAGATGTAGTGTAGAGAGAGAAAAGAAGAGGACCCAGAACCGAGCCTTGGGGAACCCCAGTAGTGAGCCTGTGTGGTTCTGACACAGACCCTCTCAGCATCACCTGGTAGGAGCGACCCGTCAGGTAGGATGCAAACAGGGAGAGTGCAGAGCCTGAGACACCCATCCCCTCGAGGGTGGAGAGGAGGATCTGGTGGTTCACTGTGTCGAACGCTGCAGACAGGTCCAGGAGTATCAGGACGGAGGAGAGAGAGTTCGCTCTAGCGGCATGGAGCGACTCCGTCACTGCCAGGAGGGCAGTCTCTGTCGAGTGACCCACTTTGAACCCCGACTGGTTGGAGTCCAGGAGGTTGTTCTGGTGGAGGTAGGAAGACAGTTGTTTATAGACAGCACGTTCGAGAGTTTTAGATAGGAAGGATAGAAGGGAAACCGGTCTGTAGTTCTTGATCTCAGAGGGGTCAAGTGTCGGTTTCTTCAGGAGGGGGGTGACTCTGGCAGTCTTGAAAGCAGAGGGAAAGTAGCCAGACGTCAGAGAGGTGTTAATAAGGTGGGTTAAGAAGGGAAGGAGTTCAGGTGCAGAGGACTGCAGCAGAGGGGATGGGACCGGGTCCAGGGAGCATGAGGTGGGGCGACTAGAGGTAACAAGGAGAAGGACCTCTTTAGAGGAGAGGGGAGAGAAGTGGGATAGAGAGGGTGGGGGAGAGGTAGGAGGAGTAGATGAAGATAGGGAGGGAGGGATGGAAGGCAGACAGGTGTGGGTAGTGCGCAGGGCATCAGCCGGGGGAGGAGTGAAGGAGGATCGGATATCGTTCACCTTCTTGTCAAAGAAGTTGGCGAAGTCGTCAGGGAGGAGGGAGGAGGAGGGAGGAGGGGGAGGTGGTTGCAGGAGAGAGGAGAAAGTTTCAAATAGTTTTTTAGGGTTGGAAGCAGAAGCCTGAATTTTAGTGCAGAAGAAAGCAGCTTTAGCAGCTGATAGAGAGGAGGAAAAGGTAGAAAGGAGAGTTTGGAAGGTAAGAAGGTCCTCCGGGAGGTTGCCATTTCTCCACTTGCGCTCAGCCGCTCTCAGGCTCCGTCTCTCAGTACGCACTGAGTCCGACAACCAGGGGGCAGGTGGAGTTTGGCGTGCAGGCCTGGTGGTGAGGGGACAGAGATGGTCTAGAGAAGAGGATAGGGTAGAGAAAAGAAGATCAGTGGCGGTGTCAGGGGATAGAAGAGCAAATGATTCAGGGGCAGGGAGAGCAGAGAGAACAGAGGAGGAGAGATCAGTGGAGGATAGTGTGCGAAGGTTGCGACGTGAGGAAATCATGTGGGTAGGGAGGAGCTGTGAGGGGGGAGAGGAGAGAGAGAGAGAGTAGGACATGAAGTAGTGATCAGATAATTTCTTACCTTTTCTAACCTTTTCACTGGAAAGAGGAGTGACGGACAGGTTAGCTGTAGAGCAGCATCTGGTGAAGATCAGGTCCAGTTGGTTGCCAGCCTCGTGGGTAGGGGGAGATGGGGAGAGAACTAGGTCGAAGGCGGCGAGAAACGAAAGGAGTGGGTCTCGCTGCTTCTCAGTCGGGAGGTTGAAGTCACCCAGAAGGATGAATCCAGAGCCATCGACAGGGAAGTGAGAGACTAGAGTGTCCAGCTCTTCCAGGAAGCCACCAGCAGGGCCCGGTGGGCGATAAACAACTGCAATGGTGAGCTTGACTGGATGAGAGACAGTGACCACATGAAATTCGAAGGAGGTAGGAGAGAATTGTGACAGTGAGACAGGAGAGTATTTCCATTTTCTGGAAATTAGTAGACCAGCACCACCACCTATCCGCACAGCTCTGGGAGTGTGAGAGAAAGAGTACACATCTGACAGAGCCGCGGGCGTAGCAGTATTTTCTGGTGGGATCCAGGTCTCAGTCAGAGCAAGGAAGTTGAGGGAGAGCAAGGATGCGTAGGCTGAGATGAAAGCAGCTTTGCCTTCCACCACAGCCGAGTGGCAATTCCATAGCCCTCCCGTTACCACTTGCTCGACGTGAGTTGACAGAGTAGGATATATTAGATTAGTGGTATCGCGACATCTGGGTGTAACCCAGTGTTTGTGCGACCACCAGGAAGAGGAGAGGACAGGAATAGGAAGAAAACACATTGTGGACCACTAAACCTATACACACTATACACTGCTATATCTATCACACTACTATCTATGTCACTAGTCAATGATACTGCCTATCGTTCTTTGACTAAGTCGCGCTTTGACAAAGTCGCCTGCTGCTGCCTTTGTTCGTCGTAGTTCGACTGGCCGCTTGAAAGCTGCCGCTTTCAGAGCAAGTGTTTAAGGCCACTTCAACTGATTGCTAATCGCCTGCCAGGAGTGTATGCCACTCCTCTAATTCTCGAAGTCAATTGCTTCAGGTGAAACTGCCTTTAATGGGCTGTCAGCTGAGACTTAACAATAGGCTCTGAAATTACTAACTATTTGAAAGCTAAACCAACTAAACAGCTAAACCAACTATAAGCTAAACCAAATATACAAACACTGATACTTTTGAGCAAAGTACAGCAACTTAAAGCTACCTGCTATTATAAGAAAACTATACTCAGGCTGTCTGGTGGATCAGGCAGTTTACAGGCTTCCTCCAGGTAGTTGAATTACACACTGGAGCAAAACTGTGCCTGAACAGACTTATAACCAGCTTCAGACTGTGTATATGCCACTCCTCTAATTATCAAAGTCAATTGCTTCAGGTGAAACTGCCTTTAATGGGCTGTCAGCTGAGACTTAACAATAGGCTCTGAAATTACTAACTATTTGAAAGCTAAACCAACTAAACAGCTAAACCAACTATAAGCTAAACCAAATATACAAACACTGATACTTTTGAGCAAAGTACAGCAACTTAAAGCTACCTGCTATTATAAGAAAACTATACTCAGGCTGTCTGGTGGATCAGGCAGTTTACAGGCTTCCTCCAGGTAGTTGAATTACACACTGAACCATCACGCCAGAAGGAAATGTTTGGATCGGGGCGGTGCATCTGATCTGGCGCAGCGCTCAGGTCCTGGACCTGGTGAGACGAAGGAGGAGCCCGGCCAGGAGACAACCCACAGTGCCTAGTCCCTCCACGTGCCAGAGCCTCCCCGAATCCCGGCAGAGTACTTCCGGAGAAGCGGACTGAGTGGCCCTGTCTTTCCCTATAGGACTGACCGTGGGTGCTACTGGGACGTAAGTCGGGGCTTGATCAACCCTGGCTGGGTCACCTGGGCGAGGGTGTATGTTGTATGTTGCGAGACCCGAAACACCCTATGACCCCAGGCTACAACACTGATGATGCGTCCCAGTTGCATCCATGTGATGTATTTCTTTATTTATTTATTAGTATAAAACAGCTGTATGTCTCATGAAGGCCACAATAAAGAAGACGTTGTGTCTCAACAAAGGGTTGTGTTGCTATGGAGAAACAGAGCAGATTCAACAGGCAGCCAAAGGAGAATGTGACCCTGAGCTAATTGGACAAGACTCAAGTGGGCCCTGATCCACAAAAGGTTGGGAACCGCTGCGCTGTTACAGTACATTAGCCACAGAAACAGGACTTGGGTAAATATTGCTAAGACAGTGTGTATTGTTTGATTCAAAAGAGAAGAAAACTCTCTCCTTTTAACTCCCAAGACACACGACTTGGCCAAAAACGTTGTGTTTGTTATGCTGTGGCTGGCCACCCCTCCAGCACAAAATGGATGTCCAAACTCTATTTAACCTCGCAGTCTTGGACAAGTAAATAAGTTAGACTCTTGAGTACTTTGTCTTGTATAAAACAGCTGTGGAGGTCTCGTCCCCACCTGAAGGCCACGGTAAAGAAGAGACTGTGTCTCAGCTAGGGGTGTGTTGCTATGGAGAAACAGAGCAGATTCAACAGGCAGCCAAAAGAGAGTGTGAATCAACCCTGAGCTAATTAGACAACACTCCTACGGAACATTTGTACATTTTTCTTGTTTTGTGTTGTTATTTCTTCTTCAGTTTTCCAGCCTTTGTGCCAAAACAACACAGCCTGAAGGGGATAGTGGTGTACAGTACACTAGGGGCATGTTCAAAACCTCAACTCGCCACTAGCATGTGCGCTCCACTGCAGCAGTATCGACAGTGAATGTAATCATGCTAAATCAAAGTACTATACATTAGGGCTAGGGAATTAACCAAAAATGTATTCGAAACCGACTTTTTTATACATTGACATGAAAAATATCTAATTGATTTGTTTTTATAATCAGCTAAATCAATTAGTCTGATTACTTAACCCTGTACTTTGTTGAACAAATCAATATCACGATTATTTCAAACCTTTGCCTTGATAATGACGAGGTCACAATGCGTTGTGAGCTTGTAATTTACTATTTTCACAATTTGTGTACGCCACGTACAAACATGGCGAGAATAGCAGACACACACTCATGTCTGGGCAAGCCTCTTGCAAATCAAAGTGGAAACGATGGGAGCACCACTCAATGCAAGTGATCCATTGTTTACCAGGTGCACGGTTTGAAAGAGTTCTAAATCGGAGAAAGAACTGCCAGCACTCATAGAAATGTCCTTGAGGTACTGTACGTGTTCCAGGTGGAGCTAGGGTGGCACATAGCATAACAAACACAACATTTTGGTCACGACTTGTTTCTATGGAGTTAAAGTAGAACTTTGAGAGTTTTCTTTTCTTATCTTTAGGAACAAACAATACACTCTGTGATTAGCATTATTTACTCACATAAGTCCTGTTTCTGTGGCAAATGTATATAGCGTTTTGACCTCTCCACCCCATCACTGTTATTTTAATCACTGTCACTGTATTAAAGCAAACAAATGAAAACTAAAAACATTTACATAATATACAGTGCTAATATACAATGCAGTAGTTGGTTAAAACTAGACATTCTCATCCCGTCACCTTTTTGAGTTAGTATTTGACGAGTTGGGGTGAGAAAGGGACACCTCGGGCAAAGTGCCCTGATCCCCAAAAAACAATGTTGAGAAATCGTGTTTTAGATGTTTTTAATGAGGTTTTCAGTGTTGACTATGACATAAACTATTCATGCTATAGCCCCACCCTAGCACCCTGGCCTTCCTCAGCGTGATAACGCTAAGGAAGGCTATGGTGCCGATCTCTGAATAAAATACCTGAAGGAGTATCAGGATTTCTGTCAGTGCTCGAAGCCTCCAGCAAAGCGACGCCATAAAAATGTGTAAATGGCCTTTCCTCAACATTCGTCATAGACACCAATTCAAAGCTGGCTGGGCCAAAGATGTTTCCATTGCTCTTAGAGTCAGTTTATCATTCCAGGTAAATGTGATTGGAGTAAGGATGTATGCCATGACATACCTAAATCACTTCACAAAAGTAAAGAAATAACTTAATCAACCTCTTTTTTTGTCTCTTTTGTCTCTCACTTACAATAATTTAATCCGTACTCAGCAGAAGTGGATAAACTTGGACCGAGGTAAGACGGAGAACAAAAAGCATACTACTGAATGCCAGTGCAGAGAATGCCAACTAGAATCATTTCTCATCTGCGATGCCCTCTGCCTTGAAGTGAAGTGCTCTCAGCGTGCTCTGAAAATGCAAAGGCCCACCCATCTGAACACTTAAGTGGACAGATGGGTGGGCTGCGAACACTTTAGAGATTTTCAAGTGGGCCCGGATCCACAAAAGGTTGGGAACCGCTGCGCTGCCTATACAGTACATTGGCCACAGAAACAGGACTTTGGTAAATAAGGCTAATCACAGTGTGTATTGTTTGATCTAAAAGAGAAAACAAAAACTCTCAAACTCTCTCCTTTAACTCCCAAGACACACGACTTGGCCAAAACGTTGTGTTTGTTATGCTGTTATGCTGGCCACCCCTCCGGCACAAACTGGATGTCCAAACTCTATTTAACCTCGCAGTCTTGGACAAGAACCAAGCAGACAGTCGACCGCAGCAGAGCAGAACATCACACCACAGAGGGGGTGGGGGGGGTGAAAGGATGGAGAGAGGAGAGAGAGAGAGAGAAGGGTTATAGAGAGAAAGAGAGAAAAAGAAAAAGAGAGCAATAGAGGGGCCAGTGAATGAGAAAGAAAGAGCAATCCAAAGTAAACACGCTGTTCCTCTTTGGCCTGTGTTAAGAGGCTTGAGAGACAGGAGAATCAATAATGGCAACCACCCAGACAGCCAAATAAAGAAGGCTCTACAGTAACCCCACAACGCAGGATGACTGCAGATTAATAAGGGAATGCTTTTTGGAGGAAAAATGAGATGCCAGTGAACTGCTGCCCGCTCGCTCACAGAAAGCATTGTTCCAACTGGCATGAGGAATGGACAGAGGATGGGACTGCTGGAACACCATGCACTATGCAATGACTTCTTGTTTTTTGCCAATGGAGGCAATTTAAGAAAGACTAATAATCAGTGTTCTCTTTTGCCTCATGTGAATTGATTTTTTACCTCTTTAGACCTGGTGTCCTTATTTTGGAATTGTCATTATTGGCCAAAATGGTCAAAATAGCTAGCCTGGTTCCTGACCATAGACCCCGCCCACTCTCTGAGTGAGCTCCTCTTGGTCTGGCATTATAATGTCAGCCTATGGCTTTTCGCGATCGAAGAGATACCTGACAAATCAGAGTCGGAGGTGGGAGTGGTCTAACGACAAGGCAATCAGTGAATATCTGCTAAAACAAGCTGTACGATGACGTCAGATGTAGGCGGATCCGTGAATCTCTTGTGATTGGTTTAGGGAAATTCAAATCCCCTCCCTCTGGTAATCGCGGACACTGCAGCCAATGTCAGACTGAAGCTCCACGCAGCTTCTGTCTGATAATCAGGCTACAAAATAGCATATCTACTGCAACTAAGCTCACAATGTGTTGCATCGCAACACATTTGATATCTAAAAATCTTATGGAGGATGAATCCTAACCATTATGACTAAATAATCATTTTACATTTATGCACCCATCATTTGTTTTTTTGTGTAAACTTTGATGCTAACCACTTATGGCAGTTAAGAACACATTTATTATTAAGTGAGTTTACATCACATATGGTTGACCTTTTGAGACCAGGTCAGGTAAACAGGTATCCTAATGATCCAATACAACTAATAGGCCTGACACCTAACACTAAATTCCAATAACATTTGCTACTTTTTGATGGATAGTAACTGAAAATGCGCGATACACATTTGATAGACTTTTTAAATACCATTATTAAATGATTTCTAATTATTTGTTAATGGCTGTATGATGGGTGTCCTGCAAGTGACTACAGTTCTCTCCCTTTGCTTCTCTCACTCTCTCTCTCTCTCTCTCTCTCTCTCTGTAACCGGAGATGTCAAATTCATCCGTAATTCTTCATTAAAGATTCATTCTTCTCTGGCGTGCGTGGTTGAGCTCAGCACTGTTGAAGTCAGCTCCACTCTGAGCAGGAATGTGCTGTCAGCTTCTCCCGTAAAGGTCAGCTTGAAAGAAAAGAGAATCAGCCAACTCACCGTTATGTCTGCAGAGAATGTTCAACCGTCACCGTCCATTTCCCCTAAAACCCCACTAAATGTCAGCGGCACGCTGCAGCATGCCGTTGTATTTGCTTGGTGGGTTTTAGATGATAGACAAATACAGCATAATGCAGTCATTGGTAATTGTATGGGAGATGGTGGGGCCATTTAGAAAGGTTGTATTACACAAAAACATTGGTTACGCTTAGCCTGCCTTAACCTTTAAGGCCACACTATCTCCTAATTCACTTTGTGGAAAAAGTTACTCTGAATTTTGATTGACCACTTAAGCACTTTTTTAAACTTTCTTTGGCTATTCAAAAATAGCCAATCTTGCATCGTTACTTGTAACGGTGTATATCTACAATGTGTTATTGCTACTTTTACTTAAAGGAGAGATCCGGACATTTTAAGTGTTATCTTTGATGTGTCGCTAATCACTCACCAACATTGAAAGGGACGTTGAGTTATTCCAGAGAGTCCCCTGTCGTCCAGTCTGGCGACCCCCTCCGTTGGCATAATGGGAGCCTGTGTAAGAGTGAAAATCGTCTATTATAACCGATGCAAAGTTAGTTTTTTCTCTACTACTGCTCATCGTGGAGTCTCATGATACTCAAACATGCACTGAATGTCGCAAACGAGCTGACGCTGGTTGCTTGTTTCTCTCACAGAACCTGGCGTCTGACGGGCTCCCATTATGCCAATGGAGGGGGTCGCCAGACTGGACGACAGGGGACTCTCTGGAATAACTCAACGTCCCTTTCAATGTTGGTGAGTGATTAGCGACACATCAAAGATAACACTTAAAATGTCCGGATCTCTCCTTTAAGTAAAGAATCAGAATACTTCTTCCACCACTGGTAACAGCATCAGCGTTTCCAGATGGAAAACACAGCCAAGACCATATAAATAGAAGAAAATAGAAGCAGGCAACGTCCTGGACCTTAAAAGCCTGCACAAGACTAAAAAGAAGCGATCAGTGGTTTTAATGCCTCCAAATACAGATCTAACGTCAGATAAACTGATTTAATGATTTACTAAGCCAAACCGGATCCCGAAACAGTAGCCAGGGAATTTAACAAATTCATCTACCTTTTTGTGATATGGCAAAATGATCGTATATTTGAGATTTTCTTGGCATCATTGATCATACATCATATACAGAGGGTCAAATTATCATACAAATACGATAATTATCATGCATCAGGCAACACTGAACAGGACTCTTTTTTGACCCATTTTTTTTCTGCACACAGCAGCACACACCAGGGAGGATATGTTAAGGAAGTGTACACTTTAACCCTCCCCAGATGCAATTCACGCCAGCGAGCCATGTCGACGCCTTGGTTTTCGGATTAGCATAATAATGGATGAATTAACGACGTTGCTTGAGCTAAAGTGGGTGTAGTGTGTCTTGAGATGTAAAGTGTAGCATTGTTTTTATGCTGTGAATTTGCTCCTGAAATCTAATAAGCTTTGTTCGCCTGGGTGACACTGATGCTGTCCCGGAACAGAGCCGGCTACATTACATTACACAATGAAACTGATCCTCACTTCACCTTAGTCATAATCACATCACAGCCACTGTATACACACACACTTTTTTATTCTCGTATGAGGGCTTAATGGGGTGTGTCCAATGGGGTGTGTGTGTGTGTGTGTGTGTGTGTGTGTGTGTGTGTGTGTGTTACAATACTTGTGAGGGCCAGATGTCCCCATAAGTATATTAGAATGTGAGAAATAGACATTGTGGGGACCATTTTCCTGGCCCTCACTAGAGAACCGGTTGTTTTTAAAAGTTATTTGGGGAGTTTAGGATTACACAATTAGGAAAACACTCAGTCTGGGGTTATGGTTAGGATTAGGCATTTAGAGGGTAGATTTAGGGGTTGGATATGAGAGTTATGCCTGATGTATAATACTTTGCTGCTCTATTTTTGGCTTTAGGGTGAAAAATGGCAACAAAGTAAATGCCATACATAAAATAGACATCCTAAAACGTTGATGTCCTCACAAGTATTGTAACTGTGTGTGTGTGTGTGTGTGTGTGTGTGTGTGTGTGTGTGTGTGTGTGTGTGTGTGTGTGTGTAGACAGTAAATGTGAGTCAGACAGAGAGTGAAGACAGTCCACAAGACAAATAGTGTGAGTATGACAGAGACAGACAGATTGAGAGGAAGGAGAGTGGCGCACAGAGAGATAAGCAGCACTTAACAAGGACATGATCTGATCTTGCGGTGATGTACATTAGCCAATCACCACAGTCAGACTGTCAGGCCTTCCTGTTTGACACAGTCTATAAACAGATTAGCAGCGTTGTATCACCACCCCACCACAAGGTCCAATCAACCCCCATCCAGTCTCAACGCCTCTAGCTACAGCCATTCCCAACCTGTGGAACGAGGCCCACTGGTGGACCTTGAGGATATGGCAAACTGTCGGCCCCCAAATAATTGGCAAAACACTACGATTTTTATAATATTGATTTAAAAAATAAGAATGTAAAAGAAAATGTCATGGTAGTTTTTCTTTAAAACTTTGAAAAATGATTTTCATTGGGATACAGATAAATAGGAACTTCAAAGGCTTTTTTTGCTTCCCTACGGAACAGAGGCGTGTTGTGTCTCAACCAATCGTAGTCTCAGCCTAGCCTGGGACCAGACGAATCTGCCAGTACAAAAATGAAATTGCCCTCGGCGATTTGGGTCTGGCAGCGCTCCGTTGTGAATCCATTTCCTGCTCCCGAAGTCTGGGGTGACCAATCAGGGCCCAGTATTCAAATATGGGAGACTGTAATTGGTAGTTGGTAGTAGGTGTAACCAATTGCGTCCAGAGCCATTGTTTTGATCCCGCCCCTTGGGGAAAAAAACGTCCTCATAGAAGCACCAGACTCATATCCACAAAGTGATATAGTCTGGCTACGCGAGGCTAGTCTCAGCCGACCTGGGCTGAGCCTCTAATGTAGTCATTTCTGATCTTGTCCTGCCTTGTCACTCCTATTGAGGAACATAGCATCCTCAATTCTGCCACTTTCAGCTCCGCCTATACGGTCTTTTCGTCAGCACCACCGTTTCCAAGTAGTATACAGCATGGCTGGTCTCACCACCGTCTTAGATGACAATTCCCGAAACCGATTAGTTTGATTAACTGTTGCACACCCTAAAATGATATATGGGTCTGGCTCTACAGTCTACACATCCTCCGTATTGCTCCCCTCCCGCTGTGTGCCGGTTTGCAATCAGGACAACATGAAGTGGGGAGTATTGGGGGGTCAAGAGGATCAGTGGGCTCCCAAAAGACCAAGGTAATCTGAAGAATTGCTTCCAGCTGTGTGTTTGTGTCTGATGAAAAACTTTTAGGAGAAGTAAGAAAATGGATATGGAATGAGCTCCAAACGTTCCAGTGACATACATCCCACTGTGGAACAGTTGTAAATCGCTGTCGGGCAGAAACCTTGTATCCCATCATACGGTATCTACTTTTAATGTTTTTTTCGTACAAGAGTGTTGCGCGAAAGTAGCGAAAATAGTCGATCTACAAGCTCACAATGCATCACATCGTGACGCGGATCTGTTAGTTGTTTTAAGTTTTTGAAATTCAAAGTGAAAGTGCTATCTGTGGGTTTTATAAATATTTAACTAAAGAAAAGTATTAACAAGACTAAATAAAACTACATTGGAAGTAACCGTTTTGGACATACAAGGTTTCCACCCAACAGGGATCTATGTACGTGATCAGGACAACACAACAAAAGAAAGATAATTATAGGAAAGCAAGACAATAGGAAATCTATTAAAAGATGCATGGGCCATAATGGTAACCTGAGAACTGGACAGTTACTTGACAAAACACGTCCATGGATTTTGGGGGAAACAGGGCACAATTAGGGGAGAACTGGGCATTATTTTTTTTTAAAGGGAGTGATTCCTACAAAAAACTTTAAAAATGACTACTCCAGTACCTGTGAATGCTGGAGTACTTTGACAGAGCAACTTTCACTTGGAGGTAGACGTGTAACGATTTATCGTAAATCGATTAAAATCGATTCAAACTGGTGACAATTTAAAAAAAAATGATCACAATGCAAAAAAATAGCCCCAAAAAAGAGAAGAAAATACAGTATCTTTGAATTGATAAAAAATAGTTTTCAGTCATTTGCAACAGCATGGACAATTGTATCAGAGAAAACACAGTATTGTAAAAAAGAGAAGAAAATACAGGTTTTGTGTAAGAGGTCATTTGTCTGGAAAATTATTTTGTTCAAAAAATCGTGAAAAATCGTATCGTGAACCTAGTATTGTGATTCGAATTGTATCGTGAGTTGAGTGAATCGTTACATGCCTACTTGTAGTTGAGTAATATTTGACCAGGAGTATCTATACTTTGACTGCATGGGCTGGTACTTTGTCCACCATTGCATACGACAAAACCAACACAAGTGAATGGAAGTGTTCTGCTCTGTTCTGGAAGAGTTAACTCAAAAGGCCTCCCTACGAGTACGACCTTGAGGGAGAATGTGAGCAGTGAACAGTCGGGTGCTGTGAGGAGACGTGCTCCGTCTCTATATTTCTGCCTCCATTCGGGCGAAGAGGAGAGAGTGTTTCTGCCTGCCGCTGGTAGCCAGCCAAGCTTGGCACCGTTTGAAGATGCCTTTTGATCACAGTTACATATGTTCTTTTTTTCACTACACTAATTAGTGCAGCCGGCCCACAAGACTCATCGGCCCTCTCCACGCTCCCGCAAACATTCTCCATTAGTGAGTGTATGCGCACGCGCGCGCGCACACACACACACACACACACACACACACACACACACACACACACACACACACACACACACACACACACACACACACACACACACACACACACACACACACACACACACACACACACACACACACACACACACACACACACACACACACACACACACACGTACGTCAGATAAATCTGTTAGGTAATTGAGAGTAGCTTTACAGGGGCCTTCTGTGAATGGTAAACAGCCAATTACATCACTATAAAAAACACAGCATGGTGTTATGACTAACCTGGCAGACAGCCAACTTTCAGGTTTGTTCCCGCCCCCCCACCCACACACACACACACACACACACACACACAAACAAATCCATACGTTTGATTGTCTCACTCGCAACAATGTCCAGACTACAATAAAGAAGGCGGCATATCTAGTGTCCAATCCGGTGGACCGTCTGCTTCAAATAACTTTACTGCCATTGTCAACCAGTAGACCTAACACTAGGGTTGAAATTTCTCAGTGGAAAAGTAGAGACCACCTCCAACCACTGGAGATGTAGGGTACTAGTTGTATTGTGTTCACAATCCTGTATAATTTTTTTTTTTAAAACCTGCATATACACAGTATACCCAAAGTAAATTGATTGTAGTTCTTGAACCATTTGGAATGAATGCATGGATATGGTCTCATTTTGAAGGTAACACTTTGACGTTTTCCCCCAGAAAATATAATCAACTCTATGTGCAACTGACATTGAGTAATACAAGTTTGAACTTGTAACTGGAATAGAAGGTTTTTAATTATCTCCTAAATATTTTCTATAAATAGATGCCTGCATAACACTGCTATTATCATATATGAGGTGGAAAACACAATGTGGCCACAGTATGAAGCCTTACCTAGCTCATGACCATAAAACATTTGATTCTGTGAAAAGAATAAAAAATAAAATTGAGTATTTAATTATATGATATAGTATATTTAATAAATATTCTTTGTTTTGCAGTTTTCAAAATTAGTTTTTCACAGAATCAAATGTTTTATGGTCATGATTCAGGAGGAGCCTGGATGGCTTGATTCTAGGCTAATTGATATCAATATTTTTCGAAATCTCTATGGGAAAAATGAATGGCCTTTTTTGAGTGGAACCATGCCGGTTTCTGACTGGAAAAACGTGGTTTGGACATTCCATATCACTGGATTGGATCATGTTTACTCTTCTTCTCTTCGAAGTAAGAACATATTTTTTGTGGAAACATTTCATATTGGTGGAGTAGAACAACTTTGAACTTAAGTCGCTGTAGTTTATTGCATGTTTTTTGTTTGTGTATGTCGGACTTCAGCATTGTTTGTAGCATCAGTTTTGATGCCATCTTGGAATAGTTTGCATCATTTTAATCACAAGACCTGTGCCTTTAAAATAAAAGTATATATTATTAGTTAAATTGTATAAACATACACTACCATACAGATGTTCTAGTTATATTGTATTAACATACGGATGTGCTAGTTATATTGTATTAACATACTCCACCATACAGATGTACTAGTTATATTGTATTAACATACGGATGTGCTAGTTATATTGTATTAACATACTCCACCATACAGATGTACTAGTTATATTGTTTTAAAATACACTACCAGACAGATTATCTAGTTATATTGTATTAACATACTGAACCATACAGTTGTACTAGTTGTATTGTATTAAAATACACTACCAGACAGATGATCTAGTTATATTGTATACCATACAGATGTACTAGTTATATTGTATTAAAATACACTACCAGACGAGACACCTGCTTTCCCAACGGATCGTATTAACTTCAACTTGGCGACGCCCCTAGTCTCTATATAAACGTTCACGACAGCCTAAGTACAAATATAATTTATGAAAAGGCTACAGTAGTAGTAGTGAAGTCTGATTTTTTTTTACTAATAATCTATTAAGCTACTTATGACTGAAGAGGGTTTTTTTGTACTCTTGGTGTTTTATATGTGGGGATTATCTGCCGCATCTATCCGTTATGAAAGACAATTTGTATCATGAGTAAAAGAGCTAGTCCTTGGGCCAGACCAGATATTTGAGTGGGCAAAAACCTATTGCAAGTAAAACAATTATAAAAAGGTTGTTTGCTGTAGTAAAGGCAGTGTTTGAATCGCCCAAGTCCGTGGCAAAAGCGAGTGTGCCTACCAGACAGATGTTCTAGTTATATTGTATTAACATACTCTACAATAAAGATATACTAGTTATAACCATCCATCTACCTATACTGTGTATACATACAATCCATCATTAGATATCTAATTGTCTGGCTACTGCCAGACCACTCATCCATTCACACCACCAATCTGTCAGTGAAGGATAACAACATATTTGTCTAATCCAGTTTTTATTCTTTTCTCAGCAAAAGAAAAACAATGGAAAGGGGTTTAAGCAAAAAGGGAAAAAACTGAAACAAACCAATAAACAACTTTCCATCTTCCCAATTTCTCATCGCTTTTACAGCTGAAAAGATGCAGCTCTCTACGCTAAAAGTGTCAGTAAATCTGAAACGCAAGAAGGGGTTAAATAAAGTTACAAAATATTCATTCATTATTATTATTGTTATTCCACTTGCTTTTCCTCCTTCCCACTGGTCAACAGGACAACATTGGGCTGAGCAATTACCCAAAATAACTCACAATATTTTGAACCAATGACCGACCTAATCTAGTAGGTAATAATCGTGAAGAAAAATTGTGAAAATAGCAGATCTACAAGCTCTCACGGTGTGACGTGTAGTGAACCTGCAGCTTTGCCATTTTGACTATTAAAAATATGTATATATATATATATGTTGTTAATTTAAACATTAATCATAATCGAGGCAAAGGTTTGAACTGGTGATTTGAAGTCATATCGCCCAGCCAAGTCACACTACAGTTGGCATGGAGTCTGCCCACCTCCCCCACGCCCCCACCTTTCCCCCATGTCTGCTCCGGAGGAATGAGAAAGACAAAAAAGGAAGGGGGACTGGGACTGGGTGGTAGAGAATAAAGAAAAAACAGAGCGATCAATAACATGGGAAGATGAGAGAGGGAAGGAGAAAGGCAGGGGAGGGGGGGGTGCAAACAGAGTCTGCAGTGTCGGTTGGAAATTAAAAGATGGTGGTGGTGAGAGAGAGGGAGATAGCTTTATGAGATGGGAGCGAGGGCTATGAGAGGTGGAATCTCATTTTGAGGGTAGCATTGAGCTTCCTAAGGCCAAAACTAAAGAACAAAAAAAGAAAAGATAAATATTTTTCAAACAGTGGTGGCTGCAGGGAAATGAGGACCTTGACTAAGACATCATGGATAGTAAGGAGAGACCTGGACTACATTTAGCATTAGGGCTGGGCAATTAAATTAAAATATATCAGATATAACAGATATTTAGAACTTAATCTTACTCATGTAGGTTAATCTAATAATCGAGAACAAAAAAAAAAGAATTGTCGATCAACAAAAAAAAAAGAAAATCTATTTGTTTTTACCACCAATTAAATTGATTAGTCTGATTAACCATTTACTCCTGTATTATACTTTGTTTTACAATGGTGGCGTACAAAACAAGTGAACATAGCCAAACCTACAAGCTCAGTATGCGTCGCATCGTGACATAATGTGAGCTTGTAGATCCTTTCCAGTAATATCGCCCAGCCCTAGTAAGCATCATCATCCCATAGGGGAAAATTGGAGTGTAATTCTGTCCCACCAGTGTACCGCTCGCTTTCGGGTTTGACTTGCTCATACTCGGGCGTCGAGTATGAGCACGTCGGGTGTCGGGCAGAAACCTCTTATCTCCAGATTTTAACTTTTTGTTTTTTCGTAAATGAACGCCGTACTTGATCATACTACAGCGTCACACAAAAGCATCAAAAGTAGCAGTTCCGCAAGATCGAGCTTACAGATCTGCTACTTAAGCTATTTTTGTATTTGAAGTAACAGTAACAGTTTTGGACATATGAGAGGTTTCCGCCCGAAAGATTATAAAAGTGTGACTGCATTTGTAGAAGAACAGTTCTTTGTGTGCGTGGACATAATGCAAACATGTCCTCTCCAAACAGAAACCTCATTTAGCACAGTTCCACAGGTCATTTTTGCACCCTCCATTCCCTTATCCGTCGTCCAGCACCCGTAATGGAAATATTTGGGAGGGTGTTACGTTTTTTGGGGGGTGGGAGGGAGGGCGACGACCCCAGAAAGGGAAGTAAGGGACAGTGAAGCATGATTTATACTTTCTCGTACAATCGTGATACAAAAAAACGAAAATAGCTGATCTACAAGCTCGCACAATGTTTCATTGCGAGTAGGGCTGCAACTATGGATTATTTACTTAGCGATTATTCTACCGATTAGTTTTTTGATTAATCGAAATTGGCTATGCACTTAACTATCTTATACTTCACCTCACAAGAGTATGAAAATAACTGATGTACAAGCTCACATCGCATCATGATACGACATGTTGTAATACCATGCTCATAACAGGTAAAGATTATTAATCGATTATTTTATTAACTTATCGATTAGCAATATTATTTTATAATCAATCAATTTGATTACCTGTTGCACCCCTAGTTGTGAGCTTATAGATCTGTTATTTTCGGAATGCAACAACGTCGCACAACTGTCGACAATAAATGAGACGCGACGGAGGGGGGAGACAGAGACGGGACAAGACAGAACGGTAAGGAAGATCAGTTCGCTGTTCCAAACATGACGAGCGTCCATTTGCAAGTCCAGGTCCAAAGGTAGATATTTAAAAAAACAAAAAGCATAAGCGGGAGGGGCTTAAGTCGCATTATACCACAGAAGTGAGACGGTTGCGGATTTGAGGCCGAATCACAGCCTAGGTCATTCATCGTTATTAGTTTCCCCCTCCCATCTCTCAGGTCACTTTCCACTGTGTGCCGTTCAGTGGAGCTCAAAACAACCATAGTCTTCTTTTATCTTAAACAACACAGGAAAAGGGAGGAAGGCGGGACTAACAGGAAGGTGGGAGTGTCCAGTGTCCTCTGGTGAAAAACAACCCAAAAAAAGTGGCGGTGTAGGCAGAGGTGCAGAAAAGGAGGCGGGCTTTGATATTCCCATAACCTGAGGTGGCATTGTTGTGTAGTGTTGTGTGTATATTTTCCCAGACTGTGCGCGTGTGTGTATTTGTATTACTATACTTGTGAGGGCCAAATTTATAGCAGAATTTGAGAAATACACATTGTGAGGACAATTACCTCAGTCCCCCTCACTGTGTGTGTGTGTGTGTGTGTGTGTGTGTGTGTGTGTGTGTGTGTGCGTGTGTGTGTGTTGTGGACGTAGCCTGGCAAGTGACAGAGGGAACTCTTATTCACAATGACATAGAGCAGGATGATGATGAAACTGTGATTTTGTGTTTGTTGGTGTATAAGACACTGATTTTAAAAGGTGCGTTTGGCTACGCAGTCCAACGTTATGAGGTAAAGAGCCCAGATCTGCAAAACGACGTGTCCTCCACCCATGTCCTCCCTCCCACGTGTGTGTGTGTGTGTGTGTGTGTGTGTGTGTGTGTCTCTGAGGTAAAGAGCAAACTGTCTGAAACGGGCTTCAGGGGCAACAGTTTGTACAAAGCGCTAGCGCTAGGTCTCCTCTCACACTCCTGACATTTGTGTCTTTTCAGGAGCCTCTCTCAAAAAAAAAAACACAAGTTGTGCACAAAGCATACGTATATAGATTTCCTTTCCTTCCATTCTGTCACTCTGGTTATCCCGGGGGGGCTTTGGTTTCCCCCTGAAGGCATCTTAAAACAGCAAGGATGTGATCAGGAACAAAAAGAAAAACCAGAGCGCAGTTAAAAAAAAAAACACAGGACGTCAGAAATCCTTTTCTTTTTTTTAGGGGGGGGGGGGGGGGGTTGAAGGAGTGGAGAGGTGGGGGTCTGGAAGAACCACAGACAAAATCTGAAGGAGAAAATTGGGAAGGAAATAGAACAGTGGTTGTCAAACGTTTTAATTTCAAGGACCTCCTTAACTCTGGGAGTGTAAAAAATCTTCCATTTCTACACTCTCAGAGGGTCAGACCTGTAAGGGTCCATTTGGAATCCCTTCAAGGGTCCCTGGACTCCCCCTTTGGGAACCACTGAAATAGAAAATAAGATCACATCCCTGTTAGCAAGTTAGCAACACCATCTTGGCACTGAAGATGCCTTTTTGGGGGGGAAAGGGGGGAGGTTCAAGAGCATTCCTCCCCGATGCGCTGGCAGGAGCGGCCCACTTTGCGGTCCAACTTGACCATCTTGAGGACGGCCTCCTGGCGCCCGCGGCCCAGGTGGTCAAACATACAGTCGTGCTGCTCAGGGAGCCGGTGCAGCATGCAGAAGACGTAGCCTGGAAAGTGACAAGAGGGAACTCGTTAATTCACAATCACATAGAGCAGGGGGATGATGACCAGTGGTGGAAAAAGTACCCAAATATTTTACTTAAGTAAAAGTACCAATACTGCAAATGCAGGAATACTATGTTACAAGTATCGAAAGTACAAGTACTCGTTACGCAGAATGTTTTCAAATGTATAAAATTCATATCCTTTGAAAATCAACGTATCGTGAGCTTGTAGATTGGCTATTTTCAAATGGCGGAAATGTAAATAGGGCTGAAGTGGTTAATGAGTGGTTTGCAATAATAATGAAAATCTGCAAAGTAACTAAAGTTTTCAAATAATTGTAGTGGAGTAATGTAAATAGTCAAGTAAAGTAAAAATACGTCAAAATTGTACTTAACTCTTTGACTGCCAGAGTACTTTCATGAAGTACTCCCCAGTGCCAGCGATTTTCGTTTTTGTCTTTTTGTTATTTAAATTAATTTAAGTTTGTCTGGATAGAGTTTCAAACACACACCACAGACGGCCAGCAGAGAGCAGCAGATCCACACGTTGGTATACTCGCTCACTCACTCGACCCCCTCCAAACAGGATCACATGACCTTAGTCATATCCGGATGTTGTCTCAGATCTGCAATCGGCCTGCAGTACGATGTGATACACGACGCAGATGACTGTTCGTCATCCAGACCAAAGAAAATAGAACTAGAGGTCTCCGTGCTTTTTTTATACTGTGTGAAAAAACGTGTGTTTCCCTATTCTCGCCTAAAATGCCTAAAAAAGAAAACCAGAAACCGGAAACGGAATCTGCGTCATGAATCTGGATCCGGGTGAGTGTGAAAAAAAAAAAAACAGTATCTGATGGTGAAATATAAACAGAACAGCGCGATCACAGATTAAACAATGAAAACGCGTCTAACGCGTCTAACGTGTTGATGGCGTGGGTGGATTAAGTAGCAATTGACGCGTTTTCGAGTCAGTGGCGTTAAAAGAGTTAAGTTCAGTACTTAGTTACTTTACACCACTGATGATGACACTGTGACTTTGTGTTTGTTGTTCTACATAGTGTGGGCTATGCTGAGGATGACAGACTACTGTATGCTACTGTATACTAATGTTGCTTCATTGTTGATGGTGCTTTTTTGTGATATTATTCCTGTACTGTATCGGTGGTATCTTACAGTACTTATCTCTGTAACTCAGTCTGAGGGTCTACAAATGGAAGAAAAAAACTCATCTTTGGGACCCCAATTTACACTTTGTTAAGTTAACTCTGAAAGTGTACACATGGAACCAAATGGACCCGTTAAGGTTCCATTTAGTTCCATTTGTACACTCTCAGAGTAACAGATCTGTAAAGGTCCAGTTGGATCCTCTGGTGGTCCCCGAACCCGACGTTGAGAATCAGTGATATATCGTATGAAGTCAACCCTCTCATCATTATGGACAGAGCCTACAAGGCAAACAGTGCCCAAATAAAGTTAACAGACGTCTGTCAGTATGGAAATGTTTGTCCTTATCAGCTACCGTTTCAGAACAATGTCTTTTGTGTATTTTAAAAGCCAAGCCATTAAAAACTTAACTGGGGTTTATATGTATAATCCAAACCAAATCCTCACTTAATTATATTCATCTTTGTCCCTAAGGGCTCACTGATCAAAAGTACCAAATGTGATATATCTTAAATAAAAGTAATCCAAGTTGGGCATATTGTCGAGTGAAGTGCACTGTTTACTTTCCGCTACCTTTGTTGCTCAGATAAACATTGTATAGTTCTGGAAGGGAGAAAACAATCATATTTTCAACATATGGAGATGGTGGGTAAGTTAGTTTTAGTTTAAGTCCCATTCCCAAGTGGTTTAAATCCTCGGAAAAGTAAAACTATGATCAATAGATGCATTTTTCTTCCTCCCAAAACATCCCTAAAGTAGCTTTACATTACCTTTATATTTGCTAAATTCTTACCCTAATTTAGTATTCCATATCCTATGACTTATCCATACGTTCGTATACCTATTGTTAATAACAATAGGTAAGGGCACTCCCCTCTCCCTTAACTTACTACCCTTCTTTTATGGATGGCACTGAGGTTAGTCTGTCTGTAAGTGTGTCCAGACACCACATTTATTGTGGACACTGCAAATTGGATAACATAGAACTTGACAGTTGTTTTGCACTTTCTGAAATATTTAACTTTGTGAAATTCAAAGGATCAGAGTCAAGCAGGAACCATGCCCAAATATGGAGTCATAAGTCATGGATACATCATAGACAACTACCGGCACTGCCAGTTGTCTATGATGTATGCATATGGCCAGTTGGCCACACTATGATCCCTGGCGTAACAGTTCCTAGCCAGGAAAACCGTGCTCTGCCTTTGTCTGCATGTACAGTAAGCGAACAACAGTGGCCAAATCCTCATCTCAATCTCCTGACAACTCTCACTCCGCCCCGCAGTGCCGACAGGAATACTCGTTAAGCTTGGAGAGAGGGAGCTCGTTAGCTCTCGCCGTCTTAAATTCATTAATTAATGTGCACGATAATGCTGCTCAGCGCTTGTTGAGTGCTGATTAAATGTCACCGCGAAATTAAAGTCTGGGAAAAATTACAGAGGGCCCGAGCGACCCAGGATAGAACAAAAAAGCCGCAACAGTAGGGGAATTGGCACAGGACAGGAGGATGACATTGGGCCCCGAACCAGAGGGGGCAGTACAGAGTCAGGATATGATTGGAATGATACAGTATGTCCAATAGGAACTGATGCAGAGACACACAAGTGGTTAACTTGACCACAGTGTCAAGGTACGGGGAAAAAAATAACCTATGTTCCAGTGGATCCAGTGCAGTTACTAGTCACAAACAGTTAATTAATGCCCTACTTTGTCATACTACAGCGTCAAATAAAAGTAGCAAAAATAGACGATCTACGAGCTCACAACACATTGTGAGTTTCATTGTACGATGGTGCAGTGCAGTTAGAATAGCCGATGTACAATCTCTGAACACATCGCGTCGTGATGCGTTGTGAGCTCGCAGATAGTTAGATGTTCACATAATGAATGACATGCCCTGAAATGGTTGTAAGTGGTTAACCACTTAAACCCTCTATACTTTGTAAACTGGACATGAGTTGCATCTTTACTTGGTAAACTCTACACCAGATCCAACAAAAGCCAAAAACAGCGTTATTTTTGGTAAATGTTCCCCCCAGTATAGGGATACTGGGGTTCAAGTGGTTAAAACTGCCATCTGCTGCAGCCAGTTTGCATTTCTCTTGGTAAGTCAGATTTACTGACACAAAATAATGGATTGAAAGCAACGCGCTGTGTCCATGGACCCCCTGGGAATGGTTTCACGGTCCCATGCCCCACTTTACTGTGGGTTCAGCTGTACCAGCACACAAGATGGAGAGCTAGACAAGGTTACATGCACAGAGCTGCTGATAAGCATGCACACAAACAAACATAAAACACAAACCTTGTATGTCCAAAACTGTGACTTTTCAGGAAATAAGTGTTTATCTATAAAAAGCCACAGACAGACTTAACCACTTTCACTTAAAAACACGTTTGAAAATAGCCAGACTACAAGCTCACAATGCTTCGCATCGCATTTTTGCGCGACACTCTTATATGACGAGGTGGGGCATTAATGTATGAAAAACATTAAAAGGGTGAAATGTGGCGATAAAAGGTTTCTGCCCGACTGCAAGAATATACACTTTAAGTGTCTCATTCACTAACACACTGTAGTTCCAATATGCAAGCTGTCGGGCACGAGATGGAAGGCTGGAAGCAACTTCAATAGTTTTACTGATAAAAAGCATGTAAAGACACACACACACACACACACACACACACACACACACAGACACACACACACACACACACAGAGCCTAATTAGCCAACGACGGATTGTCTCGTATTGAATGTGATTGTACTGTATTAGAAGCACAGATTAAACTATCCTTTCTACCCATTCACACGCTGAAGAGCATCCATACATATTCAACTAATTATCAGACCCAGTTAGCTTCCAATCCATAGACAAACCCTCCACAACACTATTAGCAAAGTAATCAGCAATTACTGCCGCAGTCAGAAATCACTCTAACTGCTACTATTATCCCACTCGGTCCCAAAGAAATATGTTTTCATACTGTGCGTTCCACTATTAAGTACGCATAGAAATCAATTGGCCTGTGGATTCAGTGACTCTTGGTTAAATATATTTTTTAAAAAGGTACGTCAATTTCCCATTTGGCTGCAAATAGTATGGCAGTTAGCGGTGCAGACCGCTGTCTTTTTAAGCACTTTAATTTGGATGCAAACAGGTTGATTACTACACCGCATATTGGTTAAAGTGCATTAGTGTTTGTGGTAATTGGCTTATGCTTTATGTGAGAAGTGTAAACAGTTCAGGCCTGTGGTAGAGTTCCCCTGAGGCTAGTAAAAGCACTGTGCTCATCAACATTTCCAAACACACAAAACAACTTAACAAGCCTGAATTTCTACAGTACGTGCGTGCGTGTAATTGCATTTATGCATGAACAAAAATAACCTTGGTTATAGTTCTACTGTAAGTCTATATTAACCACTGAAGCCCTATATCATTCGTCCTACGATGAATAGTAAAAATAGACAAGCTCCCAACATGTAGCATACTTATAGATCAAACATTTTTGCTATTTTCTGACGTTCAGTATCTTTTTTTTCTTCTTTATATTTTGACTACCAGGTATGTACAGTACATACCCGTATATACATGTCCTAAATAGGGATGGCAAGTTTAATGTGATTTAGTCAATGTGTTAGGTGCTACTAAAATAACTCCAGGATGACAAACTCTAATTTATGTTTCACCATTTTAGCTGATCGAGCGAGCGAGCAAGGAAATGTGTGTGTTTATGTGAGTGAGTGAGGCTGGGCAATTAACCAAAAATATATCAAAACAATCAATCAAAGTGTCAATAGAGACAAAAACATTCTAATAGTTTTTTATAAATCGACTAAATCGATTAGTTTGATTAACCACTTACCCGTGTGTTATACTTCATTGTACAATGGCGGGCGGCATACAAATACATTGAAAACAGCCGATCTACAAACTCACAACAAGGTCAACTTGTAGATCAGCCATTTTCACTATTTTTTACTTTTGTTAAATAATCATTCATTTATCATAATCGAGGCAAAAGTAATGATTGTACTTTTGATTTGAAGTTATATCACCCAGCCCTGTGTGTGTGTGTGTGTGTGTGTGTGTGTGTGTGTGTGTGTGTGTGTGTGTGTGTGTGTGTGTGTAGCAGTGTTTACCACAGCGACAGGAGCCCAGTTCTTGCTGTACCAGCTCCAGTTTGGTTTGGCAGCGATGGCAGCGCCTGCGACTCCGTTGTTTGGAACCGCTGCGAGATGATGATGATGATGAAGAAGACGACGATGTGGATGAAGTCTCCTCAGCCCCTGGCACCTCGCCAACTCTCACCCGCTTCTCCGGGGAAGCGTCGCTCTCTGACTCAGAGCCTGGACGTACACATTCAGCCACACACACACACAAATGCAAAAGCAACACATTATTTATTGTTGAAAATGTATTGTTGAAAAGGCAGCAGGAGGATATTGAGCGCTTGAATCCTATTCTGGGTCGAACGTTTGGCAAAAAATAGCTGATCTACAAGGTCACAGCCTGTCGCAATTGTAGTTCAGCAATTTTCGGCAAATAAGGAAATACTTTTAAATACATTTGTCAACATGTTTCACAAGACAGCGATAGCCAGCCAGGTAGACTGTTCAATATGCTTCCACTTGCCCTATTGCACGGGCCTTATCCTGAAGGGACAAACGTGGCATCTTTCCATGCCAGCAGGTGTGTGATGACAGGTCACTCAAAACAAGAGCGAGTGTGTGTGTGTATATATATATATATACATATACATATATATACATACACAAACTGAACCGTTGCATTGCTTTTAAAATGTATTACACAGTAATTATTGAACTGAAGCTCGACTTAATTTTCTTTTATCGCAAATCAAATCGCAATATCGGTCCGAAAAATCCCAATTCGACATTTTCACAAAATGGTTCAGCCCTAGTGCATATTGCTACTTTTACTGGCTGAGTGGAAATTCAACTCTGCTTTTCCCATCAATCCTGCACACCCCCCCCCCCCCCCTTTTTTTTCTGGCCCGAGCAGCGAACACAGATCAGCGCTCGATAAGTCTCTGAGAACTAGGCCAGGCTGAACAGCCAGATCCTCATGGTCTGCCCAATCGATCCCATGAGTGTGTATGTGAGTGCGTGTGTGTGTCAGTGCTCGCAGTGTGCGTGCCATCTGAAAACTACCTGCTTGCTGTTATCTGGGTGAATCTCTGTGGCCAATCTGCACCGACCGTCCAGCTTAGGGCAGCAACTATACTTGTTGGTAATCAACTCAGTAATCGGTATTGATTATCTTCTATAGATTACTTTTTGGATTAATTGAATAACATTATATCATATTTTTTTAAATTTGGGGCAGAGGTTCTGCTCTCTCTGCTTTCAGGGAGTGTGTAGGCACAGTTTCACGTCGATCGGGCCAACGGTGCCGGACATTAGCCGTTCACAGCCGGACAGACGGACGGACGGATGGACGGACGGACGGACGGACAGGGTGCAAAACAGTCTCGGCCACGCCTTCGGTCTGGCAGAGACAATAACAGATGTACAGTAGAAGCTCACAACGCATCGAGATGCGACATATTATGAGCTTGTATGTCTGTTATTTACAAATGAATGAATCTAGAAGGATACTGTACAATACACTTCAAGAGTCAATGTAAACTGCAGTTTCCAAATGGCATAATGGAACAATACTTCAATGATCCCATGGTGTGTGTGTGTGTGTGTGTGTGTGTGTGTGTGTGTGTGTGTGTGTGTGTGTGTGTGTGTGTGTGTGTGTGTGTGTGTGTGCACGCAGCATACTTTTTGTGTGTATAGCACAGCGCTCACATGATCCAGCTGCATTACATAAAGGATCAACATCTCAACTCACTGCTGCTGAAGACTGCCAGCTTAGCAGTTTCAAGTAAATCATGTGCATATTGTGTGTGTGTGTGTGTGTGTGTGTGTGTGTGTGTGTGTGTGTGTGTGTGTGTGTGTGTGTGTGTGTGTGTGTGTGTGTGTGTGTGTGTGTGTGTGTGTGTGTGTGTGTGTGCACACGCGTGCATGCGCACACGAATGGGAGTCATGCACACATGTGAGCCATCACCCCAAAGCGTATTACTACAGCCATTATATAAGTTAGTCCTGACTCCTGATAAGTCTAAGCCTATTATGTTATGTTAGTAAGTCTGTGACCCGCACATCCAAAGCCAGCATCATCTGCTTCCAGCAAACGGTTGATTAGCTTCATATTTCTCAAACACACATCCGGCTGAGTGCCCCCACCCCATTCCACCCCACCATCTCATTGCCTCTGGACTCCCCCTGTAAGGCCAATTAACCCAGCAGCAATTTTGGATCAATCCACTGCAGCTGATCCTGACATTTCCTCCATTCCGGCTCCTTAAGTGGAGCTGAAAGGTTCATGCTGCAAACACACATGAACTCGCCGGAACATGGAAATTACAGCCAGACCGATATGGTTTTTTTTGTTTTTTTTTTATGACATCCGTGTCAGCAATTTTGCAACCGCTGGCCGATGTGTCCTGATTTTTTAGCACTTTCAACCTGCCGTCCCCTATTATCTACATTTCTGCACTTTCAAACGCATTCAAAAGTTTTCCAACGCTTTTTAAAAATAGCGGATTACAAGCTCACAGCGTGTCCGCTATTTTTTTTTTCTTTTCCGAAAAATAAAATCGAATCCGGGTTTTTCAAATTTATTGGATTTAGTACTTTCTGACTAAATATCGTTCTAAATATCCGTAATCTGTAGTCTAGGACACCCCAAAAATGTGTTATCCGTCGGGCTCTAATGGAAATGGTTGTTAGGTTCTCTGTTGAAATGTTTGGTTTGTTTCTGTGAGAAGCATGTACCAACTACCAAGTGTTTTTCTTCTAAACATAAAATCAAATCAAAAAGGTTGTGCCAAGGCGTACCTGACTCAAAGGACCGCTTCGTAGGGGTGGAGACTGTGCCTACGGCTGTGTCTGTGCTGGATACCTCTGGAGGAAGGAGAGATGGAAAGGATGAGGGAGGGCAGAGACATGCAGAGGAGATGGACAGGTAAAGGAGAGAGGAATGGAAAATAATGAAAGAGCAAGAGAGGTAGAGGAAGCAATACATGTGTTAACTTTAGGCTCCCCAGGAAAAAAAACGTTGTCTGGTTGATGATTACTGGAGAAGCTTACTTTCCTACAACTTGACAATGGACTATTATTTTGAGGTCCACCGACCGGAAGTCAAGTGCTTGTCCGCCATGACAAGCGTGGTCACGGTAAAATCACAGATAGTTCAGTAAACAAACGCCCAGTACTGCTGTTTTTTAATCTGACATAAGGTACGAACGTAAACAGTGAAGCTTTTCATATGGAACGCTTTATAAGCTGCTTGCTGCATTTGGATATTTTCACACACCGCCTAGTAATTCATTTTCAAAGAGGTGATCGAGCAGGTCACGTCAAAATGTCGCGGCTGTGTCTCATGGCCCCTGGGGGTGACACAGAGGGAAAGAGGTGTTGAATGAGCTGAACTTGAAACAAGCTATTGAATACTTGGAGCGTGAAGGGATGATTGTGATTGGCTGGCTTTAGCTGTACATGCAGGGCGAGCTGTGGGGAAATGTAACTTATAACAGTGGTTCTTAAAGTGGGGTCCTTGAGGGGGTTCCAGGGGGTCCCCAGCTAAATTGGTTATAATCGCATCAAAATCTGTTTAACTACTTTAAACCTGGTCTCAACAGTGAGCTTCTGGAAGTAACAATGTCTTTTATTTTCTCCATAGAGGATTTGAATATCAGCTATAATGCCCTAACAATTTAATGTAGACTTACCACGAGGCTCCCGGTTGTAAAACAATGCTATATGCTCCTGTAGAAGCCACACATCTGTATGCAATCAATCTGGTTTTAAGAAAAACATGTTTAATGCGCGATATCATGGATAAATACTTCACTACCCACAAACATAATGAGTAATAATTCAATACTTTTTTAACATTTCTGGAAAATCTTTGTAATTTTGATTTTTTTAAAAAAAGCAAGTACTTTAACTCAAGTACAAATTTGACTGAGCAACTTTCACCTGTAGTTGACCAGGAGTATCTACACTTTGCCGTAATCAGTGGTGGCCAAAGTTGTGTTCTGACGTCTAGTCTCAGTGGTGCACCGAGATTCAATTGTCTGAACGAAACTATAAGTGGGATTAAATAGGATCAATTTGTAGTTCCAATAATTTAAATGTGCTGCCGGTTAAGACTGTCTCTTCCGCTTTTAAAAAGATGCAAACCTTTTTGTTGCTGGCACTTTGCTGCTGAATGAAAAGTTAAAAGAAAATTTGTTTCCTTATAAAACCAATTGTTTTTCTAGCCACAGTCGGACGATGTTGAATAGCTTTTATCAGTGAACAAAACAAGATTCTCAAGAATTGTTTTTTTAAAGCTTTCATACTTTTTGCTTCCATTAAAAAAAACACTTAACTCATTCACTGCCACTGACGTAAAAAACGTAATTATTTCCAATTACCAAACCTGCCACTGACGTAAAAAACGTAATTTTAGTTTTTTGGGTTCATACACTAGATTGCACTCTCACCCAACTTGTGACAAAATGTGAGGATCCTGTGATCAATAGAAAGCCCAAAATCACGTGAACAACCACTTCATCAAAACAAAGGCAGATCAAAGAAAGTCAAAACCTTTCCCATCATCCGCCATGGTGCTATTCAGCCACCTGTACAGTCGTTCTGGTCGCTGTGACCCATAACACACGATCAGACCAAAAGCCGATCAAAGGGAGCCGTCACCCACGTGATCAAACAACAGCTGATGTGTGTGCATGTGAAATGGTACCAAATGTCACCCTATCAACAACAATGGCGCTGTTCCTCAACTTGAATCTTAGTTTGAGGCACCGTGGACTCTCTGTGAACCGAAACAAGCAATATAAACACCACCTGATCAAAGGATCTAAATCAAAACAGAAGCTTATAAAAGGGAGTGAGCGACGTTACCTTGTGTTCCGCGGAGTAGGTCGTTTTGAGAGAAAGCAAGCCAGTTGAGTTGAGAAGAGAAGAGAAGAGAGAAGTCCATTGATAGTGTGTAGTAGTAGTAGTAGTAGTCTAGTATAGCGTCCAGTCCACATAGTCAGATAGTCAGTTAGTTTTATAGTCTTTAGTTTAGCGTCCATATAGTGTGTAGTAGTAGTAGTAGTTGTTGTCCAGTCCACATAGTCAGATAGTCAGTTAGGTTTATAGTCTTTAGTTTAGCGTCCATATAGTATTTAGTTGTAACGTTCACATAGTCTTTAGTTTATAGCATCCACAGTCTTTAGTTATAGTGTTAGTCTTAGTTAGTCTTTTAGATAGATCTGTTGTCTGTGTGTGTCTTGTCTGTCTTGTGTGTGTGACAAAAAAAAAAAAACCCAAAAAAAAGAGTGTGTGTGTGTGTGTGTGTGTTAGTTAGTACAGTCAGTCAGTCTAGTGTATAGTGTCAGTGTGTAGTGTGAGTTTAGTGATTTTATTTTATTTTGTGAGCTAGTTTAGTCTCTCAAAATGCCGAAGCGCAAACAGCCTGATGGGGGTCTTCCTGTCGCCGATCCACTCGCCGGTTCAAACCGTGGTCGTGGTCGTGGTCGTGGTCCTCGACCCATCGCTGGTCCAGCCCGTGGACCTGGACTGGGACGTGGACGTGCCGGTCCTCCCGGGAATCGAGCGCCTAGACGGGGCCGTGCGCGCGGTGGCCCTCGCCCTGCAGCCAGTGCTTCAGCCCCTGGACCCAGACAGCAGACACTTGATGAGATGTTCCATCGTGCTGTGGTGGACCTTCAGCCAGAGACTGACTCCGATATTTCTGGCGGTGAGGAACCGATGGATCTCTCAGCCCCTCCAGTGCTTGCTGTCCGTCGGAGTGGCAGGCCCAAGGCAACCCGGCGAGAAATCGCAGAGTCTCCGTACAACTCCCAAAGATCTCATTCTGACCCGTCGTCTTCAGATGAGGAGTTGCACGAGCTGTGGGTCCCGAGGAGAGCCGACGTAGTTGATTCGAGAGGTATGTACATTTGATA
This sequence comes from Gymnoscopelus microlampas, assembly GCF_963454915.1. NCBI lineage: Eukaryota > Metazoa > Chordata > Actinopteri > Myctophiformes > Myctophidae > Gymnoscopelus > Gymnoscopelus microlampas. The sequence goes on from NC_139962.1 coordinate 22,107,271, forward strand.
TCGTTTTTGAGATGAAATGAATGTATTATACTGTACATCACTCTGGTTGATGATAGTGTCTGCTAAAGCCTAAATGGTAAATGGATTTTATTCTCGTGTGCATTCACTAGCCCTGAGTAATGGTGCAACTTGTTCCTGGTTTTTGAATCGTCTCTATTTACATCCCATACATCTACATAAACCTTCGGATTTCAAATATAAAAGCCTTACCCCACTGCCAAGGATGTAACAAGATAAACGCCTGGGTCTATGTACCCGTATTTTCCATATTGTACAATACAAAGCATTATAATCCGATCGGTAGCCATTTGCTCAGAATTTTCACAACTACGCGACCCTATCAGTTGAGAGGTGTAATTGCACTCTGATACATTATAGCTCTATGAGAAAATGGCCGCCGATTGGATTAGAATGCTTTTTATTGAACAATACGTAAAAAACGGGTACTTCTGAGGGCCCGTACACAATTGTAACATCCATGGCCATGGGGTGTGTATTTTATATTTGAAATTTGAACGTTCATAGATGCATAGGTTGTAAATGGAGACTATTCAAAAAAACGGGAACACGTTGCTCCATGACGCTTGAAAGACGACCGTCAAGGCTATATATTTACCAAACTCTTTTATTGTCATTTTAGACTCTGAATCAGATGGCGAGAGGGCAACATCCAATATCATCAACTTGTCACATGATGGCAGTGGAGGTGAGCTTATTATTTTTGTCTGTTTTTTCAATGCTTTTTATTGTTTACGAAGCTAAAATCAATGTTGCCAGATTCTGTGAGAGAAACAAGCAACCAGGTCTAGGAAAACGACCCAAAAACTCTTGTGAGCTTGTAGATCTGCTATTTTCAATAAAATATTGGGGGGAAACTTATAAAACAAGCAGCCCTGGCAACACTGGCTGGGGGGTGTAAAAATAATTGTTTTTATTTTGTATCAAGCATCATAAAGCTGGGTGTGTAAAAATATGTTTACCATACTATCATAATAGTAACTATTTGATATTTTCCTCTGATTACAGATGCAGAGGTGAGTAACCCTGTGGACGAACCCTTATCTCCAACTGTTGCTCCAACTGTTGGCAGAACCAGTGGAGGTAAGACAAGTTTATTTTTCTAATCACAATTCAATTCAATGGGCTTTATTGGCATGAGAAAACATACATTTACATTGCCAACACACTTACACACAAATACAAAAAATGTATTAGAAATGTATATGTATTTTATGGTAAAATTATGTCTTTCTATAATTTACAGGACGTGGGCGGCGTGGCAAGGTCCCTCTTGTGTGGCATTCCATGGAGGAGAAGGATTGGCGCCCCTTGGACTTCCCATTCACCCAAATTCCTGGTCCACTGAGCAGTGCTGCAGACCTTCAGTCAGATCAAGCAGTGGAGTTCTTCCAGTTGTTCCTGACTGATGAACTGCTAACACAGATCGTGGAACAAACTAACATATATGCAACAGCGTGCATTGCGAAGATCGACCTGCCATCAGTGCCATTCTCTAGAGTCAATGCATGGCAGCCTCTCACAGTGGAGGAGCTCAAGGTCTTCTTGGGCCTCTTGTTCCTTACTGGGCTGATGCACAAACCGGAGCTGGAACTCTACTGGGCTCAGGATGAAATGCAGGCTACGCCCTATTTCAGCAAGATAATGCCGCGAAATAGGTTTCAAATCATCCTCCGATTCCTCCACTTCAGCGATGCCAGAGATACTGGTAAAGACAGACTGTTCAAAATCCGCCCAGTCTTAGACTACATTGTGGACAAGTTCCAGGAGCTGTATCAGCCATCACAGAATATCTCCATCGATGAGGGCACGCTCCTGTGGAGAGGAAGATTGAGCTTCCGGGTCTACAATCCACAAAAGCCGATTAGATATGGGATCAAGTCGTACATCCTGTGTGATTCGGACACAGGGTATTGCTACAACATGAGGCCATACTGTGGAACATATGTCTCCCTTGCCGACACTATTACCAAACTCCTAGGTTCTCTAAAGGGTAAAGGGTACCGTCTATTTATGGACAACTTTTATAACTCGGTGACCATGTGTGAGAACCTCCAGAAAGTGAACACTCACGTATGCGGGACACTGAGGAGGACGAGGGGTGCACCACAGGAGATTGAGGAGGCTACCTGTTCCAGCCTGGGCACGGAGGGAAGACTTGTTCGCCACACAAAGGACCCCAGAGTGATGGTGATGGCGTTTCGGGACACGAACGTGGTCCGGATGATCTCAACGTTCCACCCAGACAAGATGGGAGAGGTCAGTGTGTGGCGGAAACGCCGTCAGTCAGTGCCCGCTGGCCGAGTGACAAAGGAGAAGCCCGTCTGTGTCATTGAATACAATCATTCAATGAATGGAGTGGACAAGCTGGACCAGTCCATTTCCTATTACCCCTTCACCAGGAAGTCCAGCAAGTGGACGAACAAGTTTGTGATTTATATGTTTGAAATCTGCATGGCCAATGCATTCGTCTTGTACAAACAGAAAAACCCAGAGGGCAGCTGCAAGACAATGCTGGAATTCACACAAAGCGTCTGCAGGGCATGGACCACCATCCAGAGACGGCCTCCACGTGATCCTAGTGCACCCAGAAACACCGACCCTCAAACCAGGCTCTGTGCAAACATTCCACCGCTGCCAACATCACATGTGCCTGTTCTCCTACAGCCCACCAAGAAAAAACAGCACCCCACTCGGCGCTGCAGGGTTTGTGGCAGAGGCAGAGATGGAGAACCTCGCCACGAGACGTCATACCATTGTCCTGTTTGTCATGTTCCTCTGCACAAAAAGTGCTTTGCACTCTTCCACACAGCCCCAGAGTATGCTGCTGAGAGACGCTGAACACACACACACACACACACACACACACACACACACACACACACACACACACACACACACACACACACACACTTACTTTCTTAGTATAGGCCTACCTTGTATATATTGTATTATGTCTCATATCATTCATTTGCAGGGAAACACTCCCATGTATTCAATAAATATGCCTTGTATTTCGGCTGATTCAAATGTCTGTTTCTAGAGTGTATTTGCTTATTTGGGCTTGTTTCTAAAGTGTAATTTGATCTGTAACTCTAGGTGTGTACACATTGAATCCAAATAGACCCTCACTGGTCCATTTGGTTTCATTTGTACACGCTCAGAAAATCCACTGTCTAACACACACACACGGAAGATGGGATTGCAAATTTATTTTGTGGCAGAGGCAGAGAAGAAAAACCTCGCAAAGAGATGACGTACAAGTGTCCAGTTTGTAATTGTTGCTTTGCACTTTTCCACACAGCGGAAGAGTGTGCTACTGAGAAACGCTGAAAACACACTTGCTTAGTATAGGCCTACTCTTCTACCTTGTATGTATTGTATTTGTCATGTCTCATACCATTCATTTGCAGGGAAACACTCCCATGTATTCAATAAATATGCCTTGTATTGTGGCTGATTCAAATGTCTGTTTCTAAAATGTATTTGCTTATTTGGTCTAACTCTAGGTGTGTGTACAAATGAAACCATATGGTTTGTACACTATAGCTATGCTGAGCACTAAAACAGAGTATAGATAGATATATATTGATGACCCCTGATAGAGACCATATATAGAATATATGACATGCAGACAGCACTGAGGTCAGTTGATGTTTTCTGTCATTGCTACCTGTATACACTATACATTATGTGACTGAAAGATTCACGTCTAAGCAAAATAGAAGCTTATTTGGGCTTATTATTTGGTAGTGTGTACAAATGGAACCAAACGTGTCCATTTGGTTTCATTTGTACACACTGCATGGATCAGTCTAACACTGATCCATGCAAAATGTCCTTGAGCAAGATGCTGAACCAGTTTCCTCCGCAGTTACTTTTCTATGCCACTTGATGTCACTGTAGGTGACTGCCTAAAGAGGTGATTTCTTTTTTTTGTCATTTTGTTTGAACACATACTTTAGATATGTCTGGTGTCACTGAGGCGAAAAATAAATGGATCAAAAGAGTTTTTCTGGAAAAAAAAAATCATTTTTTTTTTTTTGAAAAACTTTTACAAAAAGCTGTTTATCTCAGAATTCTTCTCTCAGAGGGTGTTTTTCACTGAGAACAAGCTTTACTCAACTGCCAATAAGTAAAGAACGGAAGATGGGATTGCAAAAATTTCTTTTTCTGCAGAAACTAGAGGTTCTCCTCTTTCTTTTGAGCTATTGTGTGACATTGTAGTCATAGCACAAAATATTCTGTGACTATTCAAAGATTGGCAAAAAATGTCAAAATGTCTGGCAGTGGCTAAACGCAGCCACAGAAAAGGCTGGCAGTGAATGAGTTAAAGGGTAAGACCACTTTGGTAGAGGTTTGGATTGTGTAGTTACCTTGCCATGATGTAACTCCAAAGGTGGGCAAGAAATCAAAAATAATTGCTCCATTGATTAGAAATTGATAATTCAAAATATGCTCCTCATTGACTTACATTGTATGGTAAAACTGCTCTCAAAGTCACTCTTTTAGCACATAAATGAACCCAAACATAGCTGATTCAGACAATATAGAGCATCACCAAACCCAGTACTGTTTGTTTTTTTAATAAAAATGTCAACTTCCTGTTGATTTTACTATTTGAAGATCTGGATCCGGATCCGCTAGTCCAGTCCGGGTTTTCTACTTATTAAAAATGGCAAAATCAACAGGAAGTTGACATTTTTATTTAAAAAAAACAAACAGTACTGGGTTTGGTGATGTTCTATATTGTCTGAATCAACTGTGTTTGTGTTCGTTTTTGTGGTAAAAGAGTGACTTTGAGAGCAGTTTTACCATACAATGTAAGTCAATGAGGAGCATATTTTGAATTATCAATTTCTAATCAATGGAGCAATTATTTTTTATTTCTTGCCCACCTTTGGAGTTACATCATGGCAAGGTAACTACAGAACCCAAACCTCTACCAAAGTGGTCTTGCCCTTTAAGACAAAAAATGTATTATGCAAAAAGTAAGCTGAGCATTAACACATTGGGTGCCAGAGGTTTATTAAAATATTATACGTTCAGTGCCTGCATTTCTTCCATCCACTTACGTTGATACGTTTCGTGCTGTAGAAGCCCCAACGCGTTAGTGCATGTAAACAAAGCGTGCGTGCGAGACGGCGGAGGGTCCCGACTAACGCCTGGAACAATAATATTTATAACGCGATCCTCTATTGTTTAATTGTGGTTTAATAACCGATCGCGCTGGCGACATTTAGAACCAATAACCGACTTAATCTTGCTCATGTAGTTAATCGAAAGCTTGTTTAAAAATAACATTTCTTACATTGACACAAAAAATACTAAAATATTTTTTATAATGTACTAAATCGATTAGTCAGATTACCCACTGAAGTCTCATCTTGTATTACTTTACGTACAGCGCGTTGGGAGCTTGTAGATCTGCTATTTTCACTATTTTAAGTAATTATAAATCGCTCATTAATCGTAATTGAGGCAAAGGTTTTAAATAACCGTGATAAGGTTTTGAAGTCGCTCAGCCCTAGGCTGAACATCATGTTTTTAACCTTGTTTAAAAGGAAAACACTGCTTCATCTATAAACTTGGAACTAGGGCCATGTGATGCGGCTCATACATCATGGATTGTGCTGACATAAGTGTCCTGAACGACAATGCAGGGACCAGGGCAGTGTGAGCGAGCTGGTTTCATTTCTTGCACATTGTCCTGTGGTCTATTTAATAACGCCTCTATTCAGCGAGCCTCCGCTGCTCTTTTTTCACCAGCAAATAACCTTGTCTTGTGCACAGTGATGAAGCGTGCCCTGGCAACGGTAAGTGTCTTCCTTCTCCTCTGAATACATAACCTTTCATATCGCTTCCCTTCTATCTGTGCCACCGGGACAAATATAGCCAGGCCAGGGCCTCTACAGCTGCCACCTCTACTGCGCAAAACGGTCACTACAATCGCCAGCTCTGGGGGGGGAAAAAGAAAAGAAAGAAAAAGCTGCAATAGCCTGGTTTTAACTAAGCCCCCAGGACCGGGGAGATTTTTTGAGGTGCTGATTGACAAGTGGTCAAATCTGTTAATGCAAGTTTGGGCCAGTTGGGGCCCACTACATGAACGAGTGAAAAGGGTTACGACCAATGGGCGCAAATGCGCACACGCTAAGCGGTAGTTTGTGACGTAGACGCATAAAGGACACTACACTGTACATGCAAATGGAGCCCATGATGCCATCAAACCAGAGTGCCCAAACTCGGAATGAGGGATTATGTGCTGGGTGAGCAACTTCATAGAAATGAACTGCTGTGGATTTCCGGTCCGTACACAAAACACCAATACTTTATTATTATTTTATATCAATGTTATGTTATCAATAATAAAAATATGTCACAGTATTTTCTTCCTTTAAAACATTTGTTTTCAATGCGTTACTGATAAATAGGAACTTAAAGTATACTACGTTAGTTCCATCGATCCAAGCCAAAATAAGCAACACAGGCATCTGACCACTTAACACGGCAGCTGAATAGCTTAGAAAATAATTAATAGTTGCAGCCATCTTCCTCCAAATTAGGTTGCTGCAGCTCTTATGGTTTCTGAGATCCACTTACTTTCAGCAGAGAAAAATTAAAAATGACGAAAAACAATCCAAACTAACATTATAGCGATCCTCATCCTACCACCTGTGGTGCTACAAGTTACAACCCCTAATGAACTGAAAGACTGAAATAGCCTTCAAGTGGGCAGATAACAATAGAACAGGTAAATGTGGATGAATCTCTCTCTCTCTCTCTTCTCTCTCTCTCTCTCTCTCTCTCTCTCTCTCTCTCTCTCTCTCTCTCTCTCTCTCTCTCTCTCTCTCTCTCTCTCTCTCTCTCTCTCTCTCTCTCTCTCTCTCTCTCTCTCTCTCTCTCTCTCTCTCTCTCTCTCTCTCTCTCTCTCTCTCTCTCTCTCTCTCTCTCTCTCTCTCTCTCTCTCTCTCTCTCTCTCTCTCTCTCTCTCTCTCTCTCTCTCTCCTCTCTCTCTCTCTCTCTCTCTCTCAAGATGTATACATAACGTTTGAGAAGCTCTGGTATACACGGCCTGAATCATCAGCCACCTAAGGAAATGTGTTAACTACAGTAGTATGTAGCTTATAGAGACTTCAGCCCAAGCCTCCCTGCAGGGAACCTAACCTACCCTGCAGGCAGAGTTATCGACTGAAGCTCTCGGGGAAAAGTGGCCAATGACTACCAGCCTGAGAAAACCAAAGCCAGGAGATTTCAGACACACTACAATATTTCAAACAGCAGGGGGAGAGGTGATGGCACCTCTAGCAGAGGCAATACGCAGCAAATGAGAGAAATGTCTGGGTAATGGATTATATGTTGTCTGACTACATGGATTTTTTGATGGTTTGCTTGTTTGTGGGTCCTTTTTTTTGTATGAACTCTTTTGATTTTTATTGTGTCGTTATGTCGATCCTCCATATGTGTCACTCCCCGTCACTGCCAACCCCCGCCAGTTGGTATTAGAGAGGGTGTAGACTAGTGGTTCTCATACATTTTCATGTTAACCCCATTTTGGGCGGGAACCCCTATTTGTAACTATACCTTTCTGATGGGAACCCCTTTTGGGGTTCCTTTTGCTATGTACAGTATATAGCGACATCATTTTTTTGTAATTTTTTAATAAATATTTGAAGTTTTTCAGAAAACTTTAGTCAGAATTTAGAAGGGCGTTTTTAGAATCAGCCTCAGGTCTAAATGGGTTAAGGACCCCCGAATTATTATGCGTTTGGTCCCCAGACCCCCATCTGAAAATATTTTGTTGCCAGGGAGGGACCCCCATACAAGATTTGTGTTGTTCCAGAAGTATTCAAAATGTCTATATTTTTAAATAGCATGTATATAGGGTTAAAGAGGTTAAACTGTTTTGATGCTCCCCCTGGAACCCCCCTAAGGACCCTGGGGGTCTCCGGACCCCACAATGAGAACGAATGGTGTAGACATCCATGTGTCTCCTCCAAATACACATGGAGCCTCCAGCCACGTGTCTTCACCTGAGGAGCTTCACCAGGAGGACATAATGTATGTGGAGGAACACGCTATCCCTACGACAGGTTTTGAGCTTGTAGATCTGTTCTTTTTGACGAACGACAGTCGTGCAATGGAGTATAAATGAAGGTATAGAACTGCAACTCATAGTATGTGCACTCACTGTATCATGACCTATACGCTTTCTCTGAAAAGGCAGATTGAGGAGACGTTTTAAATCGTTCACGATTTATTATCATCATATCGCAAACCCCTATTAATAATTTGGATAGGAAATTACTCATTTGCATCAAAGGATGAAAAACAAAGAGGAATCATTTGGCTGAAGTGTTGTCCTACCCTCCAGTGTGGATAGAGACGGAGTCGTCGACTCGGCTGGCGAAGGATCCCCTGAGGTAGTGGGCGTCGACATCGGGGACTGGCTACTGCTGGTTTTTGTCTCATTACAGAAGACGTCTGATTGGCTGCTACTGGAGCTGGGGACAGGCTTCGGGGCACAATCCTCGTCTGGCTGTTTCGTCTGAACGTCTAGGTGAAAAAAAAGTGAGAACTTGTGTGTGTCTGTCTGTGTGTGGCAGGATCTGGGCGACATGACTTCAAATCAATATCACAATTATTTCAAACTTTTTTGTACAACAGCGTGTAATACAGGGCTTAAGTGGTTAATCAGACTAATAGATTTACTCCATTATAAGAAATAAAAAAATGATTCGATTAACCTATGCGACCAAGATTGAGTCAGATTTCATTCCATCAGATACATTAACAATTAACCACTATACATTTATTTAAGAATTTTGTCCATTTATTTAACCAGAGTAAGTCACTTGAGATTCCAACTCTTTCAAGTGGGCCCTGCTTCATACTCACACAGTTACACACATTTACACCAGGGAGGTGCCCAGGAGTACACCACTAAGTAAGCATTGACACTGGAGAGTTTGGGGTTACAGTAGGTGCTTTGCCCAAGGGCAGTTTTACTGTCGCCTTTCCCATTTCAAGAGGGATTATGTTAATGCTGCCTGTGCTAATGCTTTTTTCTCCTGTTAAAGTAGCCTACATAATATTCTAGTTCATATTCTATTTTTGTTAAGCTACAAAAATGGCCGTTTCTCAAATGGTACAAAACTTTGATGGAATATGGAATATAACACTCCTTACGCATTCTGTATATCATAAGCTATATTTAGCTTTTTATGCAATAGATAGACCTTTATTGATCAAGAGGGAAAATCAAGTTCTCAGGAAAATCATTGATAATCAATTCATTGATGATTGCTTGATAAGGTTAACAACTATCAATTAATGAAATTCTATAGTATGCCTAATGTGTCCACAGTTCAATTTAAGAACTGTTTGACAATAACTAGTGCCGCCATTACTGGCCGAAAATGACTTCAGAATATTAACTTCGAATATTACTTTTAAAACACCACGTGGGTTCGATCCATTCGAAGTTGGAACAGTCTTTACCTTGACATGAAACGGGAAATTATAATCAAACCAATCTATTTGTTTTTGGTTTAAATCAAATTAAGGTAGGCTACAAGAGAAACGGAGGGAGTTTTACCTTGAGGTGTTTTTTACATCGTGTTTTTGGTGGTAGAGTCTCGTTGTAAACTATCTGCAATCACTACCAATTGAATCGCGCGTTATCATTTTGAATCAATTAAAGTGACGTTATGTGATGATTAAACGTGTGCGCTTTCTAGTACCAAGTCAAACGCCTACTGAGGCGTGTGTGTCTGAGGTCGGTGGTGAAGTGAAGTCTGTGTGTTTACAGCCTCAGTGAGGCAGCTGATTTATTCTTCGTTGTATGACGTGTGCCGTGGCAAACACAGCTAATCTACAAGCCCACAACACGTAGCATCAGGCACTCATTGTGGACGTGTACATAGGCTCGTGTTTGCATGTGACACCGTCGTACAATGAAGTTAAGCCTTGAGGGGAGACTTCTCCCTTCTGCCTCTCGCGAGACCTGCTGCCGTTTAAGACTACATGTGCCCAGAGTCTCGCGAGAAATTGCGCAGCAGATTTTTTTTCCCCTTCTTTTTTCTAACCTTAATTTTTTATAGTCGAAGGTTTTTAATCTTTTATTTTTAATATTCAAAGACTGGCTGTTTTTTTTATAGGTGAATTACTATTGGTTTGGGTAACTTTATAGGTAAAACAGGCAGATAACTGACGGGGCCAGAAATTGCAATTTTCTGTTTCTTTTTATGTTATACTGTAGAAGATAGACAGATTGACTTATTGATCCTGAGGGAAATTCTGGTTCTCAGGAAAATAATCAATTATCATTTGATAAGGTTAACAGCAATCAATTCATGGAATTCCCAAAATCTTGCACCACTATTCAACAAATTCCAATTCTAGAAAGATTTCCCATGATCATGCCTCATTTAAACATTTCTCCTGACAGCTGAAATTGAAAACAATACAGAAGTGAACAGAACTATAAAGACGTACCTGTAAAACATTTTGAGCAGAGGTTCATGGTTTTGCTCGACCTGAGGACAGATAAAGAACATGCAGGAGGCCTTAAGCAGGGGAATAGCTTGTATAATGTTCTTTCTGGCATATCAATCACAACAGTAATCTCCACATTTAGGCATCCGAGGGGGGGGGGGGGGGGGGGGGGGGCACATCTTCTTGGGGGGAAAAGATACTGTATTTCACACAGTCTTTAAATAATAACGATTCACTGAGAAATTACATATTTTTATCTCCCAATTATAAAAATTGGCAGCGGCTATCTTTCCACGGTGCAACTCTCTAGATAGATGTCTGAGCGGACTCTTTGGGCACAGCGGGCGTGACGGTCACTGCTATCAGTCACATCCTATTTATTTTGGGCGCTCGGCTGCACACCCTTGTCCCGTTTCTAAATGCAGGGTCTACTCTGCCTGCAACAGTCAAACACCCTCCAGTCTGTCCGTCCGTCACCGCGGACACACCAAGGAAATGAGGGGACCAGCGGTACTCAGATTGTATTTTACTACTAAGTAAAAGTAGAAAATACCAGTGTAAAAATACACTGTTACAAGTAAAACTCCTGCATAAAACATTTTACTTGAGTAAAAGTGCAAAATCTGTCCAACTTGCAAAAAAATGCATCTTTTTCATTAATAATCCAAAAGAAACAAAAAAATTCAAATCATTTTAGTGGAGTAAAAAGTATTCAGATGTAGTTGAGTAGAAGTATATTAAAGTAAAAAGAAAATAGAAATACTCAAGTAAACGCACCACAAAATTGAACTCAAGTACAGTACTTGAGTAAATGTACTTAGTTACTTTCCACCACTGCAAGCAGGTGGGAGTGAAGTCAACCACCAGTAAACAACGAACAATTTCCTGTCATCTTCCTTCTTGATCACAGGTAATCAAAATCATAGGCTAATTAAAGAGACGGAGTGAGAAAAGTCGACAGCGGCAGAATAAATGTGAGAGTGGAATGTGACAACCAGACATAGAGAGAGAGGGTAGACAGACAGAAAAAAAGAAAAAGAAAAGACATTAGCGGATTGTGTGCTTGTTACTGTGACCTGGGGCTGAGCAGTTTCCTAGGCAATCAGTAAGCGCTCATAGTAAGCCTACCGCTGCTGTGCTAATGACAGCTTTTGATTGTCAAAGACTGGCATCCTGGCCCCGGCACCACGGTTTGACTGACAGGAAGGGGAGAGCTGACAGGTGGAAGGATGGCTATATCACTGCTGTCGGGCAGAAACCTTGCATCTCCATTTTTTTAAATGTTTTTTCGTAAATGAATGCCCTAATGCCCTTAAGACTGGGAACGCATCTGTGTCATTTTTAAGATTTCTTTGGCTATATAAAAATCAGATATACAAGCTAATCTGCTATTTTTTTGAAAAATCTTGAAAATGTGTGCAAATCTTTAGTTTGAATATATATATATACATTTTTAAAGCAAAAGTTTTTAACTCAAATTTTGCTTCTGGGGATTTTACAAATTTCTTCTAAATCCTAACAAATTTTTTTTTTCCTTTCTTATGTTGCTATATTATCAATGGTTTTCAAACTTTTTTCATGTCAAGGACCCCTAAAATAATATGTATTTGTCAAAGTGCCGCGCTATGAGCTTGTATATCTGCTATTTTTGAATAGCCAAAGAAATCTTAAAATGACACACATGCGTTCCCTTCCCGGCCTTAAAGGGTTAAAGAAAAAAAAGTAGTGTGAGCTTGTAGATCTGCTATTTTTGCTTATTTTTAAGTGAAAGTGGTTAACTCATTCAGTGCCAAGCTTATTTATTCATGTTAATGGAATTTTGGTTCTGAGTGCCACAGCCAAAATTCATTGTAAAAAAAAAGTGCTTAGGAAGCGAGATACAGCCTTTTTAAGTTATAGGTTAAACAAGGAGTGGATGGAGCAGCAAATCTTAAAATCATCATATCTTGGGTTCTGAACATAGTTTTCCCCCCCAAAAAAAAAAAAAAAAAAAACTTTTATTTTGAAATTTTTTTTATGACGGATTTGACGGATTGTGGCGCTCTGGGCGTCAGGCCACGTGACGGATTTGACGGATTGTGGCACTCAATGAGTTAAGTGTGTCTGAGTTTTATGAATATTGAAAAGTAAATAAGTAGGTCAGTATCAGCCAGAGAAACAATTTAAAGTGTTAACAAGAGCTTGTGACAAAATAATAACTACTTTGGATCACAGGTAATTGTTTTTCATTTTGTGAAAAGTGACAGTTTTGGACCTACGTACAAAGTTCTGCCTGACAGCAACAATATGCCTAGAAGGGTATTAAGTTGTTATACTGCTGACTTAAGAGGTAAAATCACCTCAATAATTTAGTGAGAGAGTTGGAACAGGCACTCATCTGGCAGATATGCTGTCAGTCTAATTTAACACAGTCAATCCGGGAACGCATCTGTCATTTTAGCTTTCTTTGGCTATTCAAAAATAGCAGATATACAAGCTCATAGCGTGGCTATGAGCTTGTAGATCTGCCATTTTTTTGAAAAATCGTGAAATGTGTGCAAATCTTTAGATAAATATTTTTTAAAGCGAACATTTGTAAAATACCCCAGGGGTCTTTGAAATATATCTGCAAAAAAAATTAACCATGAAAATTTGTGCAAATCTTATTATGTATTTCTTAAAGCCAACATTTGTGACTCAAATCTTTGCTTCTGGGGGTCCCTGGAACTAAATATTTTGAGATGGAGGTCGGCGGCCAAATTCATATAATTTTGGGGCTCCTTGACATGAAAAAGTTTGAGCACCACTGATAGAAACATATGTTTTTTCAGAAACCTGAATTTAGAAGACATTTGTAGATGCGTTCCAGGATTTAATAGGTTAAAGAACAAATACAATATTTTCTTTTGTGTTAGATTATCATTCAAATGTGCCAATTATTTGGGGGCCTACTTTCAATTTCCTCAGGTTGGGAATCCCTGTTAGAATGAATTCTGATACCCATAATATCACACATAGACATTGCTTGCCTTTTCTACTTGTATTTAAGCAAGGATGTTGACCAAGAGAGCATCCTTACTTACAGCAATGACTTGTGGGAGCAGCGAAAGTGAACAGAAGGTTACACACATTTGTACTGGTGCTCCTGGGAGCTGGCCAGGCCAGTACACCCACAATACTCTCTCAGCCAGCTGAGAGCACAGGAGCACTGCACTGCCACCACGGTAAAGTCTTGTTATGACAATTTGTGAAAATATCCGATGTAGGCTTCATAATCACAAATTGCACAGGGCAGATATGGCTGAGGGTGACAACTTAAAATACAAAGTTATGACTTATTTATAATAATCTTATACTTTCCAAAAAAATAAACGGAAATAGCTGATCTACAAGCTTACAACACATCACCAAGTGACATGCTGTAAGCTTGTAGATCTGCTATTTCTGCTATTTTTTGGAAAATATTTGAAAATGCATAAACATTTTACATGGAAACGATTATGATGATTATACAAAATAATGTAATAATTGTGACGGGCCTAAATGTGATGTGTTGTGAGCTTTTAGATCTGCCTTTTATTTTAAATAAACAATTTACATACGTAGAATCATCGTATATGGGTAGGCATGCCATTTCTCTGGGAGGCACTGTACAGATATAATTGTATATCGACTGGTATTCTGGTGCTCCATAAAAGTGAATGCACAGGATTTTGCTACTCTTCAAGACTTCAGGTCATGTAGCCCTGGAGTGGTTAGAAACAAATGGAACACGCGTTTAGGCTACAAAGTGCACTGCAGATAAACAGCCACTCAGACCCTCCTAACACAGCCAATACAAACAACGCACACCTGCAAGGACAATGCTGCTACCCTTCATTCAGTACTGATAACATTAGGCTTGGTTCTACAGAATATAAACTGGTAGTTTCATTGACTTAACATTTCTCTCAGATGGGGTCTGCACAACACAAATAAGCAATCTTTATTAGAAGAACATTTGATATTGAACAATTGTCTCGTCCACTAACACGAGCGGGTAAGACCAAGACCTTAATCATCCTAGCTTCATTAAAGTTCAATTTAAAATCCAAACTGAGCTTGGCGCTCTCCAATTGTATAACATCCATTTCACCAAGAAACTGTGAGCCGCGAGAGGGTCATTAAGACTCCGAGAGACTCATTTCTGATGCCAAGCTGAGAGAATAAAGGCGACAAGTGGGGGGGAAATAAATAAAAGGCAAACAAGCCTCTTTGTCCTTTCATTTTAACTTTTCCACTCCCCTTCCTTCCCCTTGGCTCCCATGTCTCGGATCACTTGGAGCCAATCAAGCCTGCCGCTCTCAAGGGGGGAATAACTAAAGTGGGAAGCAGGGATTAATTTGACATCTCCTGCTAAATGTCAAACGCAATTAAGGCTTCTGAGCCACATCCTGAGCCACCAATCAAAACCGCACAGGGTCGACCTGAGTGTGCCTGCTTCACAGATATTAGAGACCACGAAAAAGATAAAAAGATCGGGGATGCCGTTAAAGGATGGTACCAAGCTATAGTATAGCACAGAATATGTTTTTATGTCAAAAAGACGAGTCATCTGTAGAAGATGGATACAAATAAATGGTCCTGAAAATGGATCGATGGATAAATCACCTAGGGATCGCAGTGGCACCGATCTATAAGCCTACTATCGGTATCTGAAATGCTCCGCCATCAGTTATCAGACTGATAATCCAAACAGATAGTATTTGTTTTGTATTAATGTGCCAAAACACAGGTATCTTCACCAATGTGTCAGACAGTTCTTAAAGGCTTTCTGTCGGAGTTACAAACACATTTTATGGCAGGCAACCCTCAGACTGAGCTCTGAATACTCCTTTGAGCCCAGAAGGCAGACCAGCGTTTTTATTGAATTGTAAACATAAAATGACAGCGCTGTTACCTGACTGAATTAAAACTCTGACTAATCGTAACTAATACACTGTGGCTTTAGACTTAATTATTTTGCTTTTCATTAATCTTCTTTGGGGAAATACCACAGCACTGTACAATACATTATTTTACATACATTATTAGAAAACAGTACAGCACGCAGAAACAACAGCTGACTGCAATTACACAAGCCTGTTTAGGCTATAGTGCCATTTGAAGGCTTCTCATTTTAGGGTATGCCTAGTAGGCGTAATTATGATTAATTATTGTTTAAGGATGTATGGTTTATTAATTGATTAATCGCTCTTAACCCATTTTGACCTGAAGCCGATTTTAGGCCTTCTAAATTCTAACCTAAAAGCTCTCAGAAAAATAATTATTTTATTCCAAAAAATTTAAAGAATTCCTGTTGCTATATTCATAGCTACATCTAAAGTGACACGGATGCTTTCCCGGTTTTAAAAGGTATAACAATGTATAGGCTTTCCAGGGCTTAATGGGATATCAGTAGAATAAATGACTTTGATTTGCATGTGCTTATCCCTGATGACGAATAAACGATAGGAAAATGTGACTCAAAGCTTTTGAGTCGAAAATAGCCTAATGCCATTATGACAGCTGTGAAAAGAATTACACATTTTTAGGGCCTAAATAAGAGGTTTTTCCCCAATGTGGTATCAGAACCGCTTCAATGCACACTTGTGCAAAGTCACCTGAATATCTGCAGGTGGAGAGTGACATTAATATATTGTGTCAAGTGACATTTATTATTTTATTCATGGTGGTGGTCTCATGCATAGCAATCACAGTGACACAATGGGAGAGAATGCTGGGATAAAACTCCAAAAGAAAACTTAATGTGCTGCACATGGTGTTCCACTGGCTGGATGGCCGAGTATTGTACGATTTCCAGCCGGCTATTTTTTTTTCAGTCAGTGGTTCTCAAACGTTTTCATGTCAAGGACCCCCAAATTAATATGGCTGTGAATGTGAACCCCCCCCTATTTTGTGCCAGGGACTAAATAATAAATAAGGTTGAGAACTAAAAGTTATGAATTGCTTCATTGCTTCCAACATGTATCTTCCAAATCCTGAATTTACAAAAATAAATACACCAATAAATAAATAATCACTACAATAATAATGACGTTCTTTTGGTAAGTCTAGGTACAATAGTATGCGTCCACTGGACAGAAACTGTAGTAACCAACAGTTTTAATATTGATTTTAAAGATCAGTAGAATTAGGTTGATATGATGTCTACTTTATGCATTTCTGTGCCTACTGTCTCCTAACGTACACTGTATTCACTACTCATTGGAAAGTCAATAACTCAGAATACATAAGTAACAACGATACAAAGTACATAATAATAATGGGGAAAACATAAGTTACACATACAGAAACAAAATGTATAGGAACTAAAGAACAACAAGGCTATGTGTTAGAGCCTAGGGAAGCATAATAGATGGAACAGCGATATTTGTTAATTATAGAAGAAAAAGTATTTGTTGCCACAGTGTTTTTTACAAAGCGGGATTCCTTTCAATTGATATATTTAGGTTTTAAGTCTGATTTATGCTTGCATCGCACCGAATAGAAAAACTTTCCGCTGCGTGCGGCACCGCAGAGTTTCGCTGCGCCACTCTGAATCGAAGGAGACAAGTCCCGCGGGTGCATTCCGTTGGCTCTTGGTATAATATTAATGCGGGAATGAATATTACAATTTCAAAATATATATCACTGCCTTTGCGATTCGCTAATCACATGGTTTCAAATCGCAATTTCGGTTTGAAAACGATGAATCGTTCAGCCTTACCAGGGACCCCCCATACAAGATTTGTGTTGTTAAAATGTTTTTTTTTAAAAGGCAGAGCTATTTGACTATTTTCAGTTAGCCAATGTATTTAGGTTTAAAGTGGTTCAACTTATTTTGATGCTATATTAACACATTTTGCTGGGGACCCCCTGGTACCCCCTCAAGGACCCCTGGGGGTCCCCGGGCCCCACTTTGAGAACTCAGAGATGTATGGAGCCTCGCATCCATTTGAGAGGAGCCTACAGCCTTTGGGGTCATAACAAGTAGTGTTGATCTTTCATGTCCGTTAAATATATTTCCTGAGATCAACTGTTACTCACTGATTTTAACACGCACTTGTCGGACACCCGACATATTTGTGCATACATTTGGTTGTGTCAAATTAACAGCATGAGAAATGGATCAGGTGCAACACCTGACCTAGCTAAAGAAGGCACCCATCATTAATCTCACTACACATTTACGACAAGTCTGTTAACACATTGCCTGCCTAAGACGTATATATACGTCATTTAGAAATCAGCTGTTGCCTGCCAATGACGTATATATACGTCTTTGGAAAAAAGGGAAAAAAAAAAATTTTTTTTCAAAAAAAATTTTTTTTTTTTTTTTTTGCATTTTTTTATAATTTCAACCCTTGTCGAATTATGAACAGATTAGGAGCTAAAAATGTTCGAAGATTTGCTGCTCCATTCACTTCAATGTTAAAATTCAAACGGACAAACAATTCACTTTGTTTTTTGGTTTAAAACTACTGCTTTTGAGCTATATTGAAACATCAACCAAACATGTCAACGAGGTCAAAATGACCTCGTTGACATTTGTGAAACCACACCTGAATCTCATCTGTGATTAGAAACCATCTGGGGATCAATCATACTGGAGGAAAAAAATCTGTGGCTACGCGAACAGGTACCAAAAACATGGCAAAACCCTGGCAGGCAACAGCTAAAAATCTGAAAAAACTCTGGCAGGCAATGTGTTAATAATTGTACATCTATCATCCCTGTCTGTTTATTGAGCCAATGTGTGTAGCCAATCAAATTATTTAGGCCTTTAACTGTTCGAAACTCTTTAGAAAGTCAATTGTATTTTTAATGGCCAGTTTCGAGTCCGATGGTTCCGACCACCAAATTAATACTTGCAGTCTCCAGTTTCATCTGCTCCATTTTACAAGCCAGTTCCTCTAGCACATGGGTCTTCTTCAACAGGGGGTCCTCCTGGACCCATAGAGGGTCCTCAGAGTTACTACAGGGGGCCGCCAGAGTGATAGGAACTCCCCCCCCCCCTTCACATTAACCACTTGAACCCTAGCATCCCTATTCTGGGGGGAACATCAGCCGAAAATAGCAGATCTACAAGCTCCCAACATCGCATTGTGAGCTTCTAGATCGACTATTTTCAGATAAGAGATTTGGTATAGAGGGAAAAAGAGCAGACCAAGTGCAGAGTCAAAGGTCAAGTAAAGTTGACTAAGTATTGATTGAAGTGGTTAAGTGGTTAAATGTCTGAAAATACACATTAACATGAATCCAACACATTAACAGATGATATGTAAACATTATTTCACTAAATTATCAATTATTTTTATAATCAAATTGTTTTGTTTTTCATGATCAAATCGATTAGTTTGATTAATTTTTTTTGGGGTAGCTAAAGTATAAAATAGTTTTAAAGTGGATAATAACTGATCCTCATTTGGTCGGGGACCCCCTGGAACCCCCTTAAGGACCCCTAAGGGTTCCCTGACCCCACTTTGAGAACCAGTTATCTACTCTAATTTTAATTAAAACATTTTAAATTTTCACCACCACACATCCAGGCTTTTCTACAGAGTTTAGTAAAATGCCATTGTTTCACCATGAGAGGGAAAGCTGTCATCCTGGCAGCGACCACTCCCAACTGGGTAGAAATGATTCAACACAGAATAAAAGTGATCACTCAAAGTCACTTTGAACTTGGTGCCACTGCCTTTTGCCTCAACAACCCCCATGGACCAAACAAACCATGCCAGAAAAATGTGACTGACTTCTTCCTTCAATGATTCTCATTTATAGAATCTGAGCTGAAAATGTTGCTCAGGAGTTTGACATTTTTCCACGCGTATAATGGTGATATTATTGAGAAATGTGACCCATTGCTCTCTTTGCATTCATTACTGACCAAAGTGGGGTTTGTTTTGGCAGTTACCTGTACCATTGCTTAGAGCAGTGGTTCTCAAAGTGGGGTCTGGGGAGCCCCAGGGTCCTTGCGAGGGTTCCAGGGGGTCCCCACAAAATGTTTAACCACTTTAACCCTATATACTGTATATACATCGGCGACAAGTGAGCTTGTATATCTGCCATTTACCAAAACAAATCTTGAAATATTTGAATATTTGAATATTTTAACAAAACAAATCTTGTATGGGGGTCCCTGGCACAAAATATTTTCAGGTGGGGGTCCATGGGCAAAGTTTGAGAACCACTGGTTTAGAATTAAGAGTAATGTTTGTTAACCCCCCCCCCCCCCCCCATCATCAGATGACAGAATGACAGATGTTGTAAAAACAGACTGGCATCTGATAAACCAGTTCTACAGGCGATGGCATGCAGGCGTGTGGTGTGTGTGTGGGGGGATCACGTGTGCAGGTGGTGATGGGTATTTAGAGCCCGCAGTTAACATTCTTTATCAAACACGTGACAGAACATTTTCCACCCCTCTTCCATTATTCGTTAGCGGATTAAGTCTCTTATATCAGCAGTTCTCAAACTTTTCCATTTCATGGACCCCCAGTTGGTAATGCATTAGGCCACGGACACCCATTACTCCAAGAGTGTACAAACTGTAATCTGTGTAACATTTAACATGCAACATTTTTACACTCTCAGAGTCACATACTTGGAAGGGTCCATTTGGTTTTTAACCATCAACATTTTAGCTGAGAAGTGGGGACCCCCTTCAGGCTGAACCCCCCTCAAGGACCCCTGTGGGACAGACCCTACTTTGGGAACCACTGTCTTATAGTTCTGCTTAGAGATTCCACATTATTTCATGGTGACTGGCCACTGGCTGGCACTTCATATTCAACACCTGCCACTGTTGTCTGCCTCTCAAACCCATAGAATGTCCACTCACCTGCACCACTTGAGCAGCAAGAGTAAAGAACATTACCTTTTACAAATCCCCATAGGGAAATTCCTTTATTTTTTGCACAGTGCAAACTGCAAACGCATCCATCTTATCCTGATCTCCCACTTGAAATGGATCTAATTTTCAAACTCAACTGGCAAATCTGGGGTATTTCAACTTGGGAATTGAAGAGCCTATTTCACGCTGCATCAACCACATTACACTTGACACAGTTGGTTCTGGCTAATATAATACCATGTGAGATGCCAATCACAGCCCTTTTGGTGCTGTTAGTGGCTAGTGTGGGACACTACTATAGCTGGGCGATATGACTTTAAATCTGTATTACTTCAAGTTACTTCAAACTTATGCCTCGATTATGATGAAATGAACCTTTTTTATAGAGAAAATAGCATATCTACAAGCTCACCATGTTGGATCGCAATGCGTTGTGAGCTTGTAGATAGGCTAAATTCACTATTTTTGTACACCACCATTGTACAACAAAGTATAATACAGGGTTATGTGGTTAATCAGACTAATCAATTTGGTCGATTATAAACTAGGTCTCTGCCAGGTCAGGTAGGTTATTGTGGGCCAGCAATGTTCGGAATTCGCCAATCAGGATGGAATATGAAAAAAGCATCCAGATTCGTGTGGATCACTTGACTATAGAGATAATGTGTACCGATTTGCGTGATGTTTGGAAAAAATCTGTTTTAAAAAAATGCATTTAGCAAAAATCAGCCTCCTGGTGGCGCTATAAAAAGCTGATGTGAAAAATGCAGGGCAGAGGTTTTTTCTTGGCCTCTAGTGTGCCTGCGCTGCAAAGTTTCATGCTGATCTGTCCAGTTATAGGTAAAAATGCAGCCTGTTATCTGTAGGACTAATATTTAAAAAAATTGTTTGGCAAAAATCTGCCTCCGGGTGGCGCTGTAACAGGCCGATGTGAACATTTTGGGGTAGAGGTTCTGCTCTGGCATCCAGGGAGTGTGTGTGCACAGTTTCACGTAGAGCGGGCCAACGGTGCCAGAGATTAGCTGTTCACGGACGGACAGACACATGTCTCGGCCACAACTTTGTCCTACAGGACAACAAAGCCATATGTCAAAACATAAATGTTAAATCACTTATAGATTTTAACTACTTTGTTTACAGCCTCTTTCTATAGTGTGTTTAATATTTGGCAGGGTACCAATTCAGCATTTGAAAAGTTTGAGTAAAGCAGAAAAGCATCAAAATATTTAGACTTATTCACACCTGATATATGGAGGCTACACAAACATGGCCATAGGTGATTAATGGTCACACTCTGACTTTTGGCTGCCATTAACAACTAGCCTTAGAAGTTTGGGTTCAGATGAAAATGTTATATTTTGTAGTCATAGAAAATAAATAGTGCATTGATTGCAACTGGTGCAGGATTTGCAAAAAAACATTCAACCTAAATATGGTAGATTCTCAACAACTGATAAGGGTCAAGTAAGTTAAGTGGGTCAAGTAACTTACTTGACCCAGTAACTTAGTAATAGGCATTACACAGAAAATTGTTTTACAACACTGACACACAGCTAAATATTACTGGCAAGTAAGGTTTGGCTGTAAACAAACCCTAGTTGCCATATGAGACATAATAAATACAGAAAATAGTCTTGCTTAATATCCTCTCAAGGTGCTAAGTGACAAGGCCAAACTGTAGCAGCCAATATGACTCAGTAATTGCAACAGTTGGGTTGCCTGTTCTTGCCAGAGAGCAGGCACCCTCACTTCCCCCATGTGTTTTTCAGATCATTGTACAGACAAGGTGCTGGGCCTCTTGAGGGCTTTAACTCCTCTGTTAACGTTAAGGCCGGGTCGGTGAAGCAGGGTCCTCTATCTATCCAACCATACAGCAAGCTTGTCAGCAAGCTTGACAGCCTAGTAAAGTGGTTCTCGAACTTTTTCATTTCAAGGACCCCCATAATAACTCTGAGAGCATACAAATGGAACCAAATGGACCCGAACTCTAGGGGTTCATTTGGAACCGCATCAAGAAACCCAGAGGGTCCCTGGACGCCACTTCAAGGACCACTGGCCTAGTACATACTTATTCAAAATGATGATGACTGTCAGAAACTATAACGAAGCCATTACTGGGCTGTGGTGTTGGTTTCACAATCAATTCAGTAAAGATACAGCTTACAACTACAACCCAAATACCTACCTACTACAACTATATACTATTATTGTAGGCCTAGTAGTTAACGTCATCTAGTTTAGGTTTTATACACAGGTTGACAATGAATCATTTGTCACACCTGCCGGTGACAACAACACCTGGCAAAGCTGCACCTCCCCCAGGCTTCAGAGTACAGTAGTAAAGAATGACTTGGCTAGGTAGCTAGCTAGCTAGCTAGTTATCAGCTAACAGTACAAAACAATGAGGAGGGGAGAGAGCTACAACCAGAAAGGCTAGCGTCGGTGGCTAGCGACTCAAGCTAGCCGAGACAGACAACCCCACAAGCAAAAGCGACAGCAGCGGGTTACTAGTTGTTCTCTTACCCCCAGAACCCACAGGGACAGCGTGGGGGGATACCGTTACTGGGAGGCTCGCTGCCCGTGTCCCCCATGTCGCTCTTCGGCCTCGGCGTAGCAGGTGAGTCCGGGGACGCGGTCGGGGCCTCGGTTCGTTCTTTTTTGTTTTAAGGTTTCCTTGGGTCGTTTTAAATGGAGGCACTTTGCGACGGTCAAATGTCTCTTTGTAAAAGGGTCTGCGGAGAACTGTCTGACGCCTCGCCGACACGTGCGGCCCCGGAGACAATGGCACTTAGAACCGGGTATCAAATGGATAGAAATGATGACAGCTGGACAAACTAAACGACGGACAACATCCATCCACCACCAGGGCCCGGTCAGCTGGAGTGCAGTGTTGCCAGATACCGCGAGAGAAATAAGCAACAGGGTCTATGAAAAGAAGCCACTACAGGCCACATGAGCACTACTAACCTATCTGTATTTAAGTCAGATATTTGAAAATAGCAAATCTACAAGCTCACAACGCTCCGCGATGTGACGTGTTGTGAGCTTGTAGATCTGCTATTTTCAATAAAATCTTGAATAAAAGTGAAACATTTTGTATGAATTGAATACACAGGACCCAACTGGAAACAAGCCATAGTGCTTTTGGGTTCAATCCCCTTTAGTATTTTTTTTGCAAACTGTTAATAAAGTATTCAATCAATCAATCTATATTTTTGAAAACATTTGAACACAAAAATGTTTTTAGATGGGGTTTCGTGGACAAATAATTAATTTGGGGTCCTTTATTTGAAAATGTTTGAGAAACAAAACACTGGTTTAATTAACATTAGGAAGCCAGTCCAAATAAGCAACTACACTTTAGCGACAAAGTCGCTTATAATAAGCAGACCTGGCAACACTGCTGGAGTGAGGAAGGAACCAACCACTGCGGAACGGGGGGGTGGTGAGAGGGGAATCCTGCAAGTCAAAAGTTTAACCCAAGTCTCCGTTTCTAAGTTGGAAAATTACCTGTAATTATGCATATCTTTTTTACTCTAAAAGCCCAACATATTTTAATTACCGACATGCAACAAGGGCTTTAAATTGGTTGCCGTACGTGTTGGGAATGTTTGCAGCTCCCCTGGTTAACAT
Source organism: Gymnoscopelus microlampas (assembly GCF_963454915.1). Taxonomy (NCBI): domain Eukaryota; kingdom Metazoa; phylum Chordata; class Actinopteri; order Myctophiformes; family Myctophidae; genus Gymnoscopelus; species Gymnoscopelus microlampas. The sequence goes on from NC_139962.1 coordinate 22,131,272, forward strand.
GGTATGATCCATTCAATACTATCCTCCTGCTAACAGTGAGAAGCCCACACAGAATCAGAATCAGGTTTATAGGCCTATGTAGAGCAGTGGCCCTCAAACCTTTCAGGCTGTGACCCCTCAAAATAATCATATTTGAACTGAAGACCCCCCACCCTGACAAGCACTTAAATGTTGTTTAACTCTGTTTCACAGATAAATATTGTGAAAATAGCAGATCTACAAGCTCACAATTTTTGCCTCTTTCTAAGATTATTTGACAATTTGGCAATTTTTTTTACCAGTTTTTATAGTATAGGTTGATGATTACTTTTGATGCAGCAATGGTATTGTTCTTTCCCCTCCCTGGGGGTCCCGACCCACAGGTTGAGAACCACTGCTTTAGTGAATGTCTGATAAAAAGTGATAATGTCCCATTCAATGCATTGATAGCTTCCAAATGGGGTGATTTAGAGCAGTCATTCTCAAACTTGTTCATGTCAAGGCCCCCAATTAATGTGTATTGGGCCCCAGACCCCCATTTGAAAATGTTCTGTGCCTGGGACCCCATACAAGTTTGTTTTGTAAAATGTTTCAAAAATATAAAATAAAAATAAAAATCTATTTTTTATTAACCACTTAAACAGGAGTCCCTCAAGGCTCAATGCTAGTAGCCTCGCATGGCCAGACAATATAAATGCAATGCAATTTTGCAAAGGCAGATTTGTCTGTCAGGCTACAATGCTAGTGTCTTTTCTGTTTTCTGTTTTCTGTTAGCCAATCTGCTATTTCCAGCAAAAGCTTTCCCCACAATACGGAGGCTCGGGTTTAAGTGGTTAATGTGTGTTTGGCCGCGGACCCCCATTTGAAAATGTTCTGTGCCAAGGACCCCCATACAAGATTTGTGTTGTTAAAATGTTTAAAAACTATTAAATACAAATCAATTTTTTATTAATAGCAGATCTACAAGGTCACAACACGCGGCTATTTTCAAATAGCATAATCATATGTATATAGGGTTAAAAGTGGTTAAACTGATTTTGATGCCATCTTAGCTCATTTTGCTGGGTACCCCCAGGGACTCCCTAAAGGACCCCTGGGGGGGTCCCCGGACCCCACTTTGAGAACCTCTGATGTAGAGCAGGGATATCTGGATTATGGAGTAGGTGGGTTGATATCTAGCTCAGCGTGGGGAAGTTTCATCCTTGAGCTATAACACACCTTAGTGTATCTGATTTTCCAAACAATAGAAAATCCTTTACACAATTGGCCAACCAGACAATACAAAAAATCCATAAGAACTATTGATGACCCAGATACAAAGTTGTGTGCGTTTTGAAATAAAGCATAGAAGATGTATGTGCAATTCTATATAACCCAGGCCTATACAATATATGTATACCAATTATTTATTTCCACCTCACTTCTCTTAAACAGCTATGTGCAACGTATTGCTTAATTATTGTTGGCTCTCTCTAAAACAGCTACATTCATAACAAGGTAGGCAGGTAAAACAATGCATGATCCCTCATGGGGAAATTGGATAGGGATAAAGGGATCCCTTCCATGCTTTTCACCTGCAGATATCTTCAGTAGAAAATCGTCCCCAGGTAGATATTCAGAGTGTCAGGCAGGGACAGTGGCAGGAGTTTTAAAGCACATGGACGGTAACCACTTTCACCTTGACATCCCTATTTTGGACATCATAGTAAGCAAACATTTTTTTCCCTTCAAAAATATCCAAAGTACAAGCTTGTATATTGGCCATGTGTTATAATTGATTTGAATAGGGTTTTAAAAAAGACCACTTATTTGGCATATATGAGTCCTATGAGTATTGAGTATTGAGTCCTATGAGTAAAGTGGGGTCCCCGGACCCCACTTTGAGAACCTCTGATGTAAAGCAGGGATATCTGGATTATGGAGTAGGTGGGTTGATATCTAGCTCAGCGTGGGGAAGTTTCATCCTTGAGTTATAACTCTGATATATAGAATCTGATTTTCCAAACAATAGAAAATCCTTTACACAATTGACCAACCAGACAATACAAAAAATCCATAAGAACTATTGATGACCCAGATACAAAGTTGTGTGCGTTTTGAAATAAAGCATAGAAGATGTATGTGCAATTCTATATAACCCAGGCCTATACAATATATGTATACCAATTATATTATTTCCCCCTCACTTCTCTTAAACAGCTATGTGCAACGCATTGCTTAATTATTGTTGGCTCTTTCTAAAACAGCTACATTCATAACAAGGTAGGCAGGTAACACAATGCATGATCCCTCATGGGGAAATTGGATAGGGATAAAGGGATCCCTTCCATGCTTTTCGCCTGCAGATATCTTTAGTAGAAAATCGTCCCCAGGTAGATATTCAGAGTGTCAGACAGGGACAGTGGCAGGAGTTTTAAAGCACATGGACAGTAACCACTTTCACCTTGACATCCCTATTTTGGACATCATTATGAGCAAAAAAAAAATCCCTTCAAAAATATCCAAAGTACAAGCTTGTATATTGGCCATGTTTTATGATTTATTTGAATAGGGTTTAAAAAAAGACCACTTATTTGGCATATAAGAGTCCTACGAGTATTATCCTCACAATGCTCAGATATTGCCTGTGGAAAAGCTGAAGAAATAACAGTGTTATATGGCCGGAAAACGTTCCGTATCGCTCTAATGATTTGTGGCCCAGCCCAGGTTCTTCTGACCCTCAGAATACATTTCCCTTTGATTTGCTTAAGGGGACACTCACATTTTTCAACATTATCTCTACACGTGTTGTATAGGGTTGATGTTCCCGTAGCAGTCACAAAACTGAGCAATCTTCCACATACTGTAGCACAGCACATAGGTTCCCATAGTGGCGGGGGTACACACCTACTGCTATGTGTTACCACTTCGCCACCTTATGCTGGTATCTGCTGGTCTTGTGCTGTGTATATATATATGATCCAGATATTTTTAGTGCAGAATAAATGGCGGAATAATACTAACAAAAACAATAGGGTTCAAAGCACTGCGGGAAAGCACCCTAAAAATAGTATGAGAGGTGTGTTGTCTCTCAGTTCACAGGACCAGTGTGTCGTTTAGTCTAGTCTGATTGTGTAGTCTGCATTTTAGATCCCAAGAACAGAGACCATGTGAGAATTGGGAGATCGTTTGGAAATGGTCTCATCAGAAAGCTGTTGATTTTTGTTGGTCTAAACATTTTCCATCCCCTTTTATTTAGCTGTTCTTTGTCACTGGTCTGCAGAGGCTCACCAATTAATTAAAACTTAAAACCTTTGTTTTGGTTGCTTTGTGCATTGCTATACTAACTGTGTTGTTCTTTTACCACTATTAGACAAGATAGGCAATGAACTCTTGTATGTTTGTAAAACATAGTTATAATAACCTATAATGTCTGGCTAGCACACAGCCCTCTAGGTTTCGGTTGGTAAACGTTCAAGTTTATCAACAGCACAGTTGATGGGTTCACAAGTTTGACACAAGTGCTAAATAACCAGAAGCACCACAAGCTTTTGTTTCATTTTATTTCACCCACTCATTTTGTGTGCCCTGTTTACATGGTTCTCTAAATAACGGTGAAGAGGAAGGGATATAATCTGCTTGCAGGTACATAAAAGAGACAATCATTAACGTTACTATTTTCAAATTTGTTCTATAGTAATTGCAATAATGTATCAGACTCTGGCAATAAACTATTGTTTTTCCTGGACATTAATGTATGAAAATGTTTAGTTTAACTTAACCTGGGATGCCATAAAATAAGATATACAATCAAGTCCTTGTAGAAAGAAAGAAATACAAGATTTCAACAGTGGACAGGGAATACGTTTTAAGATAAATACTTGCTTCATTGCAGTGCCCCATTTGCCATATTATTTGGCTATACTTCAGACATAAAATTAGAATGCATCTGTAAGTAACTAACAGCAGTTAAATAGCTTGATTTTAAATGACAGTTGACTGAAAATAAACCTGTAAATGACCCTAACCCTCTTCATCCATATATTTTGTTTTTTTACATTTGCATGTAAAACTGAGGATTTGTCTAATCTTACTACTATAATTGACAAAAGCTCCGAAAGTTCGTCCTGGATTCGCAAGCACAGGATCACTCCACATGCCTCCAAGACCCGCCACAGACTGTTGATCAGAGCTATGGCTATGATTTAGGCATCTTACCCCACCTAGATCAGTGATTAGGGTTAGGGTAAATGCCTAATATGCAAATTAGGAATTTAGTCCATGAGCCAGAGCCCCAAAATTGAGCCAGATATTGAATATTCCCTCGTTAAAAACCTTTGACTCCAACATCTAAACAAAATGAAATAAGAATGTTGACTCTGGCTTTGTCTCTTTCGAAAATGAAATCTTGTCTGGCTCATGGACTATTAGGGCCGCAAAGCGGGGAGGGAGGAGAAGAGAGGCCAGAGGGGCCGGACTTCGCATGACGTGTGTGCAGAGTGACTAGGCCAGTGCTGTCAGGACCAACCTCGGATCGGGCCTACATGTGAGGCCCTGACATCTAGTCTGTGTAATTGACAGGAGAGATGATCAGAGGAGCAGAGTTTTTACCCTTATGGTTGAGATATGGACTGAAGTATGGATAGAGTTTCTCAGTGAAGGTGCAGCCAGTGAAAGAGTACATATGAACTCTGGTCTCCACATCATAAAAGGAGACCAGACCCTCCTCATAATCCACAAACACTCCTATTTTCTGGGGATTCTTTCTTAGATCGATGGGGACGATACAGTCAGTAAGGGCTCTGTACTCGTTTTTCCTCAACCATATAGTCCAGTAACCATTGGTGGGGGTCAGTGTGATGTTTACCTTCCTGTTGATGGACTCTCTGGCCACTCCAAAATCCCAGTCTGTCTTCCCTTTAACCTGAACCTCATAGTAAAATCTTCCTGAGGAGAAGCTTTGTTTTCCTAAAACAGAGACACATTTAGAGAATCTCTCTTTGTTGTCTGGGAGAATCTTCTTTACACCTCCATCATTCACCTGTTTTCCATCATCAGACAGGATGAGTTGGCACTCTGCTGTGTCAGGGTCCAGAGTTACATCCACAGCATATCGCTGGATTCTCCTCAGCTCAGCATCACACAGCTTCTCCATCTCTTGACCGAGTGTCTTCTCCAGTTGAGCTACAGCTGTCCTCACAGTCCCCACATATGAAGACTGATGGACATTGACCTTTGCCCAGTCTTTGGTGGGTGGAGGGGTGTTGATGGAGGTGAAGTTCTGGAGGAGTTGGAGGTGGTCTTCAGTGTGCGAGAGCTGCTTCAGCTCAAAGCTTCTCTTCTTTAATTCAGTAATTTCCTGTTCCAGCTCTTTGATGAGGCCGTCAGCCTGTTTCTCAGTTGTTTTCTGCTTCTCTTCAATCACACCAATGAGCTCAGCCTGGCTTCTCTCAATACAGCTCCTCAGAGCAGTGAAGACCTGCACACCGTCTGCTTTCTCTTTGTCTGCATCTTTCTTGCTGAGCTCTACTGAGTGTTTGACATCCTGAATCTTCAGTTGTCTCTCCTGGATCATCTGCTGGACTTCAGCCTCTGTCTTCCCCAGCTCAGCCTTCTTTCCTTCATATTCCTCTTCCAGAGATACAATTTGATGTAATTTGTGGTCTGATTCAGTGCAAAACTGACAAACACACATGTGGTCAGTCTTACAAAAAAGCTCCAGAGGTCTGTCATGTTTCTTACACAAAATGTCTTCCAGGTTCTTTACAGGGTCAATTAGTTTGTGTCGTTTAAATGTTGTGACTCGGTGATGAGGCTCCAGGTGAGTCTCACAGTAGGAGGCCAGACACACCAGGCAGGACTTCACAGCCTTGAGCTTGGTCTCAGTACAGATGTCACAGGAGATTTCATCTGGATTGGCAGGTTCTTGGTTTGAGCTGGAAATACTTTCAAACTTCCGCGTCTTCCTGAACTCATCAGCCATCTCAGAGAGAACTTTATTAACAGAGAATTCTAGTTTCTTGTAGAAGGTTTTTTGACATAGTGGACACTGACACACATCACTAGTGTCCCAGTAATGTGTGATACAGGTTTTGCAGTAGTTGTGTCCACATGGAGTGGTGATTGGATCGGTGAACACGTCCAGACAGATGGAACACAGGAACTGCTCTTCAGACTGCTTGGCAGAGGCCATTTCTACACACCGAGAGTGAAAGTGAAAGAAATGTAGTTATTGATACTTCTCACAGCGTAATATGTATGAATCTAATCTGAATTTAGATGTAATGGAACGTTTTTGTTTAAACAAAAGATTTGAGAGGAGAATTTAAAGAGATATGAACAGGGGAAAAATCCTGTCTGCATACAGTTGTACACATTATACAACAGGTCCAAGCAATAAGATTGGTTGAAATAGGCTCTCTACCCGTGCTCAAAGCAGTGGTGGAAGTACTCAAAAGTTTTACATAAGTAAAAGTATCAATACTGCAATATAGAATGACTCCGTTAAAAGTAAAAGTATTAAATTCAAAATGTACTTGAGTAAAAGTATGAAAGTATTGGCATCAAAATATACTTAAAGTACCAAAAGTAAAAGTACTCATTATGCAGAATGTCCCAAATTTTCAAATGCATAAAAAGATTTTGAAAATATGCATTGCAATTGTGAACTAAAGCTTTCAAATAATTGTAGTGGAGAAAAAAGCAATATTTGCCTCTGAGGTGTAGTGGAGCAAGTACTGAAAATTGGAAATACCCGAAATACCCCAGTTAAAGGGGTCGTGACGCCCCCCCCCCCCCCTCCCCAAAATGTCATACCTTTAAGTAAAAACACCTCAAAAGCTACGTGGCTAGGCTAGCAGTTTGCATGGAAGTTAGCAGACGTAGTGGCTAAATCTGACATTGAAGAAGAATAATTTCTATCGAATATCTTTAATTATATGTGCACCGCCTCGTTCCTGACCTCAGTGCATCACTGTCGTGCCAATATTCCCGGTAACGCACACGCACACCCTCGTGTAATGGGCTGGCTTAATTTGATTCTCAGCTGTGAATAATTAACCCTTATCAACTTTATCAAGAGTATTCACCTGTCTTAGTTCGCAGTATTTCTGCAAAAGTACTGATGAATGATGTTGTAGAGAGTGTGTGCTGCTGCGGTGCTGTTACTGAACTACTAACACTGTTGTACTTTCATTTTCATTTCTTCTTCTCATTGTTGCCACATTTTGTGAGAGAAATAAGCAACCAGGTCTATGAAAACAAGCCCCAAAGAAGCGATTATAGGCCACCTGAGCGCTCTAACCCTCTTCTCTTTGCAGATGAGTGAGGCTGGGAACGAGGCTATCTAACCCTATACATTGGATATTTGGAAATGTATCCTGAAAAATGTAGGAATATTTTCAAATCCACAAAATCCACTTGTATGGGTGACGGGGTCTCTGACACAAAATATTTTCAGAAGGTGATTGATTGATTGATTGAATACTTTACAGGGGTCTTCAACGTTTTCAGGCCAAGGACCCCTTAGCTGAGAGAGAGATGAAGCAGGGGCCCCCTCTATATTGTATGAAATTGTGTTTCAGATAAACTTTTGCTGCTCTTTTTTTCCCTCTACACCTATAACTCTTTGCCAAAAATAGCAGATCTACAAGCTTGTAGATCGGCTATTTTTGGCTACAGTTCTCCTTTAGAAAAGGGATGCTAGGGTTCAAGTGGTTAATGTAAAACAAACAATCATATCACACAAAGATTTGGCGGACCCCCTGTAGTAACTCTGAGGACCCCCTAGGGGTCCCAGACCCCCTGTTGAAGACCCTTGCTTTATTAGAAGTTTGCAGGAAAAAAGCACATGAAAGTACAGTTCACACGGTCAGCTAATAGGAATTAAAAAACCCAAGAAAGCCATTGGCTTGTATCCGTTGGGGTCCTTTGTACTCAATTCATAGTGACATTAAATGACAGACAGATATACACTACTATAGGGGGGGGGGGGGCTCGGTTATGACTTTTACAGGGGCCAGTTTCGAATTGCAGCCACCTGAAGGTAGGCTACAGTTTCGAAGGAGAGTAGGGTTTTACACTCCTTGTCTCCTTCACTACTTTTGGTAGGGCATTCCACATTTGTGTGGCATAGCAGGAGAACGAATTCAACCCCCTTGTTTTAGGGTTGGGTCCTCAGTGACAAATGCATATTAATTAGGGGATCCTTGACATAAAAATGTTTGAGAAACACTGGTTTAAACAACATTAGGAAACAAGCCCAAATAAGCAACTACACTTAACAAGCCCAAAACACGCAACCCACAATTACCAAACTTTACAAGCAACTTTACATTAGAATAAGCCAATAGTCGCTTATAATAAGCAGACATGGCAACACTGCTACTAAACTACTCTCACTGTTTAACTTTCATTTCACGACATTTGCGTCTTCTTCTTCTTTTGGGGGTTTTACGTGTTGCATTACCGCCACCTACTGAAATAATATCTTCACAGTGCAACCTATACAGGTTTCCACCCACTGATCCCATCATTAGAACTTAGTCCCATCCATAATCATTACCCAGACAGTGATCTGAGTTGCTGCAAAGCCTTCCCTCCTCAGTAGGTTATCGAGATCTTCTCCACTATTGTCCACAACGTTCAAGAATCTCGTGGCTGCATCCAACACCATCTTTATTCGCTTCAGGAGGACCACAATGGAAACAAAGCCCCTTAATGGCTGTTTGTGTTATCCTTTTAAAAACCGTACCTCTGAACAAATTGCAAACTGTTTTAATAAAGTATTAAATCAATCAATCAATCAATCCGATTTCCCCTGCATTTCAATTGCACAGTTAATTACCATGGCAATAAATGCCAGAGACTGTCTCTTGTCCATACACATGTGTTCCCCTCCATCTCCATTCATTTCCCCCTCCATTTCACCTTGACCTGCTCTTTCCTCTCCCTCATCCATTTTCTTCACAACTTCCGCACATGACCATCCCCTTTCCACTCTGATCCTGTTCACTTTTAGTTCCTTTATTCTTTTAGGACATTGTGCTGACCCATTACTTGACATTACAATGCTTGCCATTACAGTGTAGAGTCTGTAGACACTTGGATCTTTTGTCTCAACTATACAATCCTCATTGCATTTCTTCTTGCTTCACACACCCCTTCAATAGCAAGACATGACCCTTCCTCTATTGATAGTGGCATCCCACTATAATCACCCTTTTTCTCCAAGTGGGAAGCAATCCACCTTGCAATTTTCATACTGTGTAATCAGTATCACTGCAATTGTCAATCGATTATTATTCCTTCCCACACACATGTCTGTGTTGTCACTACTGTTGCATCCTACTGCCTCACCTGCTAGTGAGGAGCCCCCACCGGGAGGACGTAGAGCCTTCGTCCTACTCCTCCCTTCCAACACTCCCTGCTGACAGGTGCCGCCCCAGCCTGTAGGATTACATGCAGTGACAATTATTATCACCCTCCCCGCCTGGCTCCCCCCTCCCCCCGAATACGGGCCAATTGTGTTTGTGTGGACGCTCGACAAAGCCGGATGCACCATGGTGGATACTACACATACATTATTATCTAATTAGAAAATAAGCCTAATGCTTAATTAGACCCAATATAGAGTCCTCAACTTAGACAATATTATACCAAATTATACTCTAATTAGAAACCAAATAGAAAATCTCAGAACGCCATTAGACACCATTTTACAAGAGCATCTATCTAATTATGAATACATGTCATATCAGATCCAAAATATGCTACAATTAGAAACTATTCTATCAAATTATGCTGTAACTATATCAACATTGGCCTGTGATATGTTAAAACACTGAGAGCTCAATGCCCAGCTGAATGGTTTTAATGAACACTCAGCCACAAAGAAACATGTTCCCCGCTGTGTACCAAGCATCCACAGTTTTTTGATGTACCATGGTGACAGCTTGGCAATGTATAGATCAGAGGTTCTCAAACTGTGGGTCGCGACCCCCAGGGGGGTCCTCAAATTATTTTTGTCCCCATGATGATTTGCTTAATGTGAGAAAAAAATCCCACTAAACAATAAACAAACCGATATTATGTATACATGTATACAGGTAGAGATGCTCCGATTGCGTTTTTTTTTTCATTCTTCTATCTATTGTGTTACTGTAGCAGCATTTATATATTTAATGATTCTTCTTACACAACATTGCCATTGTATATTAAGTATAACAATTGGGAGATGAGAAGGTATCATGAATTGACAACCGCTTTATTGCAAGCTGAGGCAACGTCCAATATTTCACACTCTAGAGACTCTCTTAGAGAGTCTCTAAGAGAGAGTCTCTAGAGTGTGAAAGATTGCAATTAAAATCCTCTTAGCAGACCTTGTATTGAACTGCAAGCTGTAGCTGCTAATAAAGTATTCAAACAATACATTTTGGACTTGTTTCCATAGACCTGGTTGCTTGTTTCCCTTCAAATACACAGGGGTGGAAAGTAACTAAGTACATGTACTAAAGTACTGTACTTAAGTACAATTTTGAATACCGGACTTTTACTTGTAACAGAGTCGAGTTCTACATTGCAGTGTTGATACTTTTACTTAAGTCAAATATTTGAGTACTTTTTCCACCACTGCTCGTCTGTGATTACTCACAGGAGGAGCAGGATGTGACTAACACACATGGCTAATATGAATACCACGGTGCTTTTAGCATTAAATTAGCTCCGGGTCCAGTACGGTTCTAGAGACCTGGTCAGACCGGTCTAATACATTTGCATTAACTCTATATTGATTTCTGATCGGCCCGCTTTGATCTATTTTGAGAACTCCAATCAAAGCTGATAGAGTCATCAATGGCCGATCGCTCGCCAATCAATCGGAGCATCTCTACATCTTTACATCCAGGGCACATTTCTAAAGTAACAATTTAAGACCTTTTTAATACCTCCAAAATTAAAATAAATAAATAAAATAAGACCATTACTGCGTCAAAACTAAGTAATCAACAAACAATACTATAATTGTCAAATATCACCTATGAAAGAGGCAAAAAACATGAAAATAGCTGCATGTCCACCCATTGTGAGGTGTTGTGAGCATGCAGATCGGCTATTTTCAGTTTTCACAATACTTATCTGTGGAACCGAGTAAAACAACATTTTATAGCCGCAACTCCTACAATTCCAAGTGCTTGTTGGGGTGGGGGGTCCTCACTTCAAATATGATTATTTTGGGAGGTCGCGGCCTGAAGAGTTTGAGAACCCCAGATGACCAGAAGCACAGTGAAATCACGATAGCACCCTTACACTGCTTGTCATACTTGAATGAACTTGGTGGGTGATTTGTCTGATATATCTTATAAAATTAGATGGGGACATTCAAAATGCAGTTAGCAAGTCTTTCTTCATTTTAGACTTTTTACATTTGATAAAAGAACAAATGGAAGATATTGGCAAATCCCCTTATTCCCTCTATCTGGATGAAACCACTGACATATCAGTGAACAAACGCCTATGTGTGAAATACCACACAAATAAGTAGGCTACAAGTTTGTCAGCACCTATTTTGGGCTTGTGGAGCTCGTGGATGCTGATACTAATGGGATAACAGGTGCCATAATTGCCTTTCTAGCCGAGAACTTTCTGCATGTTAAAACATGGTAGGCATTGCTACAGCTGGTCGGAAAACACCATTCAGTTTTCACTCTAAACTAAACCAGACAAGCTACAGCTTATTGGCTGTACTGTACGTGCCACTCGCTCAATATTAGGCCAGTTAGCTTCTCCGCCGCAATCCTTGAATATAATCAACTGGCTCATCCATTCAGCCATGCAACAGTCAGTGTGACTACAGGAAAATCTATGAGGCTATAAATAACAGGGGCTGTCCGTTGAAATTGATAATGCCCAAGCTCTATACACTGGTGATGGCAGATTGCAGACTGCATTGATAGAGTTGTTGAACAAGAGGATTCTCTCAGATTTCACTTTACCATGGCTTCAAGAACAGAACACCGCTATTCTGCCAGGATAAGATGTATATAACGATGAAACAGCCTCTACGTATAAACTTCCTCTGTCCTGTTCTGATAATAAATAAAAAAAAACGTTAACATTAGAGACTGAACTGAAGTTCAGAGACTCACTGTGTGTTTAGGGATCTGTATTGACTGTACAGGTCAACTCTGCATCAAGTGTCTTTAATGCATGAGCAGTGACAGTCTCAAGTCAGGGAACTTTACCTCAAATCCTCCAGTACCTTCCTCTCACCTTTGGACGCAGACCTGGGTACCACATTCATGAAGTGACTGGAGCCTGAAATGAAGGAGAGAGAGAGAAAGAGAGAGAAAGAAAGAGAGAGTTCCTTGTCTGCCACCTAATGTTCATTATTCATTTTAGGTGTTTGTGCAGGTTTGTGAGGGTTCGTTCATGTATTGCTTTATTTTTGTTGCTGCTGTTGTTGGGACTAAGTTTGGAAACATTGCACAATCATTGCGACAGTCGCAGGATGCAAAAGTCATGCATGGTGACTCGTTTTATGGATATTATGTTTTGGGCTGGGTTTTGTCGCATTGGGCAATTTTTAGACTGTGGTTGAGCTGGAAATTGTCAAACCAATCTGGCTATACTGATCATATGAGGCGAGTGGTGGTTGTCTACTTTCTCCCCTGGCCAACTGTGGGGTTGGCAGTGACAGGGACCACAGTCTGTGGCCCCTGTCAATGCCAACCCAGCCCAGAACGTATTGCCATAAAAAAAACATTAATCATATGACTTTCTCAACCTTCGACCGTAGACTAAAGTAGGACAACTTTGGAAATCTAAGAAACAACATTGATGTACAATGATTCCAAACTTGGACAGCAGCAACATCAAGGCCAATGAGAGTGAATGAACCCCAACCATTTATAAAAGGCAGATACTTGATCACAATAGACACCTAAATGTGACTTAAATCATACAATGGTAGACAAGAAACTTTCTGTCTCTCACCCATCTGGTCACCCTATGCAGTATGCTACATCCCTCCATAATTATATTAACTAGAAGCTCGCCCCCGCTACGCAGGGGCTCGCGTCTAGCCCGCGGCCACGCCCACGTTGCGCCCGCGGCCACTTGGCAACTCATATAAGTGGCGTAGCGTCATGAGGGTCAGTGGGGCCGTGGCTCGGTCAGTGAAGACCCTGTAGTGCGGATGATATGTGGCATAGAGGGGCAGATTGTAAATCCCCAGAGGAAACATCCGTGGGCTACCATTGGTTCAGCGATGTGTGCGGTCGCCCTGCGGCCCCTCCTCCTCCACCAATGTGCAGTATTGAGAGCCCTGACGTCACAACAATTGGAGCGATGGGCACTGCACTGTGGTTGGTTAGGGTACACCTAGGGCCCAGGTAGAACCCAGTTAAAGCCTGCATGGGCAAACCCAGTTAGGACCCGCCTTGGTCCCACATAAACATGGCTAGTTGGGGCCCACCTAAGGGCCAGGTAGAAGCTACTTATAGCCTGCATGGGCATCGCAGTTGGGACTGAAGTGGATGCCGCTGACATTGCTGACATGGGGTCCATATGGTTTAGCCCACCTTGAAACCATATGGGAACTACGCTGGCATGCTGGCTGTAATGCAAACGCTGCATCATACCTGCAGTGTGTAGTTTGATGTTGTGTGTGTAGCAGATATACCTGCAGTGTGTAGATCAATGTCCATATGAAAGTCAATGCCCAGCAGTGTTTTTTTTCCCCAGCAGAGTTTCTAGTGTCTCTGTGTCTCTCTGGAAGAGGTTGCACATGAACTCTGCAGCCGCACTGAGGCGCTCCAACACAAACACTCTGACATTAAGCTGCTTCACACAACAAACATCAGCACCACGCTGCTGTTTGTCCAAAAGACACAATATCTCCTCTCCCACCGACGTCATGTGTTCATTTATCGAGAGCCGTACAGACTCCTTTTGACACATTTTACCTCGTTTATCCAGCTCTCACTGACTCTCCACATCGGGCTGTTATTTTGCTGCGATCAAGTCAACGATGTGAGAGATTAGCTATCACAGACGGACGGACAGGGGGTGAAACATAGTCTTGCGCCATGCCTTTCGGCCTGGCGGAGACAATAAAAAAACGAAAGTAAAGGAAATGGCCATTTCTGCAACAGAAGTAGTCAACAAACTATACTATGAAAACATGGGCCACATTGGCAAAGAATGTAAGAAAGAGGCAATCATGTAGAAAATAGCCGATCTACAAGCTTACAAAGCCTCTCAACGTGAGGCGTTTCGAGCTTGTAGATCGGCTATTTTCACAATATTTACTTGTGGAACGGAGTCAAACAGAATGGGGGGGTCCCAGATCAAGTACGTGTATTGGGGGGGGGGGGGGGGGGGGGGGCGGCGTGAAAGGGTTGATAAGCACTGCTCTAATCGGAGCGAAATTATCTGAAATTACTACATGACCATAATGCAGCCTAACATGCGTTGCACGGGGCGGTCCTGCCATTACGTTAGTTACTGTAGTTGCTGTGGAGCTACATAGTTCTCCAGAAGACACACACAAACATACACCATCTACAATGGACGAACTGAGCAGCAATATTGACATTCACCACACGAAAGTGCATTGTTGACAAAGTGATTGCACAGCCGCTGCAGGCATGACAACCACGTTAGCGTTAGCGACATGGCAGCTATCACCATAGATATATATAAAGGCTAGATGGCTCAAGGGGCGGCGCAAGCGTGGCTCAACCGCGGCCATCTTGCGACGGTCACTCATAACATTATGTCTATGGTGCATATACTTTGAAATAACCATAGCGTGCTCAATTTTCATCCGATTTTCAAACGGTTTGGTGTTTTGTAAACACCAAAGATGTAGTTATGATACTGCATACTTATAATTATAATCATGTTTTTTTTTTAAAATACAATAATATCATAACTACATCTTTGGTGTTTACAAAACACCAAACCGTTTGAAAATCGGATGAAAATTGAGCACGCTATGGTTATTTCAAAGTATATGCACCATAGACATAGGCCGTTTCTCAATACCCGAACTTGGGAAGCACGGGCTTGCGTCCTTGGAAGTTCAGACTTGCAAGTTCTCCTCGGGAGTATAAACTTGCGAGGACGCGAGGACGGGAGTACGGGAGTACGGTAGTTGGAACGCACCGTTCTCGGTGACGTCACCATCTCAGCTCGTCCACAGTGTGGATATGCTCAGAGCAGATCTCCAAGCTAACAACGCATTGCTGAGCGACGCGGCGTTAGCTTGTAGGCTAGATCTGTTTTTTTTTGCAGAACATAACGTACATTTTACAATATAATGATATTATATAAACATAAGACATATTAACGTATATCTATATATATAAATGTTAAAACATCGTTTTTGTTCATTTAATGTATTTAACCTATATACTCTCAGAAAAAAACGTATAGAAATATGCCATTTGGTATTTATTTATCACAATACTGACCGATTTGTGTAACAACTTAAATGACTTACAGACCCACCAGGGTATAACAGGATAGGTGGGCACAAGGGACATCTGTGCACCTCGATGTAAAATTGTCTATTTTGTCCCAAATGTTAAAAAATAAAATATTTGAAAAATGTTCTAAGGTAAAGTAGCCTATATATGATTACAACATGCTTAAACATTCGACAACCAAGGTCTAATATTTCTTTAATTTCAACAAAACCTATATCCAGTCATTTGGGAGCATAAATGAGAAGTTGAAGGATAACGTCTGATAGTTTAGCTCCAATCGGGGGTTAAGCGGGCGGGGGGTCGCGCAACAACGGCTGATAAGTCTATTGAGAATGAATGGAGAGAGAGGTGCTCGTCTGTGCGCAATGGAGAGAAGGACGGCCGATGTTTTCTTTTTGCTTGATATTGTTTGATGGTGAACAATCATGATCTGATACACATGAAAGAAGAGTAGACCCTTCACAGCTAATACAGAATTTGTAATTTTAAGAATTAGGCTCATTTGAAAACAAATGCGACTTGCTGTGGTTGGCTACAACAGAAGAGGGTGAGGCGCTGCTGATCTTATGTTGATTTTTTGTTTTTTTTCCCCTGGCCGATCTTGCCCCTGCACTTTGAGCAGACAGGGCACACAGGGGGCAGGCAGGGTGTTACAAGCGTCGGGTGCAGGCAGGTGAAGACACCGGCGAATTGGCCACTACTATCTGCATGGTTCTTCCCTTTTTCCGCACAAAAGTAAAGGTCAGCCCCCCTTCTCTCAGATGTTTTACATTTTATCGTCCAAGTCATTTTCAACGACGGGTTGAAACAAGCGTTTAAATCGCTTTTTTAGTCAGCCTGTGGCCAGTCAACCCCCGTCCCCTTGCGTGGTACTGCTCCAGTAAGATTGTATTGGGAAATCATGGCACAGGCTGACTAAATAAGCGATTTAAACGCTTGTTTTTCTTGGCCGCTAAAATGTAAAACATCTGGACTACCTTTACTGTTTGGATACGATGTGCGGGAAAAGGTAAGAATCATGCATAGTGGCCAATTTTCGCCCGTGTCGTCACTTGCCTGCACGCGACGCTGTGGAACCTCATTTCGGCGCAGCGTCCGCTGTAGAGGTTTCAAATGGTTAAACGTATTACTATTAGACTTAATTAAGTCTGATAATGATGTACCGTGCATGTTCACATCATGTAAACTGTACTTTACTTAAGACCATATTTGAAATATTTAATGTTTTAACATTTTGGACAAAATAGCCAGTTTTACATCGAGGTGCCCAGATGTCTATAGTGCCCACCTATCCTGTATCTCTTGGCATACATTGGAGGCGGCCATAGCTGAATGGTTAGTGATCCCGCCTAGGGAGCCAGCGGCCCTGGTTGCCCCAGGTTCGATTCCAAGCTAGGTCAGCATATGTGTCGATGAAATGAAATTTGTCCCTGAGCAAGACTCTTAACCCCTAATTGCTCACAGGTTCTCATTGGAAACAAGACCGCAAGGACTTTCATGAACGACCTGTTAAAAGGAATTATCCTTATACCGAATGCGGGTGAGAAGCCTGCGTTGGCAAGGGTCTGGGAGCACTGGACTAAATAATTACCCGTGTGGAATAAAGTTGATCAGAACGGGAGGCTGGCGAGCGAGGCGACGTGATGTTGTAATATGGCACTTCTCTGGCTTTTTGTAATTATTTGTTTCCCCCTAGGTATTGCTTGTGTATTGAGTGAGTGGTTTATTATAGAATATAAAACTAAACAGAACAAACATATATAACCGAATAAACACACACACACACACACACACACACACACACACACACACACACACACACACACACACACACACCATTTAGCCTAAGGCTATTAATACATTTGAAAATATAGTGCTGTCATTGTGGATTATATTAGTTAAAAGTAAATAGCCTAGGCTACACTATAATTAACAATAGCTGCACATCAAAAGAAGTTAAAACTTACATTCACACATACAAAAGTCAAAGTGGCCTAGTCAGACAAAATCGCACACAAATAAGAGTGGACCTCAAATTTTATTTCCAAAATATAAATAACCAGAGTGAAATTGATGGAATGACAAAATAAAAAATACATGAATGATGTACAGGCGTACGACATGAATCAAGCTTGATAAATATTAATAAACACCAGTGGTGGAAAGTAACTAAGTATATTTACTTAAGTACTGTATAAGTCCAATTTTGAGGTAGTTTTACTTTACTGGTATATTTCCAATTTTCAGTAGCTTACTCTTACTCCACTATGCCTCAGAGGAAAATGTTGTAACTTTACTCCACTACAGTTATTTGAAAACTTATTTGAAATACTAGTTACTTTGTAGATTTAGATTATTATTACAAAACATACATTAACCACTTGAGCCATATCTATATTTCGGCCATTAGAAAATAGCCGATCTACAAGCTCACTTGTAGGACTTGTAGGTCTGCTATTTTCAAAAGATTTCTATTCATTTTATACATTAGAAAACTTGTGAAATGGGACATTCTGCATAAGGATTACTTTCAACTTTTGGTATTTAAGTAGCCTACATTTTTATACCAATACTTTTGTACTTTTACTCAAGTACATTTTTAATTCCGGACTTTTGCTTGTAACAGAGTATTTCTACATTGCAGTATTGTTACTTTTACTCAAGTTAAAAATGTGAGTACTTTTTCCACAACACAACTGATAAACACATGCATATTTCTCTGGATGAAGTCCTCTTGCTTGGTGAAAAGTCTTGTTGACAGCTCAGCGCAGAATGAACTCCCTGGACGCATACCTTCAATTGAAGTAAAATAACGTTAATACTACTCGCATAAACACATATCAAACATTAGTCAGAGGCAGTTCTATCTCCCCAAAATTGGCTGAGACTATAGAAGTCCAATAAATATATCCACAACTAATTAGATCTCCTTTGAACCACTACAAAGACGACCCAGCTGAACCAGCGGACACTTTCAAAAGGACTGGCCGCAAATAAGGCTTCTTACGCGGGGTACAGTGGTCTGACGGGCCGGTCATCTGCGGCCGGGTTAACAGCGGCTAGCCGGCTACACAAACGTCCGAAAGTTCGGTGCACAAATCAGCCACAGATTTGAAGTTAATTAACAACATTCAAGCCTAAAATAAATCTTAAAATTACATTCTGTGGCAAAACAAAAAAAGAATTCGGACATTTCTTACCGCGGTCCGTCTCCGCCATATTGGTCCTGTTTTTCAAGCGCTCCGGTCCAGTGCGGTGTTGCATTCTGGGCAATCTGCTGTGAAAAGTCCTCTGCGAGTCTAGTCTGAAGCATGCTCGGTAAAGGGGGCGGATCAAGTTCCCATCCGGGTATTTGGTCTGTACTTAGGCAAATGCGAACTTAGAATTGGAACAGTACTTGGGCAGCGACTGATGACGTATCACAAGTTCGTGAGGACGGGAGTACAGACAAGTTCGGGTATTGAGAAACGGCCATTATGTTATGAATGACCGTCCCAAGATGGCCGCCATGTGGCGACGTCGTACTCCATTGGCCAGCAGCGCGGGTGAGTCATCTAGCCTTTATATATATCTATGGCTATCACAGCGCCCTGTCCGTCGTGCTGCAACTGCCTGTGATGGCTACAGCAGTAACAGGAAGCTGTCTGCGATGCCATTGTCTGGAGACTGCTCTTAGCGTGACACGACCAATGAGAGTGAGCGCTGTAGTTGTTGCTAAGATACGGTGGCGTCTCTGCCCCATAGCTTGTAGATCTCTCACACATGATTGGCGTAGGCTGCGTTGCCAGGTCTGACTTTGTGTCTAAGCAATGGTCGGCTTATTTTTGCGCGCCTTTGGGCTCGTTTGCATTGTGCGCACGGCAGCGCTTGTTTAGCGTACGTCAGCGCGACGTGGCAACGGACGTGGCAACGTGAAAGGTGATTGGCTGGTGAAAAGAAACACCCGGACGTGAATTTTTTGTTGGCGAAGTGATTTGCATAAGTATTGGAGCATAATGCGTTTGATATTAATTGTACATCCTGCAAGTACAGTGATGGGATGCGAAGCAGCTGGTGTCACAGGCAGAATATTGAGGAATTTTGGGGGAAAATGTGGAGTTAGTTGGGCCATGTGTCTGCTTGGCAATTGAGCACATACACTCGTGTACACTCCATGACTGTGGCCGTCAATTATGGTAGCAAGATTCAATATAACTTACACATCTGCAGTGGTGTAGGAGGCCCGAGTTCAACTACCAGGTAGTAAACTGGACCTGAGTTGGCTCTGTACGAGGGCCGTTTGTTTTCTGTCTACATCAAATCTCTTTGCCAAAAATAGCCGTTGTGACACGTTGTGAGCTTGTAGATCGGCTATTTTTGGGTAATGTTCCTCCCACATTATGGATGCTGGGTTTCAAGTGGTTAACTTCATTGCAGCGGAGGGGGATCGTGAGACGCACACAGCCATTCTCCGCCCCTGACACCGCTCCACTTCGCCGTTTACCCATCGGCAGTGAATTGAACACAGCCCTGCGTTGCTGCTGCTTTGGCGCCGGGTGTTTGAAGTGGAGAAGGAGCAGTACGTGTGACTTTGAGAGCCAGATGCTCAGAGCCCTGCAGCATCCAGTAACACCGCGCCCCCTTCCTGCATCCCCTCAGCTCATCAACTGTTCTTAATAAGACTGTCTTCTGTCCCTGGAGAGAATGCCACTGGAGGAGAAAGGAAGAAGGGAAGCTGAAAATTCATCAACTTACACCGTATAGGCCTACAGCAGTGATCCTCAACCTGTGGGCCGGGGCCCACTGGTGGGCCGTGAGGATATTGCAAGTGGGCCCCCAAATAATTGGCAAAACACTACGATGTTGATGATAATATAACATTAATATAAAACAAATAATAATGTAACAAAACGATTACATGTCTTTCTCCAAAATCGTGAAGGATTAGTTTTCATTGCGATACGGATGCATTCCAGCTTAAAGTATATGTTAGTTCCACTGATCCGAGCAGCAACACAATCTCTCGATCGATTGACCCACCCATCTGATTGGCCCACCCATCTGACCACGTAACAGGCAGCCAAATGGCTGCCTTGTTAAGTGTTCAGATGGATGGGCCGCGAATGCTTTCAATATTTTCAAGTGGGCCCTGATCCAGAAAAGATTGAGAACCACTGGCCTATAGCATATGAGGCAGTATATGATGTGAAATAAAATCTAATAAAAGACAGTGTTCTTTTTATCCAAATGTTGTCGTTATGCCAATTCATTCCTCCCCACACACATTTCTGTGTTGTCACTGCTGCCTCACCTGCCAGTGAGGAGCCTCCACTGGGAGGACGTAGAGACGTAGTGTTGTGGGGCGGGAGACGTCCTACTCCTCCCGCCCAACTCTAACCGCTGACAGGTGCCGCCCCCAGCCCGTAGGATTACATACAATGACCTCGGTCTCATGTGACGAGACAGAGACAATCAAAATGTGACTGAAGTCCGAGACTGGTTTGCCCTGTTGAGGTACTGCATGATTGGCGGCAGTGTCTGGAGGTAAGAGCGGTGGCTTAGGAATTAGAAGGTTCCCGGTTTGATTCCTGTCGTCTCCTGGGTCAGTGTCGAAGTGTCCTTGAGCAAGACACTGAACCCTTAATTGCTCCTGATGAGCAGGTTGGTGCCTTGCATGGTTTCCTCCGGCGTGTCTGTGAATATAATGCACATTGTAAAGCGCTTTCGATAAACGCGCTAAATGTAAACGCACCCTTTACCACTCATGTAAATGTCTTCCTCGTGTGGACTGCATTGTTGGCAGCAAGATAAGGAGCAGCAATTTTCTTCACTTCTCCCCCAGGAATACTGCTTTGAACAGGGTGATGTGGGGTTGTTCTCTGCAGAAAGTTGGCTCCCTTCACCAGTTGTGGACGGTAACAAAGTACATTTACTTGAGTAATGTACTTGAATACATTTTTTTAATCCATATCGTATCATATCATATTTTATCCGTATCTACATTACTTGAGCATTATATATTTTTTTACACTTTCACTACAATACATTTAGAGGAAGGCCGATGCACACCTCAAATGTTGATGACAGGTGCGTAGAACAAGGTGCCAATGTTCAAAAGGGGATCTCTGATAATCAAACCAAAGAAAGAGGTCCCTCGCACTGTCTGGAACTGGTTGTAGGCTACCCTGTATTGTCTGTTCTGATGAAGGTCTAACGACCGAAACGTCGACCTAAATAAAGAGCAACATTTTTGCAAGTTTTGTGCGGGACCTCTTTCTTTTGTTTGATTATCAGAGATCCCCTTTTGAACAACTACACTACATTTCAAACTATACTTTTGAAAGGAAAATTTTGAATTATGAAAATATTATGTCACTATTTCAAAAATAATGAAAATAGCAGATCTACAAGCTCACTAAGCGTTACATTGAGACGTGTTGGGATATTAGTATATTTGTACTTTTAAATACAGTATTTTTCAAAAGCATATATGTAGCCTACTTTTGAAAAGCAAGTACTTGACAGAGAAACTTTCACTTGTAGTTGAGTAATATTTGGCCAGGAGTACTCAAGTATAAGGTTGAGTACTTTGTTTGTCCACAACTGGCTTTCACACACTTCTTGCACACCTCACAGTGAAGTAGGCAAATAGCAGGGTGAAGTTGCATTTAGAAGTCAATTTGGAGGCTTGTCAGCCTGCCAGTCTAGGATACACACTCACTACATGCAATTTCAAAATAGATTATAACTGACTGCTGAACTTGTTATAGATGAAATACGTTTATTTGTCTTTGTGGGGTCAAGCAAATATTCTGCCACGTCTATGTCAGTCTGCATGTCAACATCATTTCTGATATCATAGATTACAACAGAGTTCTATAAATTCCCTGCTTTGACACAGCGTTGTTTCGTGTTCACAAATATTGATTAAGCTATCTGAGATGATAGCGTCAGTGGCTCCGTGTTTTTCACCTCAGAATGACTTTCAGAAGAACGCTGCACTTTACTTCTGAGCGGGGAGGATTGGATTCCCCCCTCGGCAATAAGAGCTTGCCGACAAGTAGCTTGAGTCTGCGGGGAGAGAGGGACTGGCGGGCCCAGGGTGGAATGAAGATAGATGGCTGACGGTTCATTTGCTGGTTAAGAGCAGAGTGGGGGGATACCACAGAGGTTTGAAGAATCTCATTTTCTTTTTTCAAAGCCATGCCACATAGCCCAGTTTCCAACACCACTAGTTATGAACACGATGCCCACGATCTCCCCCAGAACAACCGTTTGGTGTAGGGATGCAGGACTCCCTCTTTCCTTGGTGTTTAGCCTTGATTGCACTTAAACCCTAACATTCAACTTCACTAAAACTATGCCTCACCCTAACCTCACAAACACAATGCGTAACCTTAACGCTAACCCTAACCTCACAGAAATAATGCCTGAACCTAACCTCAAAACCCTGTCCGCCTGGGCGAAACACCTGGGAAAGACATCCTCCCGTAGGAATACACCCATATGGACATTATGGGCCGATACAGATATCATTGTTTAAAATGTCAATTACCGATATTTGTTTATTTAGTTTTTGCTGTTATTTAGTCCCCCTTTTGTGCCACGGAAACAAATACATCTTCATAAAAATAACCGTTACGAATCTGACCAACACACCAACATTTAGCCAGTGCAAAACAACAACAGATAAACATGGGCTACATGCCATCGGTGAACACCAACTTCTTTGCCGACAGGCACTCAATGGGGCGTGATATTCAATCTTGACATTCTGTTTTTTTCTTCCTTTTTTTCTGACGGACTTGACAGTTCCAAACAATCAGTGAGCGGCGATTACCCACTGTGCAGTGAATAATATAGTCGAATTAATTAATGAACTAACTAACGCAGCGCACGCAACGTGAGCTTGTAGATCTGCTATTTTTTGGTGAAGAGATTTGGCATAGACAGAAAAAAGCGGTCCAAGGACAGTGTTGTAACTCGGGTCCATTTAACTATGAATTAGAGGGTTTAAGTGGTTAATTAAATTATTAATTAATTACTAAACTAAAACAGCCCCTGCTTGGCCTTGCTGTGGAAACGTGACTGGTTGCGTTCCCCACTGCTGGCTGAGTCCAGCCTCAGGCCTGGTGGTCCTCTAGAGACGCCACTTCAAAGACAGACCCCCATACACCTCCCCCCCAATCTCCCCCTCCTGTGATAAACACGAGAACTTAAGGAATTAATTAGTCTGTGGATCAAAGATGACTTGGTAGATGTAGCTTTGCTGCTTCAGACGCTCGCAATGGTACAGTTGGATACTAGTCCAGTACGGTTTACGCAGTATGTATGTGTGCGTGCATGCGTGCGTGCGTGTGTGTGTGTGTGTGTATGTATGTATGTATGTATCCATCCCTTGGTGCTTAATATAGGATGACAGTTCATAAAGGCTAATTGAACTTTCTCTCGTTCATAAAGGGAAAATATGTGGAAATATCCAGTGGTGGAAGAAGTGCTCATTGGTACTAGGTACTAGTACCAATGCCACAATATGCCACAATATAGATCTAATTCTGTTACAAGAAAAAGGCCTGTATTCAAGATTTGACTTGACTAGTATTGGCATCAAAATATAGCCTACTTGCAGCAGCCTACCCAAGTAAAAGCAGATCTACAGTACAAGCTCACATTGCAAGATTCTGCAAACCTCCCCCTCACTTTTGCTTATTATAACTCACTTTAGATAAGAGTGTCTGCTTAAAAGTAATTGAAAAAACATGGCCCCCTCAAAGATGGAGGTTCAAAGGCCTTTTTCATTCAACTACAAGAGTAGCTAAGATTATGTACATCATTAAGTTATATTCCCTCAGCTCCGATCAAAGAAGTAGATCAACATCATAGACTGAAAAAATGAATGGACAAAGCGACCCCATTGGTTTCTACAGACCGTAAATGAAGCCAATTGTTCAGGAATTTATGACGCGTCATATCTAATGCAACCGGAAATGAATGCTATTGGTTGGGTAGCTTGTCAATCAAGAGCGGTGGCGGGGAATGAATGCTATTGGTTGTGTAGCTTGTCAATGAAATCATCCCGCCCCTCCTAGAGCATACCCTACTTTATTGTCAATTTTGAAATAAATGGGACCATAATTTACCAAAACACATATCATGATGATCGAAAGAAGACTTTAAACTAGCGATTGGAAACATATCATATTTTATGACAATGTTTATTAAGGTAAGAAAATCAAGTCTAAAGATCGTCAAAAACCCACCCACTTGATAAAAAAAATCACACCCTGTGTGAAGGAAGCGGTGCCTTTGATGAGCCCCGTATTGATGTTGTCATCAATATTTGTTTATAGCCCAGCCAATAAGAATACAGAGGACACCCGGACACCCGGACAGACACACGGACACACGGACAAAGTCAGATATAGAGCGGTTGGCACCGCTAAAAATACATTCTATCTGACACCAGCAGGGTTAAAACAGCTAAACTACAGGCCATTCATATGAACTGTCACTTCCTATATAGACTCAATTTCAAAGGCCAATGCTGGGCCCTTGATCAACATCCCATAATTCTGGAACATACTAAAGATTAATGTTTCAGGAAATGTAAAAAAAAATAACCTGTGTTCCAATGGATCCAATGTAGATAGATATTTGTAAAACCCACAAACACACTTAACCACTTCCACACAAAAAAATACAAACATAGCATATAAAAATGTGCCAATCTACAAGCTCACAACACGTTGCGTTGTGAGCTTGTAGATCGGCGACTTTTGCTACTTTTGTGTCACACCGTAGTATGATGATGAAGTCATTTACGTGGGGAAAAAAACATGAAAAGTTGAAATATGGAGATACAAGGTTTCTGCTCGACAGCAACGATTGTCTGTTCTATTCAGTCCGGCAGGGTATTATATCCAGGGAATCTTATGGCCACCCTGTGTAGCCAATATAATGACATTACCACGCGGATAACAAATCATAGCCTGTACAACACATGCTGATTAGGCCCCGGCTATACGCTGGCATTACTCCACGTGTCGATAAAGAGACTTGATTCATGGCGGCTAATATGAGAGGCAGGCTTTTCCAAAACACACTCTGGATGGATTGGCATTGGAAATCCATACGAGCACGTTTGTCCATAAATGAGGATTTCTTATCTTTCAATGTTGTCCCCCACAGACGGACTGACAGGAGTGGGGGGTTATTGACCGAACAAGCAACGTTTCACCACTTTATAGATCTGCTCTTAGGGAGGTGTTTCACAAAAGAGGATTACCCAATTTAGTCAGATGGGCTGTGAAAACAGGCTTTATGGATTTGAATAATTCCGTTGCGGTCAGGCAGAAACCTTGTATCTCCACATTTCAACTTTGTATGTTTTTTTTTGTT
This sequence comes from Gymnoscopelus microlampas, assembly GCF_963454915.1. Lineage (NCBI taxonomy): Eukaryota > Metazoa > Chordata > Actinopteri > Myctophiformes > Myctophidae > Gymnoscopelus > Gymnoscopelus microlampas. Next base: position 22,157,095 of record NC_139962.1, read on the forward strand.
TTTGTTTTGTTAATTAATGCCCTACTTCATTGTACAAGAGTGTCGCACAAAAGTAGTGAAAATATGTACAACCTCTGCTATATTTACTATATTCAAATGTTTTAAAATAATAATAAAAAAAGGAAAGATTTTTGACATACAAGGTTTCCACCAAACAGCTGGGATTTGCTGCTGTGAGCTTGGACAGCTTGTTTATGATGGGTTTTTGGGGAGATAGGTAGAGGTCATTTATCTTCATTATCTCTGTTTAGGGGACAGGAATACATCACGTCATCATTGTGAAACTTATGTCTACACTGATGTGAAAGCAACGGTACATAACTTTTTGTAAGATAAGTGCTGTGGGGGACAGTAACAAAGTACATTTACTTGAGTACTGTATTTAAGACAATTGTTGGTTGGAACTCTCCAAAAGGGAATGTATGTTGACCGCCCTTATATGATTCTCTCCTTGCTCCCTATAACCAAAGCTACGTTCAAAATGTAATTACTTTATGTGCCACGTAGTGCATCATAATACTTTTGCATTACTTTCACAAAAAAACTATTAAAAAAGGACTGGACATAAAAATATTATGCCTATTCTACCCTCTTCCATTTAATGGGAAAGAAGGTACATTAAATGGATTGGAACAGAATGATGCAATAATGTCATTGGTATTAAAATGCTGTTTTAGCAAGTTAAATGTCAACATCAGGATGAAACACGCACAGGATATATAATGTATTTTAAAACTCAATAGACTCAATTGCATTGTCATTAGTGTGTATGCATTCATAACCTAATTCAATAGGAAAACTATAAACATAAAATATGAAAGTTAATTGCTTGACATAGTGTTACGATCAGCTGTTGGGGACACAAACGCACAACACGGATACAGAGAGTTGGGTATAAAAAGATGGGATTCATTGCAGAGGTTGGCAGATGGAGATAGGGGGAATGACGTCCGGAGATTTCTGCAGGAAGGGAGGAGAGCTAATGGAGGGTGCCGGAGCGCGGCTGGACTGGAGAGGGGCGATGGGGGTGAGTGTGGCTGGCCAGAGTGAAGCAGTGGTGAGGACACAGGTTGGTACCGTAAGTGGGCAGACAGGGAGGCAGACAGGCAGGCAGGCAGGCAGGCAGGCACATGAGAATGTAGTGTGATCCTAGGGCAGAAAAACAGTGTATAGTAGGATACAAAAACACACAACAACAATGCCGGGAAATCATTAGGAGGTGACCCGAGAACGCCAGTCTACCACAGTAGCTGAAACGACGATCTGGAGACGAGTGAGTGTGTTTTAAAACCACATGGATTGGGCTCTATACTACACTCTATACAGCTGTTTGTGCAGTACACCGAAAATAGCTGATCTACAAGCTCACAACGCATTGTGAGCTGGTAGATCGGCTACATTCGCTGAATGTTTGTCCCAGAATAGGGACTCCAGATTTTAATATGAAAGTATTAAAACGTAAGAAGTGAGTAATATGATATAACTACTGTATAAAGTGTTATGTAATGTGTTATAATCTCCAACCCTGCCTACACATCACTCATCCTCTTCTATGACCTGGCTGGGACTGACTGGGACGGGACTGCACTCTTGCAGTGCATTGCACAATGCAGAGTGATGCATTGCTCATCAACAGTATAGCGCATGTTGACTGAACTCAGTCAAAAGGGATGATTAGCTAACAGCCTACCTCCCACTGCGGTGCTCCTGTACGGAAGTCTCCCCCGCTGACGGGGGGAAGCGTCTCTCACAGCCATCCGAGAGAGAGGGGTTGCTGGGCTGTGAGGCGGCGGTGGCCATAGGCAGTGTTTCAAAGCACACACACAGAGCATAAACATCAGAGAACCCAGCTGTTTGTTCTCCTTTATTCATACTCTGGTTCTCTCTCGCATGTATCTGCTCTCTGCCCCCCCCCCCCCCCTCTCTCTCTCTCTCTCTCTCTCTCTCTCTCTCTTCCTCTCCGACGCACACGCACACGCACACACACACACACACACACACACACACACACACACACACACACACACACACACCTCCCATTGAGATCAGAGTGTTCAGCGAAGCCACCCGCACCTTGGTAGGGAGATCGGCAGAGGGGATGTACTCACATCAATCTATCTGCTGATCAAAGCACCTGTAAGCAGCCACACAAGGTACAGCAGGGGCCACAAGGTACAGCAGGGGCCACAAATGAGCAAACAGAACATTTTGTAATATACACAAAATGTTCCACACCCTCTCATGCATCTCTCTCACACACACACACGCACGCACGCACGCACGCACGCACGCACGCACGCACGCACGCACGCACACACACACACACACACACACACACACACACACACACACACACACACACACACATACACTGAAACATACACTCATACAATATGTGCATACAGTACACACACACACACACACACACACACACACACACACACACACACACACACACACACACACACACACACACACACGCACACACACACACACACACACACACACACACACATACACACGTACACTGAAACATACACATATACAGTATGTTATGTGCATACAGTACACACACACACACACACACACACACACACACACACACACACACACACACACACACACACACACACACACACACACACACACACACACACACTCGTACACTGAAACATACACATATACAGTATGTTATGTGCATACAGTACACACATGCATGAATGCACGCGCACGTGTGCTTGCACACACACACACACACACACACACACACACACACACACACGCAAAATACATATTGAGGTTAATTCCAGCTGCGCCTGTTTCTCTGCGTGACTGTTAAATGTTGACATGCAGCACTGATCTCCAAGCTGCTCAATTAAAGTTTAGAGAAGAACGCAAACTGTGCAAGAAGAGAGGAAGACGAGGAGGAAGAGGAGGGAAAAGATCAAAGAGAATGTGTAGAGGATGCTTCTGGCAGGAGAGAGAGAGAGCAGTATGAGGGGAGAGAGAGACGGCGTATGAGAGCGAGGGGGAGAGGAAGTGTGAGTGGGCGTAGGTGTGAGTATACGGTGTTGGAGAGAGAGGGACTGATAGTGTGCTCGAGAAAGAGTGTGTGCGTGTGCGTGTGCGTGTGTGTGAGTGAGAGAAAGAGACAGAGAGAGAGCTAGAGAGAGAACAAGAGAACAAGTAGAAAAAGAGAGAGATCAGTCTGTCACATTGGCCATGAGAGAGAGAGGAGACTTAAAACAGAAGAGAGAGAGCGTAGGTGTGTGGCCAATGATACCATCATATGATGAGGTATTAATTAGGATTGAGAGAGAGAGAGAGAGAGAGAGAGAGAGAGAGAGAGAGAGAGAGAGCAAGTACTATATGTGTGAAAGAGTGTGATTACCAGTAGAAGAGGAGTTAGAGATATGTGAGCAGTGGTGGGAACTGGAAAGTACATCTGCTCAAGCACTGTACTTACATGTAAATAAAAGAAAATGGCGGGGGGGGGGGGGGGGGGGGAGAGAAAGAGAGAGAGGGAGAGAGAGAGAGAGAGAGAGAGAGAGAGAGAGAGAGAGAGAAGCAGTCTCAGAGAATAATTATTCTCATATCCAGATTGGTGTAATTAACTGTCAGTCCATGGGTTGTTGTTTCACTTCCCAATTCCAGTACAAAACTGTTATGTCAGGCTGGAGATGGACTGACGCTATCAGCACTCTATCAGCGGCATGTCTACCATCTCTTCTACAGTAGAATAGATCTACACTGTCCCTAAGCTTATGTTTATAGCATCAGCATAGTGTTCAGACAACGTCCGTTCAGTTTTGAATGATACACTCAATATCAGTGGTTAACCCCATATGTGGTTACCATTACAACAGAAGAGAGAGAGAGAGAGAGAGAGAGAGAGAGAGAGAGAGAGAGAGAGAGAGAGAGAGAGAGAGAGAGAGAGAGAGAGAGAGAGAGAGAGAGAGAGAGAGAGAGAGAGAGAGAGAGAGAGAGAGAGAGAGAGAGAGAGAGAGAGAGAGAGAGATATTGTTAAGGTTATTAACAATATATCAAATGAAAAGCATTTTCTTCATGAGAGAGAGAGAGAGAGAGAGAGAGAGAGAGAGAGAGAGAGAGAGAGAGAGAGAGAGAGAGAGAGAGAGAGAGAGAGGGGTGTTGCAGAGAGGGAAGTAAAAGAGAAAGGGAGAGCGTAGGTGTGTGGCACTTGAAGATCGGTTATTTGTAGCCATCCTATGATGAGCAGGTTTGAGAGAGACCATTATGCTACGGGTCCATTTGGTCCCATACACGCTCAGAGTTGCAGGCCTTTAAGGGTCCATTTGGACCCCCTCAATGAACCATGAGGGTCCCCACTTTGAGAACCACCACTGCTCTATTCTATCTTATACTTTGCCTTAGTAAGATGGTATCACATGAAAATAGCCACTCCGCAACCTCACTACCTACATGATGTAAACTTGTAGATCTGACATTTCCAGATAATTAAGTTATTATGTGCAGGATTTTGAATGACATGACATTTCAAGAACAACAGGGGATTAAAAAAAAGAAAATACTGGGCTACTTTCGTTTTAGCACACTGAAAAAAACAAAACAGCAACATAAAAAGGTGCTTTTTGGAAATCCCAGAGACATTTATGGCACTGGAAACAGCGAGGTGAGCCAACATGCTGTGCCCATCGGAAATGAAAATAAATTGTTTTTATGGCCATGTTTGGCAGCTCCTTGCGACACACTCAGAATAAAGTAAAGCAAGTCCGGACAAGTGGAAAGATAAACATGCCAGAGGAAGCACAAAAAGGCCTTCAAATAAGTTTTAAGATGCGATCTGTGTGAGTGAGCGGCCGATCGGAACACAATATATCAAATGAAAAGCATTTTCTTCACGACATTCCTCATGCAGAGAGTGCAATACGGGGACAGTTCTGGGAAGAATGCCATCCAGGAATGAGGAACAAATCTGGGGACTGTCACTTGGGGTGTGGGTGGCCGCCTGGCAGGGGGGAGATATGTGGCTTACCTGCTGTAAATCCCAGACTCTCTCTTTCGCAGGGGTTTCGCCCATGGGTGGGCGTGGTTTTCAGGTAGCGTGGTTTTGAGGTTCCCAAACAGTGGGTCGGGACTCATTTGTGGGTCACGACTCGCAAGTAAATATCCCTTTAAACTTAAAAATATGTATATATTTCAAAAGATTTTTCATTATTTTCGCTCAATTATTCATAAAAAAAAGTCTAAATTTTATTTTAAAAAACTGTAGTGAAAATTGCAGATCTACAACACGTCGCATCTCGACGCAGTGTGAGCTTGTAGATCGTCTATTTTCACTAGTCTGAGTCCCGGTAGGACATACATTGTCTCTTTTGGGTCATGACTAAAACAGTTTGGGACCCACTGGGGTTAAGGCATATCTTCTGTGAGGTTAGGGTTAGGTGTATGCATATATCCACGCCCACCTGGGCGAAACACCAAAGAAAGAGAGAGTCCCCTGTAAGTCCACGCTGTCTTCCTTCCATTTCTGCCATTCATTATACAAGTCTGCCACCTAGTGGAGGATATCAGACTATCATCTAAATCAGTGTTTTTCAAACGTTTTGTGCCCTAAGAGCACACCCAAAGTTAAAGGTAGGGTAAATCATATTTCTAGTTGGTGTAAAAATAAGTGTTAAATGGCTTCATATTCTGATTGATACTCATTGGTAGCCCCTTAACAGACGACACACTGATAAGAACCAGTATGCGTGCAACCAGTAAGCGCAATGAAACCCATTCTGTCAGGTCTTGCTAGGACGCGCCTCACTAGCCAACACACAAGAGGGGTTGGGGTGTGCTGTAACCAGTGCAACCCGAAACAACAGGTTGGGAATTGATTGCGTGAAACAATCACCTGTGCGCCCATGTCTCAATGTTAGTAAACAAATAATTGGTCATCCCTCCAGCTCTTGATTAGACAGAAAATGCATTTTCAGGTCGGGATACCAATTGTATCCAATCAGGAGAGAGAACACACACAGGATACAGATTAAGTGAAATTGGAAGTGAACACACAAAGAAATGAGCAGACAAAATTGGAGCGGGAACACTATAAAATTGAAGCTGATAAATGGGTAGGCTACTTTCTCCTCATTGGCCGCCTATCTCTGTCTATTAAAGACGCAGAGACCCCTGCTACTGAACAATTACTCACAATATAGTTTTTTTTTTTTACCTTTTAACACAAAAACGTTGTGTTTTAATATCACTTACCCTAACTTTAAGGTTATTAACAAATAGCCTACTAACACAATATAGGAATCGCTGTTATAGTTCATTGGGACTGCACATTGACCACATTTAAACCTCATTCATATCCATGCTCACATGAAGAAATGGTGGGAGGAGGGCTGCTTATAGTGGACAGAAAATGGGACAGAGGATTTGTGGAATCATGCATGATTGTCTGATGTTAAGCCACAACGTCAATTACATTTTTCTGGCAATGCCACATACCACTATACTCCTATACATTTGTCCCCTCAAAAATATTCTTGGGTCTGTGACAACAACCCTTTTTATCTCTGTATTTATTTATCTGGGGAAACTTGGCAGAGAACAGCTGTTATGTTTTAAATATTGCTTCACATTAACCACTTTCAACCTGGCATCCCTATTTTGACCATGTGCAAGATTTTCTAAAGCATTCAACATCTTTTACAAAAATCACAAACATTGCAGACAGTAACTTAGATGTTATTTTCACCGTGTGGTGTGACACCACCAGCGTGGTATGACGAATGACGAAGTATAAAACAGGAATTAAGTGGTTTGTGGTTAACAGTCCCTGTGTAGCCTAGATTACCATCTAACAGCTGCCCATTCAGTGTGCACATCAGATGAAGTCTTTAAAGTTGGGGTAGGTTCCTTGCTCAAGGGCACCTTGATCAGTGGTGGAAGAAGTACTCAGATCTTTTTACTTGCACTTCCGGGGTAATTTTAACACCTACTCAGGATTTTGTGAGCACCCCTGACAGTTTTTAAGTTGCTTGATTCAATATTTAGATATTTGATATTCATTTGATCAGACACGCCCCCTTCCTACCTGTATATAAACCCATTGTAACTTCAAACTCCATTTTAATCATGCTAGATGAATTGGAAACACTCGTCCCTGGTTCTGGTGACTGATATGATCCTTCTAATGTGTGAGGGGCCGTGCTTTTTCTATAACTGTTTTCATATTTTAAAAGAAATCATTTATTCTTTTAATGAAAAAAAAATGCTAACAAATAAAAGAATAATCATCAATGTTTGTTGTTGTTCTTTTAGCTGTGAAATAAATGTAATAGTATATAATTTACACAAAATGCGCAATAACTGCTTGGACAATGGACTTCTTTCCTCCCTTCATTCGCTCCCTGGTGCCTCAGTGGGCTTTTGAGTTTGTTTTGATGTTATATTTTGAGGACAAACAGCCACTACATAGTCCATTCTTCAAGAAAAGTCTGAATGTCTGAAAAGTCTCAGATTTGTATCTAATCCCAACAGAATGTGATTGAGTGCACACTCCATTAATAGCGTGTGTTCATTAGTGGTACATTATAAGGTTGTTTCCAAAAAAGGTCACTGAATGATTGCGGTATTCTAATCCGAATACTAATTTGGCAGTTGATTGAGAAAGTTTAATAATGTGATAATGATATTCAGATGAATTCTAATCAGCACTGCCTATCCGTGAAGATGATGATGAGTGTGTGTGTGTGTGTGTGTGTGTGTGTGTGTGTGTGTGTGTGTGTGTGTGTGTGTGTGTGTGTGTGTGTGTGTGTGTGTGTGTGTGTGTGTGTGTGTGTGTGTGTGTGCATAGCCTATATGTTGAACTCTGCATTCTCAGCTATCGTAATATTATGCATATTAATGTGAAATCTAGCAGTGTGTTAATGAAGCTTTGATTAGGGCATGCTGTAGTCAGTAATTAAGCCGAGGAAGCATGTGATTATCTCACAGCCCGTTTGGGTACTTCCCCCTCTTTTAGGAAAGTTTGTGTGCTGAGAGGACTGTAAAATGAACCATGGATACATTAATGATGGATAGACTCATCCTTGTAAACAACTTTTCTTTTGGAGGGGGGGGGGGGGGGGGGGGGGGTTAGACACATCATCTTGTGATGGAACGATGCAGATTTTGATCCCAGCAGTTTAGGTGTGTTGATGAACACTTTGTTTTTGTCAAATTGCCTTGAGAAAGACACTTAAGCAAGGGATAATTGATGGAAAGCTGGTCATTGTTGAGAAATAAACCCCTTCAGGATGATTAGACACCTCCGCGAATGGCCACTTGATAAAGAAATGAATAAATTACCCAAAAGTAACAAAACAAAGGATTTCATTGCTTACGGTAATGAAAGTAGTCCATTAATTCATGCTGCTGATTGATTGATTGATTGATTGATGTACTTTATTTAGTCATGAGAACAACAGTACATGGAAGTACAAATTCACAATACAAGGTCTACTAAAAAAGCACTGAGCTTGTTTAAAATGAGATCCCCATGCACACAAATCATGATGACATATAAGAGACAGACAGATATACACACACTACTATACAGAACGTCATACAATCAGCTTACAGGTTACTGGTATGAAAAGTGAAAAATATGTACAAGAGAAGGAAAAAAACGGGGAGGGGGGGGTAGGTTAAGACTTAGACAGGGGCCATTTTCGAATTGCAGCCTCCTGAAGGTGCATCTTTAGGGCAGTTTTGAAAGTGAGTAGGGGTTTACACTCCTTTACTCCTTTTGGTAGGGCATTCCACATTTTTGTTGAATAGCATGAGAACAAGTTAATTCCCTTGATGAGCCAAATCTGTGTTGAACATGATTCGTGGAGCTGCCTCTGGTGTTATGATCGTGGACTTCATTAACGTTTTGGAAGTATTTTGACAAATACAGGGGGATCCCAATACAGGGGGAGCTAAAGTGCTGATCAAATAGAATACATTTTCGGTTACTGCATTGTCTATTTCTCGCTTCAAAAATATTCTTGAGAGCAATGTTTAGCTGTAAATGACATTGTGCGTTTGTTTACATGGCTGCCATGTTGGATGCGGCACAAAATCAAGCAGTGCAGCAGGTGCTCTGAGCCTTTGATTAGACAGCGGTCTGTTATTGAGCTCAGTGGTCATTATTCAGAAATAACACACAGCTGAATTCTGTGATTGACCAATCAGAATCAGGCATTCAACCAAGCCATGTAATAAACCTTTCTAATACTTTGCCGTACAATGGTGTGACAACAAACATTAGCAAGTGAAATCATCATAAGGCTTAGCTGCAGGCGGTACCCAACAATTTGTGGATCAGGGCCCAACAAAAGGTGGGCCCTGGTCTTCTCTTTCCAAATGGAGCGTCTGTCGTTCAGGAGATAGAGTTCCCATTTGGGAAGAGGAGAGTTTTCATTTTGGCTTTGTGTTGAAGTGTCCTCGAGCAAGACACTATAGGTTTGGTACCTATACCTTGCATGGTTTTTCCATTGTTGGTGTGTGAATGTGTGTGCGAATGAGTGAATGTGAAGTAATGCACACTGTAAGCATTTTCAATGAGTGACTTCTACATTTTCCTGACCATTGTACTCTACTCAGGCCTTGTAAATATAAATATAATACATCACAGAATGGACTATTGGAGAAAGGAATGGCGATGGTACAACTTACGCTTCCGTACAAACACCACGACCGCAGGATCAAGTCAAGGATCGGAAAAAGGACATGGCAGAGACAGACTGTATGGTGATAGTGACTGCCCTCGAATCCCATTAGCAGCCCTATCAGTACATTAGATGAAAGGATGGTGCGTGGTATCCAAAGCATAAGTATACCACAGATATGAAGGCAAAGCTCACAAAGTGGGGATATAAACTACTAGAGTTTCGGGGGGCTACGCCCCCCTCAACCCCAGCCGCGCACGGGGCCCAGCGTGGCCGTGTGAATATTGGGGGACCCAAATCGCCGGAGTGAAACTGTGGAAAAGTTTGTTTGAAAAAGGAAAAAAATTGAAGAAATAATATTTGTTATGTTTGAGGGGGTCCACAGGGGGTCCGCGGACCCCCTGATGGTCCACTGAGCCCCTGTGGAGTGTTGGGACGCGCGGGGACACCCCTGGAACATTGCGGACCATTTCGGTGTTTTTTTTTTTTTCATGAAGGTGGTTGCTTGTTTCTGGCGCAGGCTGTGCAAACCTGGCAACCCTGCCGCACGTTTAAGTGGCGTAGCGTCATGAGGGTCAGTGGGGCCGTGGCTCGGTCAGTGAAGACCCTGTAGTGCGGATGATATGTGGCATAGAGGGGCAGATTGTAAATCCACAGAGGAAACATCCGTGGGCTACCATTGGTTCAGCGATGTGTGCGGTCGCCCTGCGGCCCCTCCTCCTCCACCAATGTGCAGTATTGAGAGCCCTGACGTCACAACAATTGGAGCGATGGGCACTGCACTGTGGTTGGTTAGGGTACACCTAGGGCCCAGGTAGAACCCAGTTAAAGCCTGCATGGGCAAACCCAGTTAGGACCCGCCTTGGTCCCACATAAACATGGCAAGTTGGGGCCCACCTAAGGGCCAGGTAGAAGCTACTTATAGCCTGCATGGGCATCGCAGTTGGGACTGAAGTGGATGCCGCTGACATTGCTGACATGGGGTCCATATGGTTTAGCCCACCTTGAAACCATGTGGGAACTACGCTGGCATGCTGGCTGTAATGCAAACGCTGCATCATACCTGCAGTGTGTAGTTTGATGTTGTGTGTGTAGCAGATATACCTGCAGTGTGTAGATCAATGTCCATAGGAAAGTCAATGCCCAGCAGTGTTTTTTTTCCCCAGCAGAGTTTCTAGTGTCTCTGTGTCTCTCTGGAAGAGGTTGCACATGAACTCTGCAGCCGCACTGAGGCGCTCCAACACAAACACTCTGACATTAAGCTGCTTCACACAACAAACATCAGCACCACGCTGCTGTTTGTCCAAAAGACACAATATCTCCTCTCCCACCGACGTCATGTGTTCATGTATCGACAGCCGTACAGACTCCTTTTGACACATTTTACGTCGTTTATCCAGCTCTCACTGACTCTCCACATCGGGCTGTTATTTTGCTGCGATCAAGTCAACGATGTGAGAGATTAGCTATCACAGACGGACCGACAGGGGGTGAAACATAGTGTTGCGCCATGCCTTTCGGCCTGGCGGAGACAATAAAAAAACGAAAGTAAAGGAAATGGCCATTTCTGCAACGGAAGTAGTCAATAAACTATGCTATGAAAACATGGGCCACATTGGCAAAGAATGTAAGAAAGAGGCAAGCATGTAGAAAATAGCCGATCTCCAAGCTTACAAAGCCTCTCAACGTGAGGCGTTTCGAGCTTGTAGATCGGCTATTTTCACAATATTTACTTGTGGAACGGAGTCAAACAGAATGGGGGGGTCCCAGATCAAGTACGTGTATTTGGGGGGGGGGGCGGGGGGGGCGGCGTGAAAGGGTTGATAAACACTGCTGTAATCGGAGCGAAATTATCTGAAATTACTACATGACCATAATGCAGCCTATCATGCGTTGCACGGGGCGGTCCTGCCATTACGTTAGTTACTGTAGTTGCTGTGGAGCTACATAGTTCTCCAGAAGACACACACAAACATACACCATCTACAATGGACGAACTGAGCAGCAATATAGACATTCACCACACGAACGTGCATTGTTGACAAAGTGATTGCACAGCCGCTGCAGGCATGACAACCAGGTTAGCGTTAGCGACATGGCAGCTATCACAGCGCCCTGTCCGTCGTGCTGCAACTGCCTGTGATGGCTACAGCAGTAACAGCAAGCTGTCTGCGATGCCATTGTCTGGAGACTGCTCTTGGCGTGACACGACCAATGAGAGTGAGCGCTGTAGTTGTTGCTAAGATACGGTGGCGTCTCTGCCCCATAGCTTGTAGATCTCTCACACATGATTGGCGTAGGCTGCGTTGCCAGGTCTGACTTTGTGTGTAAGCAATGGTCGGCTTATTTTTGCGCGCCTTTGGGCTCGTTTGCATTGTGCGCACGGCAGCGCTTGTTTAGCGTACGTCAGCGCGACGTGGCAACGGACGTGGCAACGTGAAAGGTGATTGGCTGGTGAAAAGAAACACCCGACGTTACACCAGAAATGTTGCCTGGAGAAAATGGTGACCAAAAAAAAAGTTTGGAAAAAAAGGAAAAAACCCCCGCAGCGGCTGCGTGCTGTTGTGGTGATGAGGTCGTGCGCACGGTAAACGGTACGAAGCTGCCTCCCCTTCCGTTTTGTCCGACATTTGGTGAGTAGAATTAATTATGTTGCGCGGTGGAAAGGGTGTAGTTAGCAGTGAGATGTCCCCTACGCGAGGCGTAAATTCAGCGCGGCCGCCGTGGCGAGTCAGTTGCCGACATGTGGTCTGGCGGTGCGTTGTTTAGTCGATAACAGAGCTGTGGGGTGTGGACACCGAGGGTGCGGAAGTTGGTCGGCATTTATATAGTTAGATGTGTGCTTTATTTTTATACAACATGTAAATTAAATCTCCTCGAGTTGGAGACAGACTTAATTTCCTTTGAGTGGGAACGCATACTCCATTGTTTCTTGTTTTTATGCAGTGCACAAAGGTAAAACATAATAATTCATGGCTAGATACAGTATAATCTGGAAAGGCTTCACAGTGCATAATTATCCCACTGTGTAATGGAAAACAATAGTACTTTATGAGGCAATTGGTTTTGACACAAAATGGGTACTTAAGCTCTCCAAATGGCTAAAATGGAGAGTTGGCCTATACTACTCTCACTAAAATGGCTGTGTAGAATAATGATGCTTCATGTCTATAGCATCGCATATGGAGGAGTTACAGTTCAGAAGTGGTAGAACAGATTTAGTACCATCAATAGCTGCTGGCCCATTTCCTAGTCATGTTATGGATCCCCTAATTTGGGGTTTTGTTTATGCCAGCGATTCTCAACCTGTAAGCCAGGGCCTACTGGTGGGCCATCAGGATATTGTAAGTGGGGCCCAAATAATTAGCAAAACACAAAATATTTTATTGATATATAGTTCACCCAAAAAATTACTTAATTTCTATCAATTGCACACTCCATGAAGCCTTGAATTCTTGGATGTTTTTTTGTCTTTTCCGCATTCGTAAAATAATTTGATTACCGGCGGAAAGATGACAATGTATTTGGTAGGAGACCCAAAGTAGACTCTTTGTGTCTCCTACTGGAAATACACCCGGTCATCAAATTATTGGCTTAGGAATGCGACAAAAAAATAATAATAATCATGAATTCAAGGCTTCATGGGGTGTGTAATTGATAGAAAATAGCGTAAGTATTTTTTTGGGTGAACTACTCCTTTAATATCAAAACATGTCATGGTATATTTTCTTGTTTGGAGAAGGGATCCCTACTACATATTGTGTAAAATTGTGCTGCAGATTAAACTCTTAATATATTTCATATAGGGCTTCATAGACTTGTTTGACAGTGTTTGATCAGTGTTTTCTAAATTAAATGTTTTTTCTTTGTTTGCGCACTTTCCTTTTTGTTAATGGGTTGGATTCATGATAGTGATTATTTTCAGACATTTAACCACTTAAAACCTCAATATATAGTAAACTTGACCTTTGGCTCTGTACTTGGTCTCCTCTTTTTCCCTCTATACCAAACCTCTTTGCTACAAGCTCACAACATGTCGCAGCGGGTGCTATGGGTTCAAGTTAATGTAAAAACAAAACAAAAAAAGTTATTATATAATACATAAGGGTATCACTTGTAAACTATTCGTAGAATGTATTCTAGTGCTCAATATCATGGAAGTTATGGGTTGCTTTTCAACAGTCAATCTTTACCCTTTGAAAACATATTATCTGGCGCCATCGTCTGGCGACACTGAAATTAACAAGTGTCGCCCGACACATTCATGTGAAGGGGGAGTAGAATTCTGTTTCGAAGTTGGAAACATCAGTGAGATCTAGTGACAACCAATGCATTATGTCTGTCATTTCTTATGATTTAGCTGTGCATCTCATTTCATATTTAATGTCTGTTTTAATAAAAAAAAAAGTTAGATAAAAACAGACAAAACACAAACATATATTGTGAAGTTATACATACAGTACATCATACATACATACAAGCAGCAAGTGCACACACTAATATACAGTATATTCTATATAAATTATATATCACTTCGCTCTCTAAAAATGAAATAGTTCCATTCACCCGCACAAATTTATGACAGCAGATATACAACATCAAGCAAGATAAGTAAACTGGCCAGCAATCCATCTAAAGCGCTTTCATAAACATTCTCCTCAATGCTACTCTCAGAACATAATTTAGATCCAGGTCTTTTTGTGTGTGTGTGTGTGTGTGTGTGTGTGTGTGTGTGTGTGTGTGTGTGTGTGTGTGTGTGTGTGTGTGTGTGTGTGTGTGTGTGTGTGTGTGTGTGTGTGTGTGTGTTTCATATCATTCTATCAAAAACTGTCTTTAAAAAATATTATACTAAGTTGGGGCCTTGTCTCATTCTCGCTCCAAACCCACTCCAACACAAAGGTTTAACTGCATGCAATCAGGCCATCATGGTTAGTTCTTGTCCCATTATGTCCACGGTGTACCAGGTACCATGCCATGGTGTTGCAGGATGTCGGGTCACTCTAGTTTCTCTGGTGGCACCACCTCCATCAGCAACTGCAGATGCATGGTGATTGGTCCTACAGAGGCGGAACGTCACAACATAGGTCATAGGCCACAGAAGTATACTGGCAAGACTGGTGACATTTCATGTCAGTCATATTGGTCACTTAAACGTTGTTGTTAATTTTCATGTTTTGTAAATTAATGCCCCACAAAAGTGTCCTGCAAAAGTGGCGAAGGTTGCTGATTTACAAGCTGACAATGTCAAGTGTATACATTGTATCTGTGAAAACGTTTGTTGTATCCATTGATCATTCTATCAGAGGAGTACATAATACCGTAAACAGTATACACCAACTCAACTATAGAGTCACCTCACCACTGTGTCATTTGCATAATAGTTTGT
The DNA here is from genome assembly GCF_963454915.1 of Gymnoscopelus microlampas. NCBI lineage: Eukaryota > Metazoa > Chordata > Actinopteri > Myctophiformes > Myctophidae > Gymnoscopelus > Gymnoscopelus microlampas. The sequence goes on from NC_139962.1 coordinate 22,172,152, forward strand.
TTCAATTACATTTCAGTAGGAGATCACTGGGGTTTATACATCGTTTGTAGATAGCTATTTTTGCTATTTTTTAATAAAATAAAATGGATGAATCTGATTTGTCGTGCTGTGGTACACCCCACCCAAACATGCTCCAAGCATTTTAAAACAACCATTACTGTAAGTATAATTTGATCATGCAATTTGGGCAGGTCATGGAGAGAATTAACGACAGAATACTTACTCATGAGCTTGTGTGCCCAACTGAACTTGTGATGGACGAACAGGTAGTAGAAGAGGAGGCCACTGAAGATGAAGACGGTGCAGTAGAGGTACTCCCACTCTGGTTTATCTATGATGGGAGCCAAGACCAGGTAGCAGGAGATTACCACCACTAGGCCTGCTACCACTATGGGCACCTGGTGACACACACACACACACACACACACACACACACACACACACACACACACACACACACACACACACACACACACACACACACACACACACACACACACACACACACACACACACACACACACACACACACACACACACACACACAGGTTATAGCTGGGCCATTTGACTTCAAATCAATATCAAGATTATTTCTAACTTCTGCCTCGATTGATGATTAATGAACGATTATAAAAAATATATATAAATCGATATATCGATAAATATATATTTTGGATGAATTGTCCAGCCCTACATCAGGGTACTGGACTGATGGTACAACAGCCATCAGGTAGAATGGGGATGGGGAACAATGTTTCTGAAGTCCATTTGAACAAAACGGAGACAGTCTTGGCAGGCCCCGGACTGACTAAAACAATGGGACAAAAGGATACATATTTGAGAAATAAGAGCGCACAAGAGCACAAGGTACAATGGAAAACTGCTGCCAGATGGTATTGGCACATTTGTTCCTACCCTTGTCCTCTCTCTGTCTGTCCTCTGCCCTAAGGAACTGACCTTGACTGGTCTGTGGAGCTCCTTCCTGGTGAAGCGCATGACGATGAGAGCCAGGGCCGTCAGCCCATAGAACACCCACTGTGCAAAGCTGAAGTAGTTTATGAGAGTGTTGATGTCTGTGGGGATGATGTAGCAGATAGCCAGGAGTCCCTGAAAACAAGCACAAGAATAGATTATAATCAGATAAATGCTATGTCGAGGATGCCTTGAGTAAGTGTGTGTGTGTGTGTGTGTGTGTGTGTGTGTGTGTGTGTGTGTGTGTGTGTGTGTGTGTGTGTGTGTGTGTGTGTGTGTGTGTGCGTGCGTGCGTGCGTGCGTGCGTGCGTGCGGGTGAGTGTGCGTGTGAAAAAAATACTTTTAGATAATGCAGCACCATCTAAATGAATAGTGTGAAAATAATTAATATTTTAATATTTTTTCTGTGATTGGGAATGAATAATTAGATGGTAACATGGCAACAAAAATGGATTTGTTTAGGGGTGCATCAGTCGTTGAGTGGTTAATCACTTGAGTGGTTAATTGATTCGTTGATACATAAAAATGTAAAAAGAATATGAAAAAGCATGTTTCTCAATTATTCGATTCATCTGAAAAGAAAAAGAAAATTGAATAATCGCTAAGAAACAAATCGATAGTTGCAGTCGTTCGACAACATTGAAAGTACGTGGATGATGAGTTAGTTTTGAATGCAGGACTCATATTGAAGGAGTGTAAAATGTGTAGATGATGTGTTTGTTTTGTTGTGAATCAGGACTTACATTGAAGAGCAGGGCAGGTGCAGGGGTGTAGTGCTTCACACTGATGTAGGACAGTATCTTGATCATGTGACCCTCCCTGCCAGCCACGTAGGTCAGCCTGGGAGAGGACAAGACCAGTTCTATTCATCTACCCACTGAACACACACACCAACATTCATCTCCGGCATTCCAGCATTACTTATGACAGAGAGAGAGAGCATGTTGGAGAGAGATGCATGCGTGCGTGCGTGCGTGCACACTTGTGCATGGGGGGTTTAAATGGCAGTAAAGTGTCTCCGGTCGGATTCTAACCTGGGTAAGCTGTGAAGGGCGCCCCATCTTTTTCCCCTCTCTCTCTCTCTCTCTCTCTCTCTCTCTCACATACTCTTGCTCACTCTTTCTGTCCTTGTTTTGTCATTCTTTCTTTCTTACTTACACACATATTATTCGCTTTTCATTATAATTTACATTCCTATGACTTTTTCAGCATACTCTGTATAACAAACACCCACCCAAACATAGGCCCTGTACCTGCCGGCTGTGAAGCAGCTTCCGTTGGCTGAACCGAACGTGGAGAAGACGACGAACAGAGGAACCATCCAGGACAGAGGATAAAACACTCTGTCACCAAAGGTCTAAGGGGGGGGACAAACAATCCTTCACATGATACACGGAATGAATGATGAGGCTTTAATGAGATTAAAGGGACACCACACTATCTGGACAAATAGGTCTACATAAGACTGACAAATAGGTCTACATAAGACCACGGTATTCAGTACCTCCAGTATACATGTACAATACCTACAGAATACATGCATACTGTACATCAGAACTCATTAACTCACCAACAGGTTATTGAGTTCCCTGTTACACTAAGGTGACACAGAACCTCCCAGAACCTTCTAGAACCCATTAAGTTCTGTGGTGTTTTTTTGTTTATGTTTCCCACCCCTGAAGGGAGAGGTATGTTATAAAAAATAAAAATGTAGAAATGAAATAACAAAAAAGCAAACTCAGGGTTCATACCACCTCCTGAGCAGGCGCCCAAATTGGGTTCTGAGAACCTTATGTGAAACAGAGTCGAAGCATATGGAAACAAATCCAGAACCCGTGAAATATAATGTTTCACGGCATTGGTTCCCTTCGTTTTTGTTGTCTGAAAGAGCCATACTGCATGCATTACTAGCTAACACTTTTACTATTACTATTACCATGCCAACCTGCTCCTTACCACGGCGACGGCAGGAGACTGCAGCAGTTCAGTGGCCGTCATGACGGTGAAGTAGGAGACGTTGACCAGCACATAGCACACCGACACCAGAGGAATACCAATGAGGATGGCCAGAGGCAGGTTCCTAACACACAGCATCAGCCACAATATCAGGTTAAGGCACAATTGCTTGCATACTAGCCAGCAGTCAGACACTTCAGGCACACCATACGTGTGTTATCTGAGTCAATATATATTCACATACCGAGCCTTTATTTGCCCTGGGCATGGAGATGGATAAAATGACAGAGGGGGTGATAAGGTTGCACTGACTGGTCAGCTCCCATATCTTCCCGAGGGTTTATGGTATCTCACCACCAATCATGCATGCACAAGCTAAATGTGTACTGTACCATGGTGTTATCCCACTGCTGAAAAATCACAGCTAACTTGGACAAAACTCAGCCACCAAACATGGCTGCTGTGGGTGATTTTTTTTAAAGGATATTGCTTGAATGTGTGCTCTTCAAGGTTTCAATACATTTTATTTCCTGGACCCTTCCTTCTTATAAACATTATATAAAGGTATAAAGATGGCAGAAAACAGCTTCTTACAAATACATCTTTATCACCTGTATGGATCTTTCAGCTCTTCTGTTATGAAATTCAGCTGATTCCTGAAAGAACAACAACACATTTGGTGTCTCTATTAAGTTCATATGGCATTTTAATGGACACCATAATGCACACACTTAGGATGTACAACATAACTAATAGAATAGAAATGTAGTTACCAGCCATCATAAGCCCAAAGTCCATTGTAAAATGCAAGTCCAACAGCTCCAACAGACATCGGTGAACCATCAAAGGCATTTGAAAAATTCTGTGTGTTTCCTGGCAGTAAACACATAGTACAGCACATTTAGCGGGCAATCATAAGTGATTAATATGACAAAAATCACACCTGTGTGAAGGTAGCGGCGCCTTTGATATATTTTGTCATAGATATGTGTTTCTACTAGAGAAACAATATTAAATCTCTGTAAATTTATTTCAAGGCTTCCAGTGGCACTAAATAGTGCCATTTGAACATTACGTTCTTGTATCTTTCTCTTTCTATTCGTCATATTGGGAAGAATCTTGGACAGATCCCAAGATTCCCAAGATAAAGTTAAATTGAGGATCTAACTTTAAATAACTTACCTAGAAGGAGACTTTAGCCAAATGAATAATAAAATGAAATCATTAAATATTTCTAGATATTACTCATTGTTTATTTAGTCATTGTTTATATAGACATCTAATTCTATATTCATGACATCATAGTGATGTTATGAATAGTAACATAGTGATGTCATGAATAGTGACCAATCAGAACGTTGACGGACCTGACCAATCAGAACGTTGACGGACCTGACCAATCAGAACCTTGGCGAGCCTGACCAATCAGAACGTTGACGGACCTGACCAATCAGAACCTTGGCGAGCCTGACCAATCAGAACGTTGACGGACCTGACCAATCAGAACCTTGGCGAGCCTGACCAATCAGAACGTTGACGCAAAAGCCAGGTATAGAGGGCTAATATCCGCTCTATACCTAAAGGTATAGAGCGGCTAGCGCCGCTAAAAATAGGCCTACGTAATTTCTGTGGTGCAACAATGTACACAAATTATTCAGGGTGATTTGCAGTGAGTAAATAGGTGGTTTGGTCTTCAACAGGACACAAAAGACATATCAAACATGTGACATTTCAATGAAATTGTCCAAAGATATGGGATTTTGTTGTTGTTGTTAAAATGATTGTTAAATAGATAATATATTACTATATTAGAGTGTTTGTTCAGTAACAGGGGTCATCCCGTCTCTCCAGGTCTTTAGAACAGTGTATTTGGGCATGTCTGGGTAGGTCAGTTGGTGGAGCACTGCTGGCCTTTGGACAACACGGTTTTGGGTTCAATGCCTGGGTAATGCAGTAGGCCAGATCATGATAATCATCAGAATCAGAATCAGAATCAGAATCAGAATCAGAATCAGAACTTAATTGTCACATCACAGGTATAAAACAGTGGGTGACTTTTTTTTTGTGCAAGGACGGACGGACGGACGGACGGACGGACGTACGGACGGACGGACGGACGGACGGACGACAGTAACGCCTCCAGGCACCGTTGTTCACCGGCGGAGGCATACAAATGGTGAATAGCCTAACATACTAGTGGGGTCCATGGAGGGGGTTCCAGAGGTTCCCTAGCAAAATGTTTGAGAACCACTGATATAGCAGCCAGAAATGCCCACCTTGGATCAACAGAACCATGCCAGCTCCCACTATCATGACAATGATGAGCAACTTGGCTGCAGTGAAGACGTTCTGCACATAGTTGGCCAACTTCACACTGAAACAGTTGACCAGGACAATCAAAACTGACAGGAGATAAAGAGAACAACAGTCAAACTATCTATGAAATCTCTGAAAGAAGCACATATTTTTTATTCAATTTTGCATCTATTTTACAAATATACTTCTGACCGAGTGAACTGTTCACAGATGTCTAGGTCTTCATTACCGTATATCCATTATAGCCTTTATAAACAACATGCAACTATAAATAAGCAATTCCCTTTTTTTTGCTTCTCTTTCCTGCCAACAGAGGGCACAATTAGTCATCTTGTAGCCAGGTCATTGAGATGATCATTTTGTTTTTGTTTTGTTTGAGTATTCCCATTGTCATGTTAAAATAAAAATTACAATACATTAAAATAGTCTAAGAAACACACATTTCCACAAGGTTACACATAAGCTGTGGACTTGAGTCAAAATATATATATTCCTGGTCAAATATTACTCAACTACAAGTGAAAGTTGCTCTGTCAAAGTCAGAGAGTACTGGAGAACTCTCTCCCAGAAATATTCAAAAGTACAAGTGTACTTGTACCTCATGGCACGCTACAGAAACAGGAGATAGGCTCCTACCCTATGGGCCACATGGCGTGGGAACCATACGCTCCCATGGCTACTTACAGTACTCTAGTAAATGTACTTTGTTACTGTCCACCACTGCCTATTAGTAGACAGAAAAACTGAAATCAGAAAATTGTCCACTCACATATGGCAGCTGCAGACAGACTCTTGGTGACGACCTTGGGAGGCGAGCAGCCGGGGTAGAAGGGTGCGGAGGCGTATTCTGCGAAGCTGAGGGAGATGATGGCGAAGGAGGAAGGCTTCAGGACCATGACCGTGGTCCAGGAGTACAGGTAGGCCATGATGGAGCCGAACGCCTCCAGGAGGTACGGGTACTCCCCACCCGACTTGGCGATCATGGTGCCCAGCTCCGCGTAGCACAGAGCCCCTGTGGTGACACACATACGCATAAACACACAGGAATACAGGATTTGCAGACAGCGGTGGTACATTTACTTGACTACTTTTGATTCTTGACTTTCACTCCACTACATTTCAAAGACAAAATGATTGTATTTTTGACTCCACTACATTTCTAAGAAGGAAAGTACGTTATGAATGAACAACTTGATTCCATGATTCAAATATAGTGAAATGAGCAGATCTACAAGCTCACAATGTGTTGCGATGCAACGTGTTGTGAGCTTGTACTATTTTCACTATTATTTGCATTGATAATTACTTTTGAATACTTAAGTGCACCAGTCCTTTAACTCAAGTATAAATTTGACAGAGCAACTTTCCCTTGTAGTTGAGTGATATTTGTCGAGGAGTATATACTTTGACTCACATACTGGAGTTGAGTAGGCTACTCTGTCCACCACCATGTAGATCTATCTATCCATACAGTAGGTGCTCACATGCACAGAAGGACAAGCAGAAAGGCAAAAACATAAAACCATCCACTAAACTTCATACATTAACAACTTTCAACCTGGCGTCCCGATTTTGGACATAATACTGCAGGTGAAAGTTTTCAAAATGGCTCACAACGCATCATGATGATGTGACATACTGCACTATGAGCTTGATTGTCTCTGTTGGCCATGTGACACCATCATATGATAAAGTATGAAAACTGTGATGATGCATGTTGCCTATCGTGATTTAGGCCTATGTTCTTTGTGGCTCCTTACAGCAATTACAATTACAATGTACAATTTTGTCACGGTCCGCTCCTCGGGCCTTGGACTTTGTCTTTTTATTATTTAGCCTTTGGCTGCCCTTATAAGGTCTTGGTCTTATTAGGACTGTTCTGTATCCTTGACTGCCCTTTGTTCTGTTGTTCTGTATCTAGTCTTGTTATTGTGTTACTCTGTTGTTGCCCTGCTTTTGTATACCTTTATGTTGTAGTATCGTTCCTTTGTTTCCTGTTCTCATTGCAGCTGTTGCCTGTCTTGTCTCACCTACCTTTTGATTAGTCATGTTCTCCTCCTGTGTCCTCTTAGTCCCCCAGCCTATCCCAGTGCTACTGTTGATTGTCTGTTGAGTTCACCTGTGTCTTGTTATTTCCCTGTCTATTTTAAGTCCTGTGTTGGTTACAGGTCACTGTTGGTTCGTTGTATTTGATCGTGTGAGTTTATGTTAGTTCTTGCCTCGTTGTTGCCTTGTATTTAGTTCACCTAGCATTCCCAGTATACTTTTCCCTTGGCTTTACTCCCTTCTTATTCTGACCGCCTACCTGTGTATTGACTTTGCCTTTACCTGGACTTTGATTGCTGCCTACTCCAATTGATTGGTGTTAATAAACACTTGAATTTGAGCTGCGCTGCCTCTGCCACTCATCTTGCACTTGGCCCTACACCTCTCTGCCTCCCACCGTGACACAATTTAGGCATTTAACAGATGCTCTTACAAATGCGAGATCACAATAGGCAGAGAAAGCGTGACCTCTAGTGAGTCAATACACAATGTAAATGATCACATAAGTAGATTGCAGTACCATCTGTAGTGGCAGTGCCATCTGTCTAAACAGCATCTAAATCTAAATAACATAACATGTGTGGTTAAGAAAGTAAATCTAAGAAAAAAACAACATAAATATGTAATGTACTATATCTTCATAGTAAACTAGTACAGTATATATGGGGGGGCACAAGATGGGATACAAGAGGAGAGGAGAGCTAAGGGTTGAGGTGGAGTCTGAAGAGGTGAGTCTTAAGATTATGGTGGAAAATGGGGAGTGAGTCTGCAAGAAGGAGTGGAAGCTACAGTATTCCACAAGGAGCCATGCAGGAGGGAGGAGATCCAGGGTGTTTTAGGGAAGGCTCGAACAGCACTTGTGTTTTATAAATACATTTGACTTGACTTCACGGTAAATCCCCTCTTTCTGACTTGCTGTGATTTAACACACTAACCTAGTATTCCACAAAGATCCCACAGATCAGCTGTGCAATGGGAAATTCATGGCATTTTTCCAGTGGCCAAAACCTCTTAATATAAACTGAGCCAGTGTGAATGTCACAATCTGTATTATTGTTGTACGCAAACACAGACTCACTGGAACACAATGTTACAGTAAGCTCCACAAACATAACAAAACATCAGTTTAAATATCACTTCACTGGGTGCAGATTGAGGTCATAATGACATGAAAACAATAACTTCTTTATGATTAGTTATGATCTGAATCATTTACTTTTATGGGAGATATTGCTCAAATTAAATATTGTAGACGACAGCCTGCTGCATCAAATTGCAGTAGTTTTAGCTATGGTTTGCTCTTTTCAAGTACTACAGTACATGTTACAGTAAGCTCCACAAACATAACAAAACATCAGTTTAAATATCACTTCACTGGGTGCAGATTGAGGTCATAATGACATAAAAACAATAACTTCTTTATGATTAGTTATGATATGATCTGAATCATTTACTTTTATGGGGGATATTGCTCAAATTAAATGTTGTAGACGACAGCCTGCTGCATCAAATTGCAGTAGTTTTAGCTATGGTTTGCTCTTTTCAAGTACTACAGTACATAGTACATGTCCTTGATGCAGCGTTGCTGTAAGGGTTAGGTGCTCTTGCTCAGAACTAGTTTGGCAGTACTCGTAAAAGGGATGGGGCAAGCAACCATTCAGCTGTTAAGCTGCGTCCCTAATCAGTGTGCCAACAAGTAAACTCATCCATCCATCTTCTACCACTTATCCGGAGTCGGTTCAGCAGAGAATCCAGGACTTCCCTTTCCTTGGACACTTTAGCGGCCCATGTACAGTAACTCATTAAATAAAGGAGGTAATAGAAATTGTCTAAATAAGTCCAATCTCCTCGTTATCCTGCCCAGCTAAAGTCCTGGAATTTCTGCTAAATAAACAACTCAAGGCATTTCTTTCAAGTCACTCAGTATTAAATCCGCACCAATCTGGATTTAGAGCAAATCACAACACTACTGTAATTCAGCTGTTCTATTAGTTACACTTAGTATCCGCTTTAGACAGTAAGAAACACTGTGCTGCCCTTTTTATACATCTGTCAAAAGTATGTGATTTTTAATATGGTGGGAGAGCACATCATGGCTCTGAGCATAAACAATTCTGCCAGTATGCTAAATTCGCTACCGAAGTGTGCAATGTGTAGTACTGTACACCCCCATGATCCCTTCCAGTCCATCTTCTTCTTTTTCACCATATGTCGTGTCATTTATGTATAAAAAAGGAAAAAACCCCAAGGTGTATTACAAGAAATGTCACATAACACATATAATGAAAATGAGATGTAAAGCTGTAAAGTATATCACCTTAATAAAAAGAATACAAAAAAAAAAAAAAAAAAAAAGTATGTGATTTTACACAGCTTATTCAGTATTGGCTTTGATCTAAAGCAGTGATTCCCAACGTGTGGACTGGGACCCACTAGTGGGCCACGAGAATACTGTGGGACCTGGAATAATAAACACCTAAGGCTTATTTATGATTTGAGCGACAATTGTCGACCAACCCGTCGATCCGCTATGAAAGTGATGTCAGAACAACAAAGAATATGTCATGGAGGACCTCCACCGACAGCGTCGCGTACCGTAATTAAAGGTTGCAGATGATTCATAAAATGTTGCGTACTGTGATTGGTTGGGAAGATGCCCCAGACTACCTCCACTTCCTTGTTTACATTTTGTGGCAATGCTGTACGGTCAGCAGGTCACAGACAGTATGAATACGCAAAACTCAGAACATTGAGATTGAGTGCGAAACGTCAGTCGTCACTTGTCGGTCCACGCATAAATTGCTCATAAGATTGGAATGATAATGTAACATTAATATTAAAACAATAATGTTTCTTTAACACTTAAAACAATCGATTGATTGATCATTAAAATAAACATGCTCTGAAAATGTATGCGCCCGACCCATCTGACCACTTTCCGACTACTTTCTTAGTTACTTTCAACCACAGACACAGTCTATACTCAGATTTATTACTGTGATAGCTATGGTATTCACCATTGTATCCTGTATGATAAGATGGGTTGGTCTTCTCTGGTATCTGATATCTGTTTATCTATAAAGCCATTTTCAGAAAGCTAGCACAATGATGCTGGAACTTTGCACCCTATCTAAACTCGCTAAATGACTAATCAGGTCCCCTGAGCATGGTCTGTATATAGTCAGTCGCTCTACTAACCTATGGACAATTTAAAAAGACGATCACAAACCTCCATGCCTCAATTTCTACTGTAACTGTTATAACAGATTTTCTGTTTTTGGCTAATTCATGTTTTTGTTTAATTGATTGATTGATTGATTGATTGATTGATTGATTGATCAATGTGCTAAAAAAGTCAATATAACAAAGTATGCGTGTGTGTGGGTGCGTGTGTCTGTGCTTGTGTGTGTGTGTGTGTGTGTGTGTGTGTGTGTGTGTGTGCATGTTTTTCTCACCCAGAGTGGCCAGCACCCCGCAGGCAGCCCAGACCAGCAGGCAGGGTCCCACAGCTCCGGTGTAAATCAGCACTGACTTGGGAGAGATGAAGATTCCTGAACCGATCATGGTCCCCACGATCAGACAGATACCACTCAGCAGACCCACCTTGAAACACACATAAACATACATGCATATGCACATATTAACACATACTGTACACACACACGCACGCACGCACGCACGCACGCACGCACGCACGCACGCACGCACACACACACACACACACACACACACACACACACACACACACGCGTGCAACACACCAATAACCAACCCTGGTCAAAGGTCTGGAGGAACTTATGTTATTATGTTATTCAATTATGCATTCAACCCCTTAAACCCTACAGTATATATGCCTATTAACTAGCCATCAGGGAGGAGGTTGGTTATGTTATGACTGGAACGGTGTGTTGTTATTTAATCAATTGCTTTATTTTAACATTATATCGAGGAAAGGCAGGAAAGGTTCTGACATGCAAGACATGTACTGAGTCGCACGTGAACCCTGGATGTTGCTGTTCTGTGTCTTGTTCAGGATGCCCTGAATAAGGTCAAATTAAATAGTTGTGTATTTTCTGTTGCTTGAGTCCTGCTACTGAACCTTATATTTGTATTATTTTGTGAAGAGTGGTTGTGAGTTCGGGCTAAATATTGTATTTCACCTAACCTTAGAGAATAATGGCTGATATGTGCAGTATGTCCTGAATGTATCACTCAAACTAATAAGGAGTCTGTTCTGCCAGACCTGAGCAGACGATTGGAAGCAGTAGCTTAAATCTTGAAGAATCTTCCTCTTTCCAAGGGGAGATAAGGACAGAGCACAGACAGGCTTCTCAGTGTGCGTATAGGATTAATGTACAGCTCAGTCTGTCTTTGTGTTTTCATTGAAAAGCCTGGTATTACATATCTGAACTCTGGTCATACAATTTCTCTACTGGAAAGTATATTAGCCTAACAAGATTTATAGCCATCTTGACCAAATATGACAACTGTGAATACGGTTTGAATGTGTAAGATAAAATTGTGAAGTCATGTAAATGCTATCTTCCTTGTGAATCCTTCAGCTACTGAAACAAAGCTGCTGTTTTCATAGACGTCACTAAGTAACCAGGGATCACAAACAGGACTACTCATTCACAGAAAGCTTGATTGCTGAGATTCTTTCATTTGGTCCAAGTTAACATAATTTGTTGGAAGCTTGTAGCCTTGTAACAAGTCCAAATATAGGTCTTTTTTGTGTGTGCAATTAATTAGCCTGAAAACATACTTTTTCAAACTGTTATTTAGTCATGAGTAGGTGATAAAGCAACTCACTGTTTATTCAGAACAGGTAAGATTTTTCAGGCGTCTGCCTGTATGACGATACATTAGTTAAATTAAGTTTAAAGCCAGTTGTTCTCAAACCTTTTCATGTCAAGGCCTCCCAAAATAATAGGTAGGCTATTTTGCGGGCGACCCCCTTCTGAAAGGTTTTTATGCCAGGGACCCCCATACAATATTTGTGTTGTTAAAATGTTTCAAATATATTCAAAACATTTTCAAGATGTTTTGAAAATAACTGATCTACAAGCTCACAACGCGTCGCATAGAGACGTTGTGAGCTTGTAGATCGCCTATTTTGAAATAGCCAATGATGATTATATATGGTTAAAGTGGTTAAAACTGCTTAAGCTTGTAGATCGGCTCTTTTCAGTGAAAATATTTAATGTAGAGCGAAAACAGAAAAGTCACTAGTATAGAGCCCTGCGGGACTCCGGTCAACCAAGTATATAGTAGGGTTTAAGTGGTTTATACCTGGTGTAGAGGGGCCCAAAAGTTCTATGCAGCTGTCTTTGATTCAGGGCTTGTGGGACCTGGACACCATGCTCAGTAGATCAAGGGTTAATTGGTAGTAATGGTTAGTGTGGTACTGCCTGGTACGCGGCCCCCCTCATGTGGGGAGGGGGAGCGGGGTCATGAGAACCAGTGCAGAGTGCAGACACCTCGTACCGGTGTGAACATCTTGTGAGTCTCTTTCTCAGGGGAACTCCTTCACTTTAATACTGACACTGACACTGCCGGCATGTGACATGTGAAACACACGCACGTACGCACGCACGCTCACACACACACACACACACACACACACACACACACACACACACACACACACACACACTCTCTCTCTCTCTCTCTCTCTCACTTCAGATCTCTGTATTATGGTGTTTGCTGAGCTCTCCCCTATTTGATTACATTTAGGTTCATGAACCTAGCCTTGCTTCCACCTAGGGCACGCATGAGTGGTCAACTATCTATAAATGCATGGAATCTGTGCGTGTGCGTGTGTGTGCGTCAGTGCGTGCGTGCATGCGGCATGCGTGTTCTTACATCGTTTTGTAGCATGGTGGCTTTCTCAGGTGGTTGTTCTGTGGTGGGAGGGGGAGAGGACACGCCCACACCCTGGCCGATGATGCCGCTGCCATTCTGATTGTCCCTCCTCTTCCTCACACTGCCGCCCTCCATGTAAACCTGCTGATGAATGCACACACACACACACACACACACACACACACACACACACACACACACACACACACACACACACACACACACACAAGCACAATTTCACGATTAATTAAAATCTCTGCTATATGATTATTGGGCTTTTTATTGCGATAAATATCGAATCCCTATTCGCAAGTAGGCTGGTACTGCACCTGAAACTCTAACAATAAGAATACACTCACCCTGCGTTTTAACAGCGGGCAATACTGGGCGACGTCGCCCAAAAATATAATGAAAGTCTATGAGAGCCGGCGATCGGGCGATGCCGGGCGATGCCGGGCGACATCGTCCAAAAGATGGATTTTCTTTATCTTTTTGGGCGATGTCGCCCGGCATCGCCCAGAGTTGCCCGCTGTTAAAACGTACCGTAAGAATATGAAAAGGAAAGGAAGGAAAACGACATGCACATCCCCAACCCGAACTTGGGCAGGTGCAGAGCAACAAACAGTAAGCAGAGAAATAAACGCTTGCACACAGAGGGCTCCAATGCGACAGATGTTTTATTGCACACTTTATTTGTGGCGCAATAAAGCATCTGTCGCATTGGAGCCCTCTGTGTGCGAGCATTCAATAAATGTTCTCTAGTCTAAATACACCAAGAATACTGTGACAACAGGTGCCTGACAACAGTATAACGGGCGCCCTGTCCGTCGTGCTGCAACTGCCTGTGATGGCTACAGCAGTAACAGGAAGCTGTCTGCGATGCCATTGTCTGGAGACTGCTCTTAGCGTGACACGACCAATGAGAGTGAGCGCTGTAGTTGTTGCTAAGATACGGTGGCGTCTCTGCCCCATAGCTTGTAGATCTCTCACACATGATTGGCGTAGGCTGCGTTGCCAGGTCTGACTTTGTGTCTAAGCAATGGTCGGCTTATTTTTGCGCGCCTTTGGGCTCGTTTGCATTGTGCGCAAACAGGTGCCTGACAACAGTATAACGGGTATTACATAATCGGGGGGCATGCATTCCCAACTCAGCTGCAAAATGACTCACTTTGTATAGATGTTTTGTTTCATACTGTTTTGTCAAAGCCCTTTAAAAAAGGTGCTATTTAAATAAATGATTATCATTTTTGTTAGTATTATTACTATTATGAGTCATCTGTCGCTACACTGCAACACTCTGATCTGTCGCTACACTGCAACACTCTGTCCACAGCATGAGCCA